>NC_090448.1:363759438-364069126 GCF_031143425.1 Pleurodeles waltl | reverse complement strand
GCTAGACTCTTCTGATTGCGGGGATTTATAGGGCTTGTAGGTTCATCAAGAACCCTAGGTACCTAGAGCCAATAAATGAGCTTCACTTTGCAATTGGTTCACATTGTATACCGGGTACACAGAAATTAATTTGGTAAAATATAAAGAGTAAAAATAAGTAACAAGGAAACCTTTGTATTTCCAAAATAAGCACAAGATAAGATATTGAGAAGCAGTGATTATTTACACATCTCTGAATTCCGGGGTCCCCATACAAGCATGTGAATTACAGGGCATTTCTCAAATAGAATTCTTTCTTTCACACTGTTTTACATTTGAAAGGCAAAATTGTAGAAAAAGATAATGGGCAATAACACTTGTTCATCTATTCTGTGTTCCCTCAAATCTCCCGATAAAAAATGGTACCTCACTTATGCGGGTAGGCCTACTGCCCGCAACAGGAAACGCCCCAAAAACCAAACATGAACACATCACATTTTTACATTGATATCTGACGTGTTATTTGGAAAGTGCCTAGCTGTGGATTTTGGCCTCTAGCTCAGCCGGCACCTACCGAAACCAAACCTGTGCATTTTTGAAAACGAGACACCTTGGGGAATCCAGCATGGGGTGACCTGTGGGGCTCCCACTGGTTCTGTTACCCATAATCCTTTGCAAACCACAAAATTTGGGAAAAAAACACTTTTCCCTCACATTTCGGTGATGCAAAGTTCTGAACTCTGAGGGGAACCACAAACTTCCTTCCACCCAGCGTTCTCTCATATCTCCTTATAAAAATGGTACCTCACTTGTGTGGGTAGGCCTAGTGCCTGTGACAGGGAAGGGTCCAAAACACAACATGGACACATCAAAATTATCTATTACAAAACTATCTGTTTTTGTAAAGGGGACACCTGTGTTTTTGGTCCTGGGCTCAGCAGCCATCTAGGGAAACCTACCAAACCCAGACATTTCTGAAAACTAGACACTCGAGGGAGTCCAGGGAAGTGTGACTTGTGTGTATCTCCCAGTGTATTCTTACCCAGAATCCTCAGCAAACCTCAAATTTAGGTAAAAAATCTAATTTTCCTCACATTTCCTACCACCCAACGTTCCCCTCGGTCTCCCAATAAAAATTATACCTCGCTTGTATAGGTGGGCCAAGTGCCTGTGACAGGGAACGGTAAAAAACATGTTGAAACTGAGAGAGAACCAAAGCGGGTCCAAAAGGGCAGTTTGAAAAAAATGTTTTTAGGCTGACAAGTGGGGCAGTTTTTGTATCGGTTTAGATGCAACAGTGCTGGGTGGAAGGAATTTTGTGGATTTCTGCGGATTCAGGAAGGTTCTGTCACAAAAATGTAGGGAAAATACATGATTTCAACAAAGTTGGAGGTTTGCAGGGCATTGTGGGTAGGAAAATGGTGTGGGATGATGGTGAAGCACTGTAGGAGGCTGGCCTGGTTTGTAGTGGGTACCTTGGTTACTTACACCTTATAGCAGGTCCAGTTATCCTATATTAGTGAAGTAGTAGTGTTCTAGCAGCTTAGGCTGATAGAGGTTGCGATAGCAGAGCAGCTTAGGCTGAACTAGGAGACATGCAAAGCTCATACAATACCACTTATAGTTACACAGTACTTATATACAAGTAAAGACAATACTCAGTTTGACCAAAAATAAAGGTATTTATTTGGGTGACACAGTATCAAAAATATCTTAGAGACAATACTCCTACTGGAGGTAAGTATTATGCACAATATATACACTAGACACCAAAATTAGACAAGTAAATAGTCATAGAACAATGCAATCAGTAGCGAATCCTGTAGAATGCAATGGGAGAAAATAGGTCTAGGGGCAACACAAACCACATACTAAAAAAGTGGAATATGAATCACGAATTCCCCCCTAGACAAGTGTAGTGTGTGCAGAATCCCCGGGAGAGTAAGAATACAGTAAAGGTAAGTAAATGACCTCGCCCCCAGAGCCCAGAAAAGCAGGTGTGAAGTACTGCAAGTTTCCGTAGGACACACAACACCTCGTTTTGGGGATTTTGCAGCAGCCAACCAAGTCTGCAAAGAACAACTGCTGGATTATTGAACCTGAAGACCTTCAAAGGAAGGGGACCAAGTCCAGAAGTCGAAAGAAGTTCCAGGAAGGACAGGAGTACCTGCTAACCCAGAAGAGGGTGCAAGAGAAGAGTCCCTGGTTAACCAAAGACTTCAGAAATGCACCCTAGGAAGATGCCAGCGGGTTCCTGCATAATGCACAAGATGTCTCATGGTGTGAAGATTGTTGCAGACAGGATTTCTTGTTGGAAGGCACCAACAAGCCTTGGCTATGACAAAAGTGCGTTGTTTGTCAAAATGGTGCTGGATGGACCCAGGAGGGACTTAGGGGCCTCAACTCTGTGTGAGAAGGAAGAGGGAGCTCTCAGCGCTTTGGAGAGCCCTCACAATGCCAGCCAGCACCCCCAGAAGCTGCAGGATCTGGGTTCAAAGGAGGTGCAAATCGTGGTTAATGCAGCACAACAAAAGAAGGTCCCATGCCGCCGGAGAAAAACTCAGTGAGTTGAGCATCACAGGGTGGAGTGCTGGGAATCTGGGCCAGGCTGTGCACAAAGGAATTTTGCAAAGAGTGCACAGAGGCCTCAGGAGGTGAAGAAGACACAGTACACAGGGGTACCATCGTTCTCCGGGAAGGCAAGGTCTTACCTCCTCCAAATTGTGTCAGCAGGACCTCAGGACAGTCTATGTCGATGATGTCTACCCTCTGTGTCCTTAGGAGTAGCTCATTGTTGTGAGAGGAGTCCCAGGGTACCAGTTGTCATCTTGGAAGGTGCATGCTTGGAGCAGGGGAGTGACTCTGTCACTCTACGGAAGATTTCTTTGGTTCCTCTGGTGAAGGATGAAGACAGGGAGTCCCCAGAGCATGCACACCATGGAAACTGTTGCAGTTGCTGACTTTAAGCTGGGGTTACTAAAGAAAAGTGTATCTTGTAGACACTTTGTTGCAGTTACAGCATTTCTTGGAGCAGGCTGCGGTTGATCAGAGGCAAGAAGAGTCTGAAGTTGTTGCAGAGGATTCCTGAAGGAAACTTGCAAGCTGAATCTGAAGAGAACCCACAGGAGAGACCCTAAATAGCCCTGAGAGGGGGATTGTCTACCTCATCAGGTATGGACCTATCAGGAGGGGTCTCTGACGTCACTTGCTGGCACTGGCCACTCAGAGCCCTCCAGAGTGCCCCCACACCTTGCAAAGCAAGATGGCTTAAGTCTGGGACACACTGGAGGAGCTCTGGGCACCACCCCTGGGGTGGGGATGGACAGGTGAGTGGTCACTCCCCTTTCCTTTATCCAGTTTCCCACCTTAGCAGGGAAGAAGGGGTCCCTGAACCGCTGTAGACTGGTTTATGCAAGGAGGGCACCATCTGTGCCGTTCAAAGCATTTCCAGAGGCTGAGGGAGGCTTCACCTCCCTAGCCTGTAACACCTATTTCCAAAGGGAGAGGCTGTAACACCCTGCTCTCAGAGGAAATGCTTTGTTCTGCCTTCCTGGGACTGGGCTGCCCAGACCCCAGGAGGGCAGAACCCTCTCTGTGAGGTGGCAGCAGTTGTAGTTGCAGTGCAAGCCTCAGAAAGCTGGTTTGGCAGTACTGGGTGTCCATAGTGGAGCCCCCAGGATGCATGGAACTGGCTCCCTAATACTAGATTTGGAATGGGGGGACAATTCCATGATCTTAGACATGTTACATGGCCAAATTCGGAGTTACCATTTTAAAGCTACATATAGGTGTTAACCTATATGTAGTGCACGCGTGTAATGGTGTCACAGTACTCACAAAGTCCAGGGAAATGGCCCTGAGCTATGTGGGGGGACCTTTGCTAGTGCAAGGATGCCCTCACACTTAGTAACTTTGCACCTAACCTTCAGCAAGTGAAGGTTAGACACATAGGTGACTTATAAGTTACTTAGGTGCAGTGAAAATGGCTGTGAAATAACGTGTGCGTTATTTCATGCAGGCTGCAGTGGCAGGCCTTTGTAAGGGTTTGTCTGAGCTCCCTATGGGTGGCAAAAGAAATGCTGCAGCCCATACAGCTCTCCTGGAACCCCAATGCCCTGGGTACCTAGGTACCATATACTAGGGACTTATAAGGGGGTCCAGTATGCCAACTGAAATTGGTAAATGTAGTCACTGGCCTTCAGTGACAAATTTAAAAGCAGAGAAAGCATAAGCACTGAGGTTCTGGTAAGCAGAGCCTCAGTGACAGTTAGACACTACACAGGCATACACATTAGGCCACAAACTATGAGCACTGGGATCCTGGCTAGCAGGATCCCAGTGAGACAGGCAAAACACACTTACATATAGGTTTTTATCTATGAGCACTGGAGTCCTGGCTAGCAGGATCCCAGTGACACAGTAAAAACACACTGACATACACTCAAAAACAGGCCAAAAGTGGGGGTAACCATGCTAGAAAGAGGCTACTTTCTTACAAGCACACCACCCTAGACTCACCCAGATGTTGAGTTTTCAGAAGTGTCTAGCCCTAGTAGACTTTTCTAGGTGGCAGCGGCCCAAAGTCCAAAAAGTGCAGCCGCTCACCATTTCAAGTGGGACGATATTTGGAGTTAGACAAACTCTTTTGGCCCAAATGTAAAATAAAACCCAAAATAATCAAGTGTCCTCTTGCTTGCCATTGGGATAAGATCCTTTCATTTGCGGGGGCGGAAAGACTGTTACCCCCTTTAGTTGGGGTGGAGGGCATAACCATGCCCATACTGTTTGGCAGTCCCTACCCCTCTATTTTTGGTATTTTTAATTCCCTGGCATCTAGAGGGCTTTCTGCCCCCCAGGAGTGGATCAGTGGTAATTACCCCACCTGCCCACCAGTGGGTAAAACAACTTTGTCTCTATTTATTTTGGGTGGGAGAATGGGCATACCCCCACCCCGTTTAAAAAATAATAATAATAATCTTCCCTGGTATCTACTGGGCTTTCTGCCCCCTTGGGGACAGATGGAAGATGGGCCTTACAAAAATAGGTTGATCTGCCCCCTGGGGGGAAGAAATGGCCATCAGTAATGTGCCCTCATAGGGAGCGACCCTTGCCGAAGGGGCTGCCACCCTAAACAAAACACACACACCGGTCCCTGGTGCCCAAGTTGTTTCTGCCCCACTTGGAGGCAAAAATGGCCATTAGTAATGTGCCCCCATGGGGAACGACCCTTGCCCAAGGCGGCGCCCCCCCAAACAAAACACACACACAACAATACCTGTGGTCTAAATAGTTTCTGCCAGCCTAATAGAAATAGGCTGATCTGCCCCCAAGCAGAAATGGCCTAAAATAATATACCCCCCATGGAGAATGGCCCTTTCCCAAGGGGCCGCTCCCCTTATGTAAAATACAATTTTAAAAATACCTGGCGTGTAGTGGTTTCTGCCCCCTTAGTGGCAGATGGACCTAATTAAAGTAGGCCGATCTGCCCCCAAGGAGGGCAGATATGGCCTAACGTAATGTTGCCTCCCAGGGGAGCAAAAAAAATAATTATTTCTGGTGCCTAGAGGTTTCTGCCCCCCTTGGGGGCAGATTGGCCTAATAAAAATAAGCCCATCTGCCCCCAAGGGGGGCAGAAATGGACTTTAAAAAATTGCCCCCCTTGTAGAGCAACCTTGCCCAAGGGTCCGCTCCCCTCATGTCACTTTCAATAAATAACAAACTCCCAGGCTTTTCTTTTCCTTTCACGGCTCTCTGACCTCCCCCTTCCCCCGTCCCAAAGAGAAACTAATCAGTTTCTCCTTGGTCATGCTGGAAGCCATGCTGGAAGCCATGCTTTCAGCGCAATGTGGGCGACCTCTGATGAGATCAGACCTCTGATGAGGTCAGCACGCAATCGCACGCTGACCTCATCAGATGTCACTGGGTGGGGTCGGGGGGGTCGGATGGCAGCAATTTTCCAAATTATTGTTTCCCTTTTTATGCTTTTTGTATTCCGCCCGCATGTGTTTCTCCTCACACATGTATTTCCCTGATTTGGTTAGTTGTACGGTTGACATGCGTCCAGCCAAAGATTATTAACTCTGCTAATTTGAATTGACGATGATTGTTAACTCTGAGCAATGCATCATCTCTGTAACTCAGATGTTCTTGTTAATTATATGCTTTATTCTTCTTGAATGCTTAGTTTTATTAATGTTAGTGCACCTAAATATATTCCGACCCCTTGGGCAACCCATCGTGATTATGTACCTTTATTATTTGGTTTTGTGTATCGTCTACATTACTTTGAGTTTGTGTTTGTAATAAATTTAAACTTTATTGCTGATTGGAGTTTTCCTTCCGTGGCCGCTTTGGTCATTGTGTTTAATTGGCTTTTTTTTTTAATTCTCTTTGATGGTTCTGCCACACCGCTTAGTGGGTCCAAAGATTCATCCACCTCGAAGAGCATTGATTCCTGTGAAGGATAAAAACACTACAGCGGTTCTGGTAGCAGAATTATAGTTTCATCCCAAAAGGGAGAACCATTTTAGTTTATTGTTAGGGAGATAAAATGGACCCCATGCGAATACCCAGTGTAAAGAATGAACACCCCAAATCTTTTCCCATGGTTCATTCTAAAGATTGATTAAAGTTCCAGCATTGTGCCTACCATTGATGGGAGCATGATTATAAATAAGGTTTTGTACTAGCAATGCTTTGGCTTGAAGATTACGGTGAAGTGTGATGTGACGTATTTTGCTGAGTTGCTAGTCTCAAGGTGATGTTGGTGCTTTTTGCTCTAAAATCATCCACGGCTGTTGTTGTTGACAGGTCCATCATGGCCTAAGATCCTGGGATAATGCACAAATGTAGGAGACACTTGGTTAATTCATTGTCTGCATTGAGATACTGGTCATGATACATCGTTGACAGTTCCAATAGTTTTCCTTAAATGAGTGTGATTTATTGATTCGTATTTAGTAAATCCTAAGGGCCTATAGAGGATCTAAATCAACTGGAGTGAGAATTGCTTGTTGTGTAATTGTGAAAGCTACAGTTGGAGAAGTGTAAGCCCACAAAGCTTTGAATTGCTTGAATTCCTACTAGAAGTGTGCAGACAGATTTGTTGGTTTTTGCTCACAATTTTTGCATTCGGTGTGAGTGAGCGAATGCGTGAGAGATAATTGCGAAGCAATTGCAGCTGTTGAGCAAATTGAGCGTGGCATCATATTGTGTCACACAGGTATAGGTTGGCTAGTGTGAAGTGGCACTGATATTGGTGGACAGTGCCATATTGCTATTGGTTGAGAACCATCAGAGTGAAAGATTGTGGGATTGAAATTACTTCCTGATTTGACCACAAGTTGTGAAATGAATTGAATTTAACAGAAAATTACATTTTTCAAAGCATTAAACTGTGTGTTAAGGGAAGATGTATTTGTTGTAGTTAGAGAAGGTATTGAAACACCACCCAAAGGAACTCCAGGATATATTGTGTCATCTAATTAGGGTTTTCATGCATGTCTTTGGCTTGAACAATGGTGTAAACATACTGAGAAAGGTGAATTAGCTTTCCCTGATAAGGAAAATTTAATTTGACAATTTTAGACAATTTGAGGTGCATAAAGTATGAAATGAGACCACCTCCAAGACCTGCACAATTTGAAGCCCTCAGTATTTGGGAACTTGTTGCCTGTGAAAGAATGTATTCTATGTATGAGAATAGAATGCAGAAAGCAATTAAGCCACTTTCAGAAGCTAGATGGGATGCAGAACAGAAAATGTGGAGAGCAGATACATTAGATGGAGTTAGAATGTTTCCAGCTATTTCAAAGGAAGGTGACAGAAGTACAAAATCTAAGCCTCGAAAGAACCAGGAAGAGAAAGCAGGCCAAATAGCAGAAGCCAATAGTAAAAAGGCAGTAACGTATGACTGATCCAGATGATGAATTTATAAATCCGTTATTAATGAATTATTCACCACCATATCATTCAGTTGAGACAGCAGCGAGAGGTAAAGCAGTAAAGATGTAGTCCCGAATGTGCCAACTGCTCCAGTTGCACAGACCCCGAATCAGATTGTTCCAGTTACGCCTGATAATTCAGAGACTCAAGTGTCCGTGGCCTATTCACCAGTTATGACTTTTTGACAGAGTTCAGCCCATTCCAAGTCCAGTTTGTAAATCAAATTGTCCCAGAGCCTCATGTGAGTCAAACAGTGCTGACACCTTATGTGAATCAGCCCATTCAAATTTGTATTCCGCATCAGTAAGTTTTACAATTTAGAGCTTCTCTAGATGCCCCTCCTTGGGGCACAACTTTCACATAATAGCTGGGGGGCATTGTATATATGAACATATATATTTCCTCTTTTCCTTATCCTCCCCCACCCCATTGTACCCTCCTCACAGATACCTGGGGTCTCACATCCCCTACTTCTGCACCTCTTTTTGATCAAGTAGACCTTTTTTCCATTAGCTCTTCTTCTGTCTCCTTTAAGTCTCCTATACATTCTAGGAAGTTGCTGGCATACATATGTATACACAGGCATGGGTCCATTAACATTGTATGGGAACCACTAGTTTCCTTTTTTCAGAAACAACATCCCTTCAGAGGTGTGTCCTATACATGTTTTACACACTGAGGTGCTCTGGCCCCAGGGACTATAACTCCCATGAACCACTGGGAGTGGCCATGCGGTGATGAACGGCCTCAAGCACACGTTCAGTATGCTTTCCCTACATGCACTGACGACCGTTGAGCCTTAAAATAAGTGCACTCCCCTCCTAGCCATTGTACGAGCGACTGGGAGCGGTAACGATTATGTGCACCAAAACGATGCTACTATTGACGAAGTAAGCGCGGGGGTCATGTAAGATTGGATTAGACTCTCCCCTGCCCGTGGAGATCCTCCCGGGTACCTTGTGCGGTGGGTTACGGACCATTAGGGTTCATCACAGCTCCCCTCCCCTCAGCGAAGTAACGGAATTCTGGTCAGTTTGAGGTCGCTGCCATTTGGGGTGACTGCTGAGTATGACTGGTTCTTTGTTTTCTGTGTCTTCTTTTTCCTTTCCCTGCCCGCAAGTTCACTGCCTACAACTTATAAATACAATTCCACAATGAGTGCATGATGACGCCTATATAGCACCAGCCTATATGAGGTATAATATGAAGGATAAGGATCATAGGCAGGGTAATCAGCCCTTTAGGACACTATTGAGCAGGTATTAGTGCCCCAGATGTGAAAGAGAAACCTATGCTCACATTGATTCAGCTTTACGAATGGGGCATTTTAAATGATTATAAGCAATCCTCCTTATGTATTTTAAGACAATTTCCTATTTATACGCAGTACTAGCTACTCCCTACAGTGTGTGTGAATTTGTTTCCTCCTTCCACAGTGTGTGACTACAAGGGCCAGACCAGAGGCCCGTACCCCTATAATCTAGGTTAAGGACATTTTTTAATGATAGTTGTAGTGTGTCGCACCACAGCTTGAGAATGATCACTTGGAAGACCAGCTGATATAGATAAACAGTCATCGGCTAAAGAATAGCATCTAGTTTAATGAATTATAAAACACATGTTGTGTCGTATTATCACTAGTTAAAGCACTTGTGTTTGCAGTGTACTCCACTTCGCATGATCACCTTTGAGTTTGTTGTGTGTGTTAGGTACGATGTATTCCTATGAATTTTCGTGTGTTCTCTTTCTCAAATAGGTGTCCAAAAGTCTACTTCCCACTCAGGTAGGATTTGAGTGTGTGAATAATTCACTGTGAGGTAGAATAGGTGTCTGCTCATTTGTGCTTGGAAAGGGATCCAACGCCCTGAAGAATTCCCCAAACCAGGATAGGTTCAGTGTGAGGGCAGAAACATGTTGGCTTTTTAAAGGATGAGCTGAGTCATTATACTCATGGTGACAGTCAAGGTAACATTTATCGGTAGTCCACAAGGTATTTTTAATTGATCTGCATCCCATTATTATCCAGCAAGCTTTATCTATGAACTCCCTCTGGTGCAGTCCACCAAGAGCTTGAGTCTGCCCTGGTGGCACTGTCCTACCAGGGTGGGTAGAGGTAGTCAATGATGAAGAATGACATGACCAAATGTGTGAGACCACCTCTTCCATCAGGAGAAACTCCCCGCTGGTTAATCAACACAACAATGTAAAAAAAGACCACGAGTGGTGGCAGAATCACAATCAAAGTGATTTTGGCCATATGGAATAAACTTATCCCACCACACCTTTTGTGTATAATATGAAGGCTAATCTGTGTTGTGCATGCAGAAATGTGGGTAACTGGCAACAATAAAATCCATATAATTATGTGAATGTTCAAGTGCACAATGCTGGAGTTGCTTAGACTGAAGGTAATAATCAGGTTCAAATTCAAAGAGTTCAAAGACCCCAAATTCAGAATGTACATGTAATCCCTAGAGCAAGAGATGCAGGTACCACTAGCCCCAATGACACAGCAGCTGATGATTGTTCCTCAGCAAAACATGAATCAAATAGTGAATGCAAATGTGAATCCGATAGCATTGCAATTTCCCTTAAGTTTATTTGAGTGATGATTTCTTGGAAGCATTTCACAGTGATAGTTTTGATCATAAGGATTGCATGCTAGGTAGATCAACGTGTCCCCTATGTAAATGCACACATTATGGGCAATGATGTGTCATTCTTGGTTGCCACTGGAGCTAAACGTTCCACTGACAGAACAGCTGAAGTACCAAATTTGTCCCTTTCAGGAAAGAGAATCCAGGCTGTAGGAGTTGCCAATAAGCAATGGACAAATTCTGTAACAGAGTATGTCCCTGTTATAATAGGTTAATTTGTTTGAAGATGAGCACTAATTTGTGGTCTGTGATTCAAGTCCTGTAGGTTTGCTGGGACGTGATGATAAGTGTAAGCTGAATTGTTCCATCAGTTGAACACCAAAAGGAATAGCGATTCAGACAAATGCAGAAGATGTGACCGGTAAAATGGTAGAGCAGTACCCGAGCGTCACATTGTACCCAACGATGACATATAATGAATTTCCCAAAGATTTGAAAGAAACTATGACACCAGAAGTTTGGGATTTTTAAGGAAAAGAAATAGAACTCATTAAAGGTGTTGAGCCCTTTAAATTAACAATAAAACCAAATGCAGTGTATCCAAAAACATCCCCCTATAATAGGTCTCCAGAGACAATTGCTGGAATTACCCCTTTGATTGATTGTTTGATTGATCAGGGTATTTTAAAAGAAATAATGGGAAGTCCCTGTAATTCTCCTATTTTAGGATTGCGGAAGCCCAATGAAAAATACTGCGCAGTTCACGATTTGAGAAAGGTGAATGAGAGTATCCTTTCACGTTGTCCCGTGGTACCAAATCCTGCAGTGATATTATTACAAATTCCCTGTGAAGCTAAGTGATTTATAGTCATTGACTTTTGTTAAGCATTTTTCTCTGTACCATTGCATTAGGAAAGCTAGTATGTATTCACATTTAAATTCAGCAGTCTTGTTTTGGCATGAAGCCAAACTCCTCAGCAATATACTGAGTCACCATCCATTTTCAATCAGATCCTGAAAAAGAATTTGGAGTTCTTTAAAATGACCTATTATTCAGTCTTATTTCAGTACATTGACAACCTGCTGGTTGAGTCAAACAGCAGAGAAGCATGCAGAAGAGATACCATTGCCCTTCTGAATCATTTAGGAGAGACTGGCCATAAAGGTTCCACTGCTAAACTACAATGTTGCAAGGAAGAAGTCCTGTATTTAGGTCATCACATTGAGAAAGGTGCAAGGTCAGCGTCACAAGCAAGAATCTGAGCAATCATGAAAATGAATCCTCCAGTGACACAGAAAGAAGTCTGAATGTTTTTAGGAATGGTAGGCTGCTGTCGTCAGTGGATTACAAACTTTTCCATTTTGGCAAAGCCTTTACAGATGCTAACACACAAGGAAGCAACTGTTCCAGTACCAATGGAAGAAAATTGCATAGTGCCTCCACAGAGCTGAGAGAAAGCCTATGCCGAGCCCCAGCTCTGGGAATGCCTGATTATAACAAACTTTTTTCTTTTTTTTCATTGCAAGAGAGATGGATGTACACTCTTAGTTTTGACCTGGTTGCATGGAAATGCAAACAAGCCTTTGCCTTATTTTTCTGCCACACTTGATCCTGCAGTTGCAGAGTTGCCTGGTTGTTTAAAAGTAGTCGCTGTCCACAGCATAGAGCATTGTGAAAGAATGTGATGGGACATCTACTGAATATGTTTATCCGCACTCAGTGGAGATTTTGTAAGCCCATGCAAAGATCCAATACCTAACAGGTGCCTGTTTAACCCATTATGAGCAAGTGATCCTTGCCTCGTCGAATGTGAATATCAAAAGATGTGTAGTTTTAAACCCCACAACCCTGATGCCTATTCCTCTTGAAAATGTGAGTGATCATGAAGATGAGGTTGAGCATGACTGCTTCGATGTGACTGAATTGAGCACAAAATCAAGAACTGATATTCAAGATGTTTCCTTGACGTCAATGACTATGTCATGTTTGTTGATGGCCCCTGTTTGAGAGATAAAGATGGTACCCTTAGAGCAAGCTATGCAGTTTGCACAGTGTCAGGTGTGTTAGACGCCTCCTGGCTTTGAGGAGTTTTTTTCAGCCCATGTAGCCGAATTGGTTGCTCTTACCATGAAAATAGATATATTTGCACACGTAACAGTAACACAAAAACCATTCAAGTTTCAATGATGTATTCAGATCATATTGCACATCTAATATATACAGAAACAAAAATCAAATTGTTTTTCAGTCCAATCTCCAATCAAATCTTCTTCCAATATAGGTTCCACACAAATCAGTCCAAAATATTTGTATTATCTCCACAGTCCAAAAATAGTATCTACAAGTCCAAATTGAGTTTCCTATATGATTAATTTCGGAGTTATCAATTTAGTCCAGCAACTTCCTCCTTTATCCCTTAGTCAAATTGTGTTGTCTTATGTAATTTGTTCCAAAGTTACCATTCAGTCCAGCAACTTCCTCCTTTGTCCCTTTGTCAACACGTGTTTCATCCGGGGAGTACCCCTGGATTTCGTCAGGACCTCCTATAATAACATTGTGCACATAATGTTATACATTACATATATTGTATATTCCATAAACTATTCGATTAGTTGCATTGTGGCAAAATTACATGCTTGGCAGTGGAAATATATGTATATATCTATTACTTGATTGTAACAGGTTTAGCATTACTACTCCACATTTACAAATCCAACTACCATGTGTGAAAAACTGTGACTAGTTATCCAAAGTGTGCATGCATATCCTTTACATCACAAGACAGACAGAAGTGTACATCTCATGCACAGGTCACCCTATTTTGTAGTGTGTTCATAGAGGATGCTCCCCAAACTTAGCCAAGTTTCTCAAGCTATATTTAAAGTAATCATACCTTCAGAGTAACCTTGATTGTTATCTATACACCATAATATCCTTTATAGCTTATTTGTTTGTTTCTTATATCCTATTTTAAACACATGTAAAATATTATAACTCTTCAGCAAACATTTCTTTTTAAGTATAATCTAAAAAATATACATTACTGCAATGTATATATATATACCACTCACCCAGTATGCCTACATTTTCTTTATTTTCTTTTTAGTAGCTCCAATCGTTAATTATAATCTTCTTTGTATCCCTATAAAATTATATGAAGAATGCAATATTTGATAAATCCTTGTCCTTAAATCCAAAATCACCCATAATATAACCTAAAAGTTATATTCATAGTCCTAGTATTCTATTCTTACCTGATAAATATATTAACGTAAGCGAGTACGCTATTGTTTTGCCGTCCTGTTCGGCTCCAGTGTTAGAAACCGAGGCTCCGTAACCTCCAGCCATTTATACGTCTTTCCTTAAGATGGAAATGGAGGACGGACTTCAAACATTCCCATCACCGTTTCCGGGATGGTAGAAACTAATGACGGACTTCTTTTCAATATTTCTGTTATCACAATAACATTTCCCCGATGTTGTCAACTGCAGCTATAATGTTCCAATCTACTCCAGCAGTAATATATATGCCGCTTTCACCATTTTTTTGAAAAAACTAATAAGTAAAATGCAGAAATAGTATATTATCAAACTTCCCTATAAATTAAATTGCATGTATCTTACTCCATATAATAAGAGCTAATATATACCTTGTGTCTCATGTATTTCACTATGTTCCACTCTTATACTATAAATACATTATGTCTAGATAAATATATACTACTCTTTTAAAACGGACTAGATTATTATAGAGCAAATGTAGTATAATTAAATTAATGTATTATATTCTAGAGGACAAATCTCATATATATCTACACAATTTTTTTAAATGAAACCTAGACCCTGCTCTCAATTAAACTATCTATCACCTAAAAAATATTCCAACTCATAATCTGTGTTCAAACCACATTCTACTGCTCCCAGTCTCATGATCCATTTCGATTCTCTTCTCCGTAATTCTAACTCCCTATTACCCCCCGTGGGTTTATTTCACAATAATCAAAACCTATGAATTTAAACATTTTATGAACATCCTGTGCTGTACATGTTTTCATATGAGATGCTATGGGATACCGTTCATCCCCTTGTTTAATTGCCCTACAGTGTTCCGATATTCTAACTTTCAAAGGCCGTATCGTACTGCCTATATATATTTTGTCGCAAGCACATATGAGCATATATATAACAAATTTTGTATTGCAATCAATATGTGATCTTATGGGTATTTTTTCTCCTCTAATGCCCTCCAAATCCTTTTTTGGTTGCCATGCCCATTTACATACTGCGCATGATCCACACTTAAAGAAGCCCAAATTTCGCTTCGTAAGCCAATCCTTTGTAGTTTCCTCTGTCAGATAACTCGGACAGAGAATATTATTAAGGGTGTTTCCTCTTCTATAAATCTTACCAGAGCATGCTGTATTTATGAACAGCTTAAAGTGACAATTTTCAGTGATAGCCAATATGGGTTTGTGTTGTTCATGATTTCGGACAGTTTGGGTCCCAGAGAGGTTTTAGGACCTCCTCTGGCCCCCAATCCAAAACGGTGAAAACATCTATCATTTGTTGAATGCATTACAGTTACCAACACAATTTGCAGCTGTGAAATGCCTAGCCCATAGGAAACCAACTGATTACGCTACCCTGGGTAATACCTATGTGGATGACGTTGCTAAGTATTGTGCTCTTAGTTGTACTTCCTTTAATGGAGCGTAGAACAATGATGCACAGGGTGAGACAAGCCAAACTTTCTTGATGATTGCTGTTGACACATGGGAGGAAGTGAAACAATAGCAGGAAGAAGTGGCAGAGGAAGAACAGCAAAGTTGGATTAGAGCAGGATGTGTCAAAAGGAATGAAGATGATGTTTGGGTTTCAAGTGATAGAAGAGTAGTGTTGCCAAATAGCTTGCTGTCCCCGATAGCAAGACATTACCATGGACAGGCACACATAGGTAGAGATGCAATGGTCAGAACATTCAGACAAACATGACTTAATCCTAGACTTAGAGTGATTGCTGAGCCTGACAACAAATGAATGTAGGGAAACGTACAGTTGTTACACTGAGTCACAAAGGTAGATCAGGAGGACCTTTCAATTTAATACAGATGGATTGTATTGAGCTGCCAGTGTGCAATGGACTGAGATATGTTTTAGATATTGTCTGTATTTTCTCACACTGGGTTAAGGCTAATTCCATTAGGAGAAATGATAGTCTCACAGTAGCAAAGCTATTACTTAGAGAGTTGATACCTAGGTTTGAATTCCCGACTTCTCTAGAATCAGGCCAAAGAACTCATTTCAACAGTGAGGTCCTTAAAATGTTGTATGTAGCATTACAAGTTGAACAAAGATTTATTGCAGTTATCGTCCAGAAGCTTCAGGTTTGGTAGAACAGATAAATTGAACACTGAACTCCAACCTTGCGAAAGTATGTACATCCACAACACTGAAATGGTCAGATGCATTGCCTCTTGTTTGGATGAGTATGCACAGGAAAACAGGATTGCCTTCATATGAAATCTTCCTTTGGCCCTATGAGATTGCAGGCAGTGCCTGCAAATACCCTTGTGAACATTACAGATGACTTGGCACTGGGTTATTACAAAGGACTAGAAGATGTGGTGTGTTCTTTGCCTCATCTGGTTGGAGAGGCTACTGTGCAGCTGCAGCAGGAACTGTGTCATGATCTATGTCCTGGCACATGGGTTATGCTTAAGAAACATGTAAGGAAGGCATGCTTGGAGCTGCGTTGGAAAGACCCCTACCAAGTGGTCCTCGTGATGACAAAAGCTGTGAAGTGCGCTGGTCTCCCGAACTGGGTACATCCTAGCCACACTCTCAAAATTGCAGGTTCCCTTGATGAAAAGGCATCTGTTTCAGAAAGGACGGTTATAGTGAGTGCGAGGGATAAGGTTAGCCAAGCTATTTAAGTACCATTGGAAAGGCAAAGAACTATGATCACATGGGAGGCTTCTTTAAACCTACATTCATATTTGCAACGTTATATGCAGACAAGAACAATTAACTTGCATTCTTAGTCCTGTAGAAAAATAATTCTTTGGACAAGTAGATGAGAGAAGAAGAGCAATGAAAGCCAAAATAAAAAAGGAGTAGTTTTGCAAAATTGGGAAAGAGATGCAACACATTTAGTGGGTGGGAATCAAAGATTCCTGGTTATTGACTATAAAGGCCGAAATCAAAGACTGATACCCATTTTGTAACTACTAGTGAGTGTAGACATGTATTTTTGTTTAAAAGTGCTTAGACATTTATGCTGAATGGCCAAGGCAACACCATACCACGTACTATTTCATATGTGTGAAAAATGGCTATTACCAGCTGCCGAAAATCTGGAATCGAACATGTTACTTGGGAGTAGTTTTTCCAAGATATTATCATGTGGAACATTTTAATGATCCAGTTTGGAATGAGAAATCAAACTCCAGAGTCAGAAGAGGATCAAGTACTTCAGAAATTACAGGAGATACTTATGGTGCCATAATTCCATTAGTAGGGTGTAGCCTTAAATGACATCAAGATAAGAAAGTTATCAACAATAGTAGACAAGTTATCTACAGACAGCACACGTACCATATTGTCAATGGACACAGAAATGGTAGCTATAAGATCAATGATTTTGCAAAATCGTTTTGCTTTAGACATACTACTTGCGAAGGAAGGTGAAGTTTGCAAGAAGCTACACATGGAACAATGTTGCTCATACATCCCGTACAATTGTAAAAAGATAAGAAAGTACATTTCAAACATGATTGACTTGAAAAGAGACCTGAAAGAGGTGACAGCAACAAGCGCTTGGGAGGCTATAGGGAATGGTTTTGCAGCCATTGGTTGATGGTTTGGAAATCTGGGAAGAGGTATTGTGGGGACCATACTGAGACCTTGTTTGATAGTGACCTTATCAGCCCTAGTTGCAGTTGGATTTACAAATTGTACAAGATACTGAAGGAGAAAAAAGCTATGAAAAGACAGAGAGGGGAAGAAATAGAAATGGAGAATAGGAGAAACCTGTATAACAGTAATATCAAGCTGAGGACGTCAGAAGATCTTACCTGAAATTAACCTCTGAAGTTTTGGGCTGTCTCATTGAAAATGAGAGTGGGAGTAATTTATAATGGCATAGTTGCTATCAAAGGGGGAACTGATGCAGTTTAACCTTTAGTAGAGCCACTCATGTCACGAAGGTCATCAGAATATGACACTTTATGTTTCAACTTAGGTAGCATTTGAATTAAATCACATGTTAGAGGTAAAAAATTAATGTTCTAATGCAATTTAGACTATTGACCAACAGTGCACATAGAAACAATATTTAATTTCTAATTATTAGTAAATGATTCATGAGCTGGAATATATGTGTAAAGGTGAGAGAAGTGCAATTCTCTGTTGTACATAATGAAAAGCAAGAACACAGCTTTTTCTTTTGAAATGAAATGTTTCCTCATATTAATGAATTATTATTAATGCTGAATTTATAAGTTTGCATGTTACATGTGTTTTACTAAAACATATTAATTAAATGCATTATTATAATTCCCTTGTGTTAACATTAGTGAGGCCTGTTGAAGCTTGTAATTTGTGACTGTGCTAAAAATGCAGATTCTTTTCCTACCATGAACATTCTTGTATGTTATGTTCTCACAAGATGCTTAGCTAGTTGGTAACAGGCTCTATTGTTTAAGTGTAGAGAGAATGTTGCGTTGTGTCCTTGATGGTAGTACATTGGTAAACATAGATTGGTATTGTATACAATTGTTTCAAATGTGCTTGGACTCACATTGATGGAAGATGTTTCCATAACAGACCTAGGAGGACTGTTTCAAATTGGAGTCTGATGATCGATTACTATTGGATGATGCCCTTTCAACATGACATGAACTGATATCTTTGATGAATCAGAATGGTTAGGGAATTCTAAAACATTGATGGATATTTGAACATTGGGCAGTTTCTAGAAGCTTGCAGAGAGCTCCTGATGCTTGCAGATGTCTTGTTGATCCTGATACTTTGCTGATGTAGATTCCCTGAATGCTGCACCCTTGGAGATGTATCTTCCTCTCTGCCATTGCCTTTGTAAAGCCTTTTTAGACTTAGAAATCCTATTTATTTTCCTCTTCAGAAGACTCTTGACCGAGCTTCTGATATGCTGATGCTTTCCTTTTTTTCCTTCTTTTCTTTGCCCAACTTGGGCCCGACTACGAGTTTGGCTGTCAGACCGCCAGACCACCATGTTGGCAGCCCCAAAAAGACTGTTGTGCCAGCGGTCGCCAGACCGCTGTATTACAATGTAGACAGGTAGAACAACCACCAGCCAAGCCAAAGTGCTGACCACCAGAGGCACCACGGTCTGCTATTTTGGCACTCCATTCTCCTGTGCAGTCAGTACCGTGGCCAACCGCCATGCCTATTACAAACAGACAGTCCGTATGGCGGTCCCCATGCGCTGGTTCACCAGTGGCCGTCGACCACTGCGGAAAACGTTAAGGAAAGCAACAAATGCCCATTAGATGAACTCAAAAACAATACAGCTGACAATCATGGGCCCAGTGAACACACCTCCAAAGCGCACTATAAAACACACTCCTTCACAGACCATGATCCTTTGCATATCCATTGCAACTGAGAGCTGATTTCTGACCAGAGTGTCAAATGTTGGGGACTAGAGGGAGTGACCTGACTGCAGTTCCCAGGAGGCTCTGTTTCTGTAACTCCAACCATCAGACCAGTGTCCACATGCCCCAATACATCTGTAAGTCAACATTCAAATGAAGTTTACTCACCTGGGGCTATACCATTTGTCAAGTGTTGGGAAGTAGAGGTATTGACCTGACTTCAAAACCCAATAGGCCCTGTTTCTGTAACCACAACCACCAGCTCGGTGTTCACTTGCCCCAATACATCTCTTAGTAAACTGTCAAATGACGTTTATTCACCTGGGAGTATATCATTTGTCAAGTGTTAGGAAGTAGAGGGAGTGACCTGGCTGCAACTCCCAGTATGTGCACCAAGTATTTCTAAGACCATAAGCTGAATCAGCAGATTGGTAACAGCAGCAAACACATTGACACTGCACTGAACGCATGATGACTGCAGATACAGATACAACAAAGTTGTGTGTTTGCCTGTATTGCACTTAACTAGGCCTCTGAATGGTCAAATGCACATGTTGCCTCTCCAGTGTTGGCTTCACTGTTAGTAAGATGTAATTTTCATTCCCTCATCCAAAGTGAAGTGCAACTGATCAGCACATCTAATGAGCTGCTTGAATCTAATAGTTTAGGGTAGCTTCACACATGTCATGTCAAATACTCCTAAACCATGGTAACATGGCTCAGTAGGCTAACCTACCACTTACAAAATGTCACATGTCTCTAATTATTGTAATACAAAAACTTTGAAGGTAGGTGTCACATTTCAAACAATAACAATGTATTCTTTTACTCAACAGGTTGAGCTGGCACAGCCCCTGGGCAGACCTCGTCCAGCGACCAGGCTCACACTCCACCCACAGATAAGGTTCTCAGTGATGACAACCCTCCTGGACTTGTTGGCGTGCAGGATGGTCCTGGCACATCTGGACAACCTGGTCAGATGGCAACAGTGAGTCTCACTGTGTCCACAACAACACCTTCCAGTCCTGTTGTGTCAACATCACAGGCAACAATGCGTCCCCCAATATGTGTGCCTAGCACCGTTCCAACCATCTTGTGCCCCCCCAGTCTTGGATCCTGAGGTGCAACCCAACACTCTGAAGATCCAGGACCCAGTTGGAGAGGGTATCCTATGCCAAGGGCACTGGCCTGTGGGGTGTAGGGTGTGTGGGAGGGATGCTGTGAGCCAGGGGAGTGAGGCCACTGGAGCTGCTGTTGACCAGGATATCATTCGCCATGTGTTGGGGTCTGTCAGGCATCCCAGGGCGTGATGAGCCAGGTGTTAACTGAACTCTGGGAAATGAAACAGCTGCAGAGGGTCATGATCCAAAAAATGGATGACCACAATTCATACATAACTGGGTTCCTTAGGGACATCCACACAACCCGAGCAGTGGTTTTTAAACACCATCCACCCCTTCTTGTGGGCCAAATAACTCAAGGCTAAGTACATCTACAGCAGCCACAGAAAGGCAGAGCCTGCCGGAGGCACAACCACCCTCAGATACCCCTTTCTCTGCAGAAGCTGACCCCTCTCGCAAGCAGGGAGGTCTATGCAGTAATCCAGAAGTTGTGAATTGCAAGCCACCCACCACTGCCAGCAGGAAACCTCTTCCTTAATTTCTTCCTTTGTGTGTCACACATACACTCAGTGGACAGATCCTGAACCACATGTGCTCAATGGGAGACGCACTCTGGACTTTGGACTTAAAATGGTGTGGCATCTGCTCCAATCATTTCATTCACAATGACTGACCACTTCATTGTACAATTTTGTTTCTTTCTGTCCCAAATCATTTTTCTGTATTGGCATTGTAATAAAATCACCCATTACAAACTCATTCTCTGCTGTTCTAAAATTCACATTTAGCTATGTAGATATGTAAGATCATGTGAACCATATGATGAAAATGCACGCTACTTGTGCAAGCAGGGATATGTTGCATGTACAATGTGTCCAGCTCAGGATTACAACCATTACACAAAACACATACATATACGTGCCTTGTTTCAGAAGAGATTTTATTACGTTGTTCAGCACAAAGGCTGTCAAGATGTCAGAAACATAGAAATTCAGAAATGACCTATCCGACTGTGTAGACCAATAAATATATTGGTACACCCCCCTCCCCAGAACACTGTAGGAATGGACATATCAGACATTGACCTGTTAAATTGGCAAAACGTGATATGGTTGATGTCATCAGCTGGAACCATATTCCCCAGCTCTCAAAAGGAATCCCACCTCAAATAATGAAACACCCAGACAGATGCAGAACAACTGTCCCTGATCATAGGGTTATTACAGTCCAATGCTACTGCATCTGGTGGTATGACACAAACAAATGTCAGTGATGTGGCCTACAATGATAAAACACATCCAAAGCTATAAACAGTCAAGACAAAAAGAGTGTTTAGCCAATGTGAAGGGGAACTGATATGATTTTGGCCTACAATTAAATTTGTAATGACCACATTATGACACACATGGTGCATCATGGCCACCACACAACAACAAACGAGTCTAACTGAGTTTTCTGCACTTCCATCCTGTCAATGTGCAAGCTGTCTTGACACAGGCCTTCTACACCCAAAGTCTGTGAAATACATGGCCAGGAACAACCCATGTCCAATTTGTATGTCCCAACAGCACGATATACCTGCCAATGTCACAACTCTGAAATGGAAATGAAGATCTCATGGTGAAGATACCTGAAAAAAGAACAAAGCAAGGAGTATAGTTATGAACCCGTACATATGACACAAGTCACATAGCAATCATCTGGAGAATAAAGCCCTTTTGAAACTTCTGCCACAAACAAAGCAATATCATCAAAATGTGAATGTGTCAACAGCATTTCGCAGATTTTGCCCAAGCATCAGCTCCATACCTATTTCAAATAATATACTCCACACATTATCACAACTACAGTTCATTGTACAGTCAAAGTCATGACATCTGATTACATATCAGCTCATTTCTCTGCACAACTATCATCTTCATTTGCCATTTCAGGATTCTCACCAGGTGGCACTGCAGGCTCCCCCACCACTGGGAATTAAGGGATGTTCCTCTGTAGGGTGATGTTATCGAGCATGCAGCATACCACAATGATCTGACACATCTTCCCAGGTGAGTAGAGGAGTGCTCCTCCAGTCTTGTCCAGACAGCGAGATCTGGCTTTCAGGAGCCCAACAGCCCACTCCACTGCCCGCCATGTTCTTCCATGGGCCTACTTGAAGTGGATTTCCCCGGGCATAACAACCATGCACGGTTTGAATATGCTGAGTCTCCTGTTTTGGAATGAGACATAAGTGCAACACTGAGTGACTCACTTCATGATTGTAGCACCTGACAATGCACACACAAAATCAAAACAGATGTTACCAACCAGTCAGGCACCCTCCTTGGCTGCAGTTGTGACATCAGCTGGGGTATGGTGCTGTTCTGAATTAAAAAGGAATAATGGGCTGAACCTGGAAACTGGGTTCAGATGTTTGAGATGTAGCGATTTGACAAGCAGACAACTTGCATGTTGGTAGAATGGAAGTGCTTCCTGTAATGACTGTTGTGATATAGTTGTTAACTGGCCCCCAGTGGCACCAAGGCAATATGTGTGTCATCAATGGCTCCCACTATATGTGGGAGTCAAATTAAACCATAGAAGTCAGCCTTCACACTAGCTAAATCCTCATGTCTGGGGAACATGATATAGCTGTCAATGTGTTTCATCATTGCTGATAGCACGTCTCTTGACACACCACTAAACATAGGTTGGGACATACCACCAGATATGGACACTGTTGTGGCCCTCATTGCAACCCTGGCGGTCAGTGTTAAAGCAGCGGTAATCCTGCAAACAGGCAGGTGGAAAAAAATGGGATTACGTCCGTGGCGGAAACCGCCAACATAGACAGCCACTTAAACACTTCAACCGCCACAGCGGTACAAACAAACAGCGCGGCTGTAACCGCCAACAGACAGGTGGAAGACAATGTGCCACCCACCCTATCACAAGATGATTATCCACCACCTTTTCCAGGGCGGAACCAACACAAACAAAAACACGGCGGAAACAGTACACAGAAGGGAAAACACTCTCCACACCCCACGAGGAACCAGGACGCCATGGAGGCCGAATTGCAGACACTGCAGATGCTGGTCTTCCTTCTCTTCTATCAGGAGCACAAACGCGGGCGGCGACGACCACGGTGCGTACTGCACCTACAACACAGGGGAGGGGGAGGGAAAAGAGAGTGACACACACACGCAACACGCAACACCCCCACCCACAACACCATACACACAAATACATGCATCAACAGTACACATCCCCCCCCTCACCCCAGGAAGAACGCTAGGACAAAAGGAATTGATTTGAACAAATGTAATCATGTGAAATCTCATTATCAAAGTTCAAAATCCACTAAACGCAATTATGTACACCAACTACACAAGTCCGGATAGTGCACCAATCATTGTCCGTGGACCACTGGACCCAAAATGCATGGGCGAAGCCCACACTAGATACCTGACTGGAAACGGAGAAAACACTGCAGGGGCATCAGATCGAAATGAAACAGGCACCTCAGGGGAGGGTGGGCACCTCACGACGCCACTGCTGCACGAGGGGGCTCCATGTCCATTGATGAATCCTGGGGAGTGCAAAGCCACAGTCTCTCAAGTCTCTCCAGTGGGTGGTTTGTCCACTGCTTTATCCTGGGGAGTGCAAAGCCACAGTCTCTCAAGACTCTCCAGAGGGTGGTTTGCCCACTGCTTCATCCTGAGGAGTGCAAAGCCACAGTCTCTCAAGTCTCTCCAGTGGGTGGTTTGCCCACTGCTTTATCCTGGGGAGTGCAAAGCCACAGTCTCTCAAGTCTCTCCAGTGGGTGGTTTGCCCACTGCTTTATCCTGGGGAGTGCAAAGCCACAGTCTCTCAAGTCTGTCCAGTGGGTGGTTTGCCCACTGTTTTATCCTAGGGAGTGCAAAGCCACAGACTCTCAAGTGGATGCCTTTCTCCACTGGTTCTGGAGGGGGCTTTGTGCCCAGAGTGCTTCATCCTGCCAAGGACTGAGGTAGTGGATGTGATACTCCACTGGTTCTGGAGGGGGCTTTGTGCCCAGAGTGCTTCATCCTGCCAAGGACTGTGGTAGTGGATGCCTTTCTCCACTGGTTCTGGAGGGGGCTTTGTGCCCAGAGTGCTTCATCCTGGCAAGGACTGAAGTAGTGGATGCCTTTCTCCACTGGTTCTGGAGGGGGCTTTGTGCCCAGAGTGCTCCACGTGCAGTGTGGCCGGTACAATTCCCTCACCTGGGTGTGTGTGCCACGAGATTGCCGAGGTACAGGTAGCATGATACGCCGTGGAGGTAGCGACATACCCCACACTGCAGCAGCTTCACATTCCACCTGCAGGTGACAACAGTGATGAAAGTAATGCTTCATGGAAGCTGCCCAGGGTCCTGGAACTCACCACCAGCCTCGGACGACTGACAACTGGGGATGGTAGGCATGTCTGCAGTGGTGCCACTGTCTGAGGACGTCGTGGGGCCGCTGGGGGTGCTTGCGGCAGTGTCTGTCGTGGCAGTGCTGGCTGCGGGGTCCGTGGTGGTGGTGCTGGCTGTGGGGTCCGTCGTGGCAGTGCTGGCTGCGGGGCCTGTGGCAGCGGTGCTGGCTGCGGGGTCAGTGGCGGTGGTGCTGGCTGCGGGGTCTGTGGCGGCGGTGTCAGCACCTGCTGAGCGAGAAAGCAGGATGTCTTGTGCAGCCTCAGACAGCTGCCCACCGGGGAAGAGGCTGGGGACTGTCGCAGCGGCTGTAGATGTGCCGGAGGCGGTGCAGGTGGCGGTGCAGGTGGCGATTCAGGTGGCGTTGGTCGCCGCTGTATAGGTTGGCATGGATGTGGACAGAAGGTGTGACATTGGTCCCTCAGTCTGTGCCACCATGCCCTCTCCTGATCTGCCCATCAGTTTTTGGCCCTTCCCCACCTTTGATGGTGGCGCAGTTGTCTTGCCACTATCCCCTTTCGTTTTCGCTGGCCCCTTGGTTGCAGGTGTTTTCAGCTTCTCCCTCCGGGATGTGGGCACCTTTTTCACCTTGACAGGTGGCGGAATGTCCTTGCCCTCGCTACGTGGCACACTGGCAGCCCTGATGGTTGGCGCACTCCATGACCCCGCAGTTGCTGGCACCACTGTGCCTGGGGATGTGGTGGCCGAGGTGCTGGGCTGGGACCTGGAAAGCCTGGCCCTAAGGGAAGGACGGGGGGGAAGTGAAGGGAAGAGGTCAAAGTTTGACAGGAAACTTTTTTTAGACACACTGGGATGGGTAGATGGAGGGGGTTTGGGAGTGGAGGAAGAGGTAGTGGTTGTAGGAGGTGTACGTCTGCTGAATTTGGGTGAAGGTGCATGGGCTGGAGGCTGTTGTGAGGTGGATGGCTGTTGGGTGGGTGGGTGCCTTTTTTTTTTTGTACTTTGGGAGGAGGGCTCACTGACACACTGGAAGAGGACACTGGGGATGTGTGAATGGTAGTGGGGGTGGTGAGTGCACGTGAGCGGTGTGTGGTGATGGGCGTGCTGGTGATGGAGGTAGTGGCTGAGGATGTAGTGCATGCAGGTGTGAGTGGAGATGAGGCTGGGAGGGAGGAGGGAGACTTGGAGGAGGGGGACACAGTGGAGGAAGTGGATGTTGGTATGTGTGCATAGGTATGGTGCTTGTGTGAGTGCATGTGGGATGTGTGGTGCTTATGTTTGCCTGAGCCACTCTTGTGTGTTGATGTGTGTGCATGCTGGTCTGATGGTGTGCTTGGGATAGGCTGAGGTACAGGGGATTGGGTCTGGGTGGAGGAGATTGGAGGGGGGAGGCTGGACCCAGGGACAATGGCTGCCATCTCTGCTGAGGCCAGAGCCTGAAATGGTCTCTGTTGGGCTGCCTGCCCAGAATGATTGCCCTCCAGGTATGCATTTGTTTGTTGCAAATGCCTCTCAACATCCTGGATGGCATTCAGAATGGTAGACTGCCCAACAGTGAGGGATCTCAGGAGGTCAATAGCCTCCTCACTGAGGGCAGCAGGGCTGACTGGGGCAGGGCCTGAGGTGCCGGGGGCGAAGGAGATGCCCACCCTCCTGGGTGAGCAGGCACGGGACACACGCTGAGGGTCTCCTGGGAGGGCGGTGCTGGTAGGGGGGGTGGCAGCTGTACCTGTTGATGTGGTGGTCACGGAGGGGCCCGCCACGGCAAAGAAGCTCCCATCAGAGGAGGAGTCGCTGGTCTCTGCTCCTGTCCCCACCGTGGAGCTCCCCTCGCCCTCCGTCCCACTGGTGGCTTCAGACTCCATTGCTTCACCCTCCAAGGCCAAGTGGGATGCAGCTCCCTCCTGTTCTGGTGCCAATGCTCCTCCCCCTGATGATGCTATTGCACACAAGAACAGGGAGACCACAAAAAGAGGGGGAGAGACAGAAGAAAGACATGTTCAGTGCATGCAACACCACTACTGTTGGCGGACACAACAGACAGTGAGCCATGCACTTATAGTTCCTAGATTAATCACATGCCCATGGGGCGCGAGGCCTAACACCAATTGCTGCACACCTGGAAGTCACAGGAGCCTGACTAGGTGTAGGTGGCTCTAACCACTAGTGGGGTTGGGGCGCCACATAGCCTGCCTCATAAGGGACCTTGCTTACCAAGATCGCCCTGGCCTAGGGGAACCCACTGGCCACTTCCCCCGCCCAGACTCCTCGTAATGCGCGCAAAGTCAGCTTAACCTCTTCTGTGCCTTGGATGAGATGATCTCGTCCAAGGCTACAGTTCCCCTGTGCCTTGGACGAGATCATCTCGTCCATGGCACAGGGGAACTTCGGGGCGCGCTAGCGCGCCCCCGTGCACCCCCCCTCCCCCCCCCAAGTCGGGGATGGAAGGGGAAGACCTTCCCCTTCCACCCCCGACCCCCCCCCACCCCCCCCTGTGACGTCAGCGTGCGCACGCGCGCTGATTAGTCACAGGGGCCTCCCTCGTCGAGAGAAATGCAAAAGCATTTCTCTTTCAATCACTTGGGAGGCCCGGAGGGGCTTCAAAGGGAAGGAAAAGTATTTCCTTCCCTTTGAAGTCTCTCCGAGGGTTTCAAAAGCCAGATTGCTTGCAATCCGGCTTTTGAAACCCCACTAGACACCAGGGATTTTTTTTTTTTTTACTAATCTTCACATAAGGGGCAGAAACCTCTAGGCACCAGGGACCATGTTTTTATTTTTGATTTTTTTTATGTTTCATTTTTTTTTTTTAGGTGGGGAGCGACCCCTTAGGCAAGGGTCGCTCCCCTTGGGGGAAAATTATATTTAGGCCATTTCTGCCCCCCTTGGGGGCAGATTGGCCTATTTTGATGAGGCCAATCTGCCCCCAAGGGGGGCAGAAACCACTAGACACCAGGGAGCTTTTTCTTTGCGTGAATTTCACGCAATGGGAGCGACCCCTTAGGCAAAGGGTCGCTCCCTGGGGGGGGGACATTTATTTTAGGCCATTTCTGGCCCCCCTGGGGGCAGATGCCCCCAGGGGGGGCAGAAACCTCTAGGCGCCAGGGCAATTTTTTTTTTTTTTTTTTTTGTTTTTTGTTTGTTTCTTTTTTTAGGGATGGGGAGCGACCCATCAGGCAAGGGTCGCTCCCCTGGGGGGCAAATTGTATTTAGGCCATTTCTGCCCCCCTTGGGGGCAGATTGGGTGATTTTAGGTCAATCTGCCCCCAACGGGGCAGAAACCACTAGGCACCGGGGATTTGTTTTTTGGCGCCAATGTCACGCAGGGGGAGCGAACCCGTAGGCAAGGGTCGCTCCCGGGGGGGGTGGGGGTTGGGGGGGTAGAAATTTATTTTAGCCCATTTCCGGGGGCAGATCGGCCTATTATTAGGCCGATCTGCCCCCGGGGGGGGGGGCAGAAACCTCTAGGCGCCAGGGAAAATGTTTTTTGTGTTTTTTTTTTTTTGTTTGTTTTTTTAGAGATGGGGAGCAACCCATCAGGCAAGGGTCGCTCCCCAGGGGGGGGCAAATTGTATTTAGACCATTTCTGCCCCACTGGGGGCAGATTGGCAGAGTTTAGGTCAATCTGCCCCCAAGGGGGCAGAAACCACTAGGCACCGGGGATTTGTTTTTTGGCGCCAATGTCACGCAGGGGGAGCGACCCCGTAGGCAAGGGTCGCTCCCGGGGGGGTGGGGGTTGGGGGGCAAATTTATTTTAGGCCATTTCTGCCCCCGGGGGGGCAGAAACCTCTAGGCGCCAGGGGGAATTTTTTTTTTTCTTTTCTTTGTTTGTTTTTTTAGAGATGGGGAGCGACCCATCAGGCAAGAGTCGCTCCCCTGGGGGACAAATTGTATTTAGGCCATTTCTGCCCCCCTTGGGGGCAGATTGGCTGATTTTAGGTCAATCTGCCCCCAAGGGGGCAGAAACCACTAGGCACCGGGGATTTGTTTTTTGGCGCCAATGTCACGCAGGGGGAGCGACCCCGTAGGCAAGGGTTGCTCCCGGGGGGGGAGGGTGGGGGTTGGGGGGGGAATTTATTTTAGGGCATTTCTGCCACCCCCCTGGGGCCGGCTGAGCTACAGGCCAAACATCACAGGTAGGCACCTTGCAAAAAACACCTTTGTTTTCTGTGAAAAAATATGTTGTGTCCACGTTGTGTTTTGGGCCATTTCCTTTCGTGGGCGCTAGGCCTACCCACAGAAGTGAGGTACCATTTTTATCGAGAGACTTAGGGGAACGCTGGGTGGAAGGAAATTTGTGGCTCCTCTCAGATTCCAGAACTTTCTGTCACCGAAATGAGAGGAAAAAGTGTTTTTTGGGCCAAATTTTGATGTTTGCAAAGGATTCTGGGTAACATAACCTGGTCAGAGCCCCGCAAGTCACCCCATCTTGGATTCCCCTTGGTTTCTAGTTTTCAAAAATGCACTGGTTTGCTAGGTTTCCTCAGGTGCCGGCTGAGCTACAGGCCAAAATCCACAGGTAGGCACTGCTTTTTATAAAAAAATGTGATGTGTCCACGTTGTGTTTTGGGCCCTTTCCTTTCGTGGGCGCTAGTCCTACCCACACAAGTGAGGTATAATTTTTATCGGGAGACGTGGGGGAACGCTGGGTGGAAGGAAATTTGTGGCTCCTCTCAGATTCCAGAACTTTCTGCCACAGAAATGTGAGGAACATGTGTTTTTTTAGCCAAATTTTGAGGTTTGCAAAGGATTCTGGGTAACAGAACCTGGTCCGAGCCCCGCAAGTCACCCCATCTTGGATTCCCCTAGGTCTCTAGTTTTCAGAAATGCACAGGTTTGGTAGGTTTCCCTAGGTGGCGGCTGAGCTACAGGCCAAAATCTGCAGGTAGTCACTTCGCAAAAAACACCTCTGTTTTCTTCCAAAAATTTGGATGTGTCCACGTTGCGCTTTGGGGCGTTTCCTGTCGCGGGCGCTAGGCCTACCCACACAAGTGAGGTATCATTTTTATCGGGAGACTTGGGGGAACGCTGGGTGGAAGGAAATTTGTGGCTCCTCTCAGATTCCAGAACTTTCTGCCACAGAAATGTGAGGAACATGTGTTTTTTTAGCCAAATTTTGAGGTTTGCAAAGGATTCTGGGTAACAGAACCTGGTCCGAGCCACGCAAGTCACCCCATCTTGGATTCCCCTAGGTCTCTAGTTTTCAGAAATGCACAGGTTAGGTAGGTTTCCCTAGGTGGCGGCTGAGCTACAGGCCAAAATCTATAGGTAGTCACTTCGCAAAAAACACCTCTGTTTTCTTCCAAAAATTTGGATGTGTCCACGTTGCGCTTTGGGGCGTTTCCTGTCGCGGGCGCTTTGCCTACCCACACAAGTGAGGTATCATTTTTATCGGGAGACTTGGGGGAACGCTGGGTGGAAGGAAATTTGTGGCTCCTCTCAGATTCCAGAACTTTCTGCCACAGAAATGTGAGGAACATGTGTTTTTTTTAGCCAAATTTTGAGGTTTGCAAAGGATTCTGGGTAACAGAACCTGGTCCGAGCCCCGCAAGTCTCCCCATCTTGGATTCCCCTAGGTCTCTAGTTTTCAGAAATGCACAGGTTTGGTAGGGTTCCTTAGGTGCCGGCTGAGCTAGAGGCCAAAATCTACAGGTACGCACTTCGCAAAAAACACCTCTGTTTTCTTCCAAAAATTTGGATGTGTCCATGTTGCGCTTTGGGGCGTTTCCTGTCGCGGGCGCTAGGCCTACCCACACAAGTGAGGTATCATTTTTATCAGGAGACTTGGGGGAACGCTGGGTGGAAGGAAATTTGTGGCTCCTCTCAGATTCCAGAACTTTCTGCCACAGAAATGTGAGGAACATGTGTTTTTTTAGCCCCATTTTGAGATTTGCAAAGGATTCTGGGTAACAGAACCTGGTAAGAGCCCCGCAAGTCACCCCATCTTGAATTCCCCTAGGTCTCTAGTTTTCAGAAATGCACAGGTTTGGTAGGTTTCCCTAGGTGGCGGCTGAGTTACAGGCCAAAATCTACAGGTAGTCACTTCGCAAAAAACACCTCTGTTTTCTTCCAAAAATTTGGATGTGTCGACGTTGCGCTTTGGGGCGTTTCCTGTCGCGGGCGCTTTGCCTACCCACACAAGTGAAGTATCATTTTTATCGGGCGACTTGGGGGAACGCTGGGTGGAAGGAAATTTGTGGCTCCTCTCAGATTCCAGAACTTTCTGCCACAGAAATGTGAGGAACATGTGTTTTTTTAGTCAAATTTTGAGGTTTGCAAAGGATTCTGGGTAACAGAACCTGGTCCGAGCCCCGCAAGTCACCCCATCTTGGATTCCCCTAGGTCTCTAGTTTTTAGAAATGTACAGGTTTGGTAGGTTTCCCTAGGTGCCGGCTGAGCTAGAGGCCAAAATCTACAGGTAGGCACTTCGCAAAAAACACCTCTGTTTTCTTCCAAAAATTTGGATGTGTCCACGTTGCACTTTGGGGCGTTTCGTGTCGCGGGCCTTAGGCCTACCCACACAAGTGAGGTATCATTTTTATCGGGAGACTTGGGGGAACGCTGGGTGGAAGGAAATTTGTGGCTTCTCTCAGATTCCAGAACTTTCTGACACAGAAATGTGAGGAACATGTGTTTTTTTAGCCAAATTTTGAGGTTTGCAAAGGATTCTGGGTAACAGAACCTGGTCCGAGCCCCGCAAGTCACCCCATCTTGGATTCCCCTAGGTCTCTAGTTTTCAGAAATGCACAGGTTTTGTAGGTTTCCCTAGGTGGCGGCTGAGTTACAGGCCAAAATCTACAGGTAGTCACTTCGCAAAAAACACCTCTGTTTTCTTCCAAAAATTTGGATGTGTCGACGTTGCACTTTGGGGCGTTTCCTGTCGCGGGCGCTTTGCCTACCCACACAAGTGAGGTATCATTTTTATCGGGAGACTTGGGGGAATGCTGGGTGGAAGGAAATTTGTGGCTCCTCTCAGATTCCAGAACTTTCTGCCACAGAAATGTGAGGAACATGTGTTTTTTTAGTCAAATTTTGAGGATTGCAAAGGATTCTGGGTAACAGAACCTGGTCCGAGCCCCGCAAGTCACCCCATCTTGGATTCCCCTAGGTCTCTAGTTTTCAGAAATGTACAGGTTTGGTAGGTTTCCCTAGGTGCCGGCTGAGCTAGAGGCCAAAATCTACAGGTAGGCACTTCGCAAAAAACACCTCTGTTTTCTTCCAAAAATTTGGATGTGTCCACGTTGCGCTCTGGGGCGTTTCCTGTTGCGGGCCTTAGGCCTACCCACACAAGTGAGGTATCATTTTTATCGGGAGACTTGGGGGAACGCTGGGTGGAAGGAAATTTGTGGCTTCTCTCAGATTCCAGAACTTTCTGCCACAGAAATGTGAGGAACATGTGTTTTTTTAGTCAAATTTTGAGGTTTGCAAAGGATTCTGGGTAACAGAACCTGGTCCGAGCCCCGCAAGTCACCCCATCTTGGATTCCCCTAGGTCTCTAGTTTTCAGAAATCTACAGGTTTGGTAGGTTTCCCTAGGTGCCGGCTGAGCTAGAGGCCAAAATCTACAGGTAGGCACTTCGCAAAAAACACCTCTGTTTTCTTCCAAAAATTTGGATGTGTCCACGTTGCGCTTTGGGGCGTTTCCTGTCACGGGCCTTAGGCCTACCCACACAAGTGAGGTATCATTTTTATCGGGAGACTTGGGGGAACGCTGGGTGGAAGGAAATTTGTGGCTTCTCTCAGATTCCAGAACTTTCTGCCAAAGAAATGTGAGGAACATGTGTTTTTTTAGCCAAATTTTGAGGTTTGCAAAGGATTCTGGGTAACAGAACCTGGTCCGAGCCCCGCAAGTCACCCCATCTTGGATTCCCCTAGGTCTCTAGTTTTGAGAAATGCACAGGTTTGGTAGGTTTCCCTAGGTGCCGGCTGAGGTAGAGGCCAAAATCTACAGGTAGGCACTTCGCAAAAAACACCTCTGTTTTCTTCCAAAAATGTGGTGTGTCCACGTTGCGCTTTGGGGCGTTTCCTGTCGCGGGCGCTAGGCCTACCCACACAAGTCAGGTATCATTTTTATCGGGAGACTTGGGGGAACGCTGGGTGGAAGGAAATTTGTGGCTCCTCTCAGATTCCAGAACTTTCTGCCACAGAAATGTGAGGAACATGTGTTTTTTTAGCCACATTTTGAGGTTTGCAAAGGATTCTGGGTAACAGAACCTGGTCCGAGCCCCGCAAGTCACCCTTCCTTGGATTCCCCTAGGTCTCTAGTTTTCAGAAATGCACAGGTTTTGTAGGTGTCCCTAGGTGCTGGCTGAGCTAAAGGCCAAAATCTACAGGTAGGCACTTCGCAAAAAACACCTCTGTTTTCTTCCAAAAATTTGGATGTGTCCACGTTGCGCTTTGGGGTGTTTCCTGTCGCGGGTGCTAGGCCTACCCACACAAGTGAGGTATCATTTTTATCGGGAGACTTGGGGGAACATAGATTAGCAAAACAAGTGTTATTGCCCCTTGTTTTTCTCTACATTTTTTCCTTCCAAATATAGGAGAGTGTGTAAAAAAGACATCTATTTGAGAAATGCCCTGTAATTCACATGCTAGTTTGGTCACCCCGGAATTCAGATATGTGCAAATAACCACTGCTCCTCAACACCTTATCTTGTGCCCTTTTTGGAAATACAAAGGTTTTCTTGATAGCAATTTTTTACTCTTTATATTTCAGCAAAATGAATTGCTGTATACCCGGTATAGAATGAAAACGCACGTCAGGGTGCAGCTCATTTATTGGCTCTGGGTTCCTTGGGTTCTTGATGAACCTACAAGCCCTATATGTCCCCGCAACCAGAGGAGTCCAGCAGACGTAACGGTATATTGCTTTCGATAATCTGACATTGCAGGGAAAAGTTACAGAGTAAAACGTAGAGAAACATTTATGTTTTTTTCACCTCAATTTCAATATTTTTCTTTTTCAGTTGTTATTTTCTGTAGGAAACCCTTGTAGGATCTACACAAATGACCCCTTGCTGAATTCAGAATTTTGTCTACTTTTCAGAAACGTTTAGGTTTCTGGTATCCAGCATTGGTTTCATGCCCATTTCTGTCACTGACTGGAAGGAGGCTGAAAGCACAAAAAATTGCAACAATGGGGTATGTCCCAGTAAAATGCCAAAATTGTGTTGAAAAATTGGGTTTTCTGATTCAAGTCTGCCTGTTCCTGAAAGCTGGGAAGCTGCTGAGTTTAGCACCGCAAACCCTTTGTTGATGCCATTTTCAGGGGAAAAACCACAACCCTTCTTCTGCAGCCACTTTTTCCAATTTTTTTGAAAAAAACGAAATTTTCACTGTATTTTGGCCAATTTCTTGGCCTCCTTCAAGGGAACCCACAAAGTCTGGGTACCTCTAGAATCCCTAGGATGTTGGAAAAAAAGGACGCAAATTTGGCTTGGTTAGCTTATGTGGACAAAAAGTTATGAGGGCCTAAGCGCGAACTGCCCCAAATAGGCAAAAAAAGGCCTGGCACAGGAGGGGGAAAAAGGCCTGGCAGCGAAGGGGTTATTGAGTGTGTACTCACCCCCTTGTGGCTGCTGTGATGCCCTCAAGCGCCCATCCAACTCCGGATAGGCCACCGCCAGGATCCGGAACATCAGGGGGGTCATGGTGCGACGGGCACCCCTCCCACATTGAGAGGCCATCCCCAGCTGGGCCTCCGCCGTCTTCTTGCTCCAGCGGCGAAGGTCCTCCCATCTTTTCTGGCAGTGGATGCTCCGTCTGTGGTGGACCCCCAGGGTCCCGACGTCCTTGGCGATGGCACGCCAAATATCCTTCTTCTGGTGGGCGCTGACCTAGAGGAATGGTACAGGGGGAAAGGAAATTACTTACCCGTCCGGACCGTCATTTGTAAAATGGGCTGGGGGGATGGTGGAGGAATGTCCATGGCAGAGTCCAGTCTATTTGTTTCACAGGTGCATTGTCCAAAGGGGCATAGGAAGTGGAGCAATGGCAGTTGAAGGATGGACAGGGTGACAAAGTGGGACAGAAGAGTGACATTCTGGGGGGTCTCATTTCCTGGCAGGGGCCTTGGCAATGTTCTCTGTCTTGTTCCTGGATCACAGGGACCATTTGTGGGGTGGTTCTCCATCTGCAGGGGGTGGGGTGCTGGTATTGTGTTCCTGTGGCGGTGCCTCCTGTCCACTAGCGCCGGCAGGGGTGGAGGGCTGTTCATCATCCAGACTAGTGTCAGGTGCCCCTTGTTGTGCCACTGTGTCCCTCCTGGTGTTGACAAGGTCTTGCAGCACCCCTGCAATGGTGACCAGGGTGTTGTTAATGGATTTCAAGTCCTCCCTGATCCCAAGGTAGTGTTCCTCCTGCAGCCGCTGGGTCTCCTGAAACTTGGCCAGTACCGTTGCCATCGTCTCCTGGAAATGATGGTAAGCTCCCATGATGTTGGAGAGTGCCTCGTGGAGAGTGGGTTCCCTGGGCCTGTCCTCCCACTGTCACACAGCAGTCCTCCCAGCTTCCCTGTTTTCCTGTGCCTCTGTCCCCTGAACCGTGTGCCCACTGCCACTGCCCCCAGGTCCCTGATCGTCCTGTATTAGTGGAGTTGCCTGGGTTCCCTGTAGTGGTGGACACACTGCAGATTGACGTGTCCTGGGGACAGAGGGATGGGCCCGCTGGGTGGGTGCTGTGCTGGTGTTTCCTGAGGGGGGAGACTGTGGTGGCTTGTGCCAGTGTCAGGGGAACCAACTGTCCCGAGGTCCCTGATGGGCCGGGCTGGTCATCTTGATCCAGTTGTACAGAGCTGCTGTCATCACTGTGGGTCTTTTCTGTGAGGGGACTGGACATGTCTGGCACCTCCTGTCTGGTGACGTTGGGTAGGGGTCCTGTAGGGGTGTAAAGGCATGATTACTGCATCTGTGTGTGCCATCGTTTGCAATGGGTGAGTGACCCTGTATTCCAGTGCTTGCATTCTTGGCTTGGTCCTTGTGTGATAGTTGGTTTGGGGTCTGTGTGGGTATCTGTAGTGGACATGCTTTTGTGATGGGTGTCCATGCTTTGGTGTTGCATGCAGGGCTTGGTATTGGGATGGCTGGGTTGTGATAGTGGGGCATATGTGAGTTGTTGGAGTTATGGGGGTGAGGCGGAGAGTGTGGGTATGTGATGGCATGCAGGTGGGGTGGGGGATATGGTAATAAAGATTTGCCTTACCAGAGTCCAGTCCTCCTGATACTCCTGTAAGGCCCTCAGGATGCAGTATTGCCAAGACTTGCTCCTCCCATGTTGTTAGTTGTGGGGGAGGAGGTGGGAGTCCACCGCCAGTCCTCTGTACAGCAATCTGGTGTCTGGAGACCACGGAACGCACCTTCCCCCGTGGGTCGTTCCACCTCTTCCTGATGTCATCCCGTGTTCTTGGATGCTGTCCCACTGCGTTGACCCTGTCGACAATTCTGCGCCATAGCTCCAACTTCCTTGCAATGGAAGTCTGCTGCACCTGTGATCCGAATAGCTGTTGCTCTGCCTGGACGATTTCCTCCACCATGACCCTGAGCTCCTCCTCAGAGAACCTGGAGTGTCGTTGAGGTGCCATGATGTGGTGTGGGTGATGTGTGAGGTGGTGTGTGTTGTGATGTGTGAGGGGATGTGTTGGTGTGTGTTGTTTGAGGTGCGTGGATGTTGTGTCAGTGATGGTGTTGTGTTTCTGTGGATGCTGGTGTTGTTTTAGGTAGTGTCTCTCTGTGGCGTGCTTTCAAATTTCTGGTAGTAAGGGTTTGTGGGTGTGTGCTTGATATTGGATTGGGTGTGTGGGTGTGGTGTGTGTATGTGCATCAGGTGTGTGTATTTCGAATTGTCCAATGTGGTGTGGTTTTGTAATTGTGTGTGTATTTTGAGCGCTGCGGTGTGTACCGCTAATGGATTACCGCGGTTGAAAGACCACCGCATTGATTCGTGGGTCGTGGTGGTGTGGGGGTATTCCTGTTGGGGTGATGGTGTCGGTTTTGTTATCGCCAGTTTATCACTGACCTTTGGTGTGGCGGACTTGTGTGGGTGTCTGTATTATGGTGGATTCCAAGCTGTGGGTCGTAATACCTGTAGCGGAACTCCACGTCCGCATCGGTTTGTTGGCGGTCTTCTGCACGGCAGTAAGTGGCATTTACCGCCAGCGTTGTAATGGGGGCCTGTATATTGGAAGGACCCTGTGGCCAGGAAGTGTAATACTGCCATTACTTTAACAATGGGTGGTATGCACGTTGGATTGGTGTTTTCACGCATCATATCTGGCTCCAACTGACAACATAAATCTACAATAGTTTGCTTATTGAGATGGAACTGCTTAATGATGAATATTCCTCCATTGTATGAAGGTCTGACAATGAATGGTATACTAGAGCTTGCCGCAATCATCCTTTTCCAGGGTACCTATTTGTGAAATTAAATGAATTGGAGCAATAGTCACTGTGTCCACGCCAGCATACATGATGAATAGGACCAAAATCATGTAATAAAGCATTACTGACTGGAAAAACAGTATAGCCATTACACATCAAAGCTGCCTACTACTCAAGGGCCAAATGTGAGCCTCATGGTTGTACACACGTGTCAAAAACATGGATTTTGGTAACACCCAACTATCTGCTTCTCATGTGTCCCTCGAAATTTAACAGTCTGTTCCGACTGCCAAAATATACGTCACAGCCGGTGTACAATAATCTGTCATAATAGGTCATTTGTAACCAGCAACACACTACACTGGTGATTGTGTAGGAGAGCCTACTGAAGGCTGCTTCAGATTGTTTGTGATGATCAGACACATATATTGATGTTGTGACACTTTTAACAGGGCCCAATAGTGGATTTATAACTACTAAAACGGCAGATGCCTGACTGAGTTCACTGGACATTAGGAACCGCCCGCGACCACCAGCGGAAGTTGACCACACGGTGGGCACCTTCAACTGTGGCGGACAAAGCCATAGGCTAACGTTCGTGACTGTGATGCCCGCGGGTCAATGGCTGTGCCCGTTGGCGGCAATGACCGCATACGTGGCATATATGTATGCCGCATTTTGCTAAATCACTCACTTGACTTCTGACACTGCTGCCATCAACACTTCCACCACTTCGCTGCTGTGTACTGCCTCTGGGAACAATCATGCCAGGCCAAGCAGGTGAAAGGACTCCTGCCTTCTCTCCTGAGGCTGGTTGAGGAGGTCCTTCCACTGTATGGTCAGCTCCATGGCTCACCAGAGGAGCAGGTAAAAACCTCATAGGCATATTTGACTCTATTCAACACCATCCTTTCCTCCTTCATGGGCTACAATGTGCCTCTGAGTGCCAGTGAGACTTTCTGGGTGTCTGTTGTCACATTTTCTGATCCATACATGGGAGGTACTTGGTGCTAGTACTGGAGACAACTACTCTGTGTATTTTACATTACAATTGTGTTGTGCGATAAGCCCTAAAGCCTTCTTCTGTTGCATTCATACATCTCTCGCAAGGAGACTATACAGCCATACAATGACATATCTGTGCATATGATGTTTGTAAATGTAAAACAATGTGTATGTGCATTACAGCATGGGCTGTGTGTGTGTATTGTTTTAGTCATTTGTGGATCTCATTAACAATGTGCATAGTCCCACAGATCACTCAGTCCACATCTGATCTTGTCAAACTGTAGTATGAGAACCATGTAAAACTCACTGTGTCCCTTAGAGTACCACACAACCCTGAACCCATGTAGAAGATGGGCACAGGATAAACTGTCATGTGTGGAAGTGATGGGAATGTGAGTGTCATATAGGTTCTGTATGCTCAGCCTGCAGAGACCAGGGCCTGTCAAATGTTTCTCACAGTATGGGACATAGACCAGGCTGGGGTAAAATTACTGTGACAATGCAACTGTGTCATTGGTCCCACTCCTTTTAGACGTGCAGATCCTTGGATATGGCCAAAATGAGTCTTCAGTGGCAAGACTTTGCCTGAAGGCCTTTGTACATTGATTACATTGGGAATGGGTCCTGAGGTAATTTCCTGACCTAGAACATTTGCATTGAGCCTCATTATCAATGTGTGTTATTGATTTATGACAGGTTGCTTACGCCCATCAGAAGAAAGGGATTTGGAGAGCCATCGCCTGGAAGGTGCGGACCCTGGGGGTCCATGGCTGGTGGAACGCTCACTGTGGCAAGAGGTGAGAGGACCTGAGACACTGGGACCAGATGATTGTGGCAGTCTAGCTGGGGCTGTCATCCCAAAGTAGGCAAGTGCACACCGTAGCGTGACCCCCTGATGGCCTGCATTCTGGAATTGCCCTACCCTGACCTTGAGGGGCGTTTGATGGGAGCACAGCAGATGCAATGGGGTGAGTCCTGGGCCTATTCCTGCCTGTTACTTTGCCAAGTTGAAGTGTTAGAGTCTGCCATCTCCCCCTAAGAACTGGAGATGGACCATGTGTGACACACAAGGTGAGTAATTGTTTGTGCAGGTATGAAAGTTGGTGCATGCTGAAATGCCTTGCCTATTGCCCCAGTGACCTAGGACACAATAGTGTACAGTCCACAACAAATGTACTCTCCAGGGCCAACACATGGCTGAGTACAGTGATCAATCAGGTCATGTTGTTTGTTGTTGTGGGTGTCATTTGTACCCAGCAGGCTAATTGTCTTCAATGTGTCAGCCCCAACAACATACAACATGAGGTAATAGGCCACTGTACTCTGCCATGTGTCTGCTCAAGTGAATGTGTTGGTGTCAGTCCTTCACCCACCACTTGTTTTCAGTGTGTGACGAGTGCTGGTGCCTCACTACTGTCTCTCATGTTAAGATGGGCATCATACAAATGACATAAAATACATTGCTCGTTGGGGGCAGTCACATGAGCAATAACTTCCCTAGCTAGGTAGTAAATGTCCACTGACATGATTTTGGGAACATCACTGTTGCCGGGACTCCCTGTGCCTACATAATTGCATGTGTATCTTTCACTTTTGACATTTCATTTTCACTGCTGTTTTATGCATAGTCTCCCTTTCCTCACATATGTATGCATGCAAACATGTGTTTGGAACTGGACATATGTGATGGGACTACAGTTCATTTGCTGGCACAGACAGGAGTGTGTCCCCATTGCTTGGTGGCTCACATGTACCCTCACCCATCACTCCATGTCATTTGGCATGCACAATTTCAAAAGCAATGAAGGACATGACAGGTAGTACTACCGTTTTTACTCACATTTTGCATTTCTATGCCATTGATGTAGAATCATTTGGCAAAGTGCTTAGCACATGTTAAATGGTGAAGGATCATTACCTAACTGTTGACATGCATCACAGAGTGACTTGCAGGAATGTGGGAAACATATGTGGTTGTGTACACTCATTCATCCAAGTGAATCTGTGTTTGCAGTGCAAAAGGGGAAAGTGATGTGACTTCCCATTGGGCGGCATGTTAAGGGCTTTCTACGGGTATTGGAGATTCCCTGAGCCTCTACAACACCCAATGGAGTATTGACTTTTACTTATGCAGTCTGAGTAGGGTATTCCCAGCAGTACCAATCAAGACAGGTGAATTGCCTGGGGTTAGCTAATTGAGTGTGGTGTGGATATTTGTAGACAAATCTCCCAGACGTTTTTGCTGAATTGTCTCCAGTATACTTTTTTGGCAAGATGTGTTATCTGTCAGAGCAACATTAGTACAACTTCCATGAGTCTATTTAGTCAATGAACATATTGTGAAGTTACCCTTGGGGATTTTTCACAATGTGACATGGGTGTTTCTATGTCATTTTCTTCTGGCTACTGTACTTCTTGCTGCAAAATGGCTGGATAATTTGGCCATCATCTTATCATGATCCAGTGTTGGGAATTTGAAGATCAGCTGGATGCATGACCTTGTGTGGGATCTGTGAGACTGAACTTGGCATTGCCATACTACTTTGTGACAACAGTTTACTGAGGGATGCTACATAAGCCAAAGGTCTCTTACTTACTCCATGGGCATTGTGATTGCACAACTCCACCCATGCAATTGGAGTTGTCTGTGATCCAGATTTTCCTGTGGGCAACGGTTCACAGTTCATGTAGCATGCATGCATATGGTGTAGAAAATGTTGGATCCACTTTGCTGTAGCTTGTGGCTGGGGGCTACTATACATGATGGTAACATTTAGCAATCAAAGCTGTTGTTGCAGGGTAGGGAAGCAGCTGGCAATGGTACCTCCAGTCACGCAACATAAGACACGGAGGGACCCAGTGCCCCGGAGGGTGAGGGGAGTGCTATAGAGGACACAGGATCAACATATTCATCTTTGGATTCTTCCTTCAGTGCCTGCTCCCTAGTGATGGCAGACCCATCAGGACCTGTACCTGTTCTATCCTTGTCCGCCATCCCCAGTTCCATCTCCATCCACCCTGTTGTTCCGTACCCAGCTGGCCATGCCCACTCACCCAAGAGGGTGGGTGTCTCATTCGTGCCAGGCACCTCAACCTCTGCCCTGTTACCCCTGCTGCCTTAGGTGAGGAGGCTATTGACCTCCCGAGGAGTATATACTATTGACCTCCCGAGGAGTATATATGTGGGTCAGACTGCCATTCTGAATGGCCTCCAGGTGCAGGGCACCCAGCTTCAGTGGTTGGTTGCGTACCTGGAAGGCATTCATACTGTCATGTCTGGCCTACAGAGATCTCTTCAGGCTCTAGCCTCCTCACTGACGGCAGCCTTATGACCCCCACAATCCAATTCCTTATGACCTACTTCTTGCACATCCAATTTCCTTCTTCCCATACCTGTCCCAAGCACACACCCACATCTGCAGGCACCCACTTCAACAGACACAAGCAGCACACATAAGCAAAAGCACCACAAGACACACCGGCATGCAAGTACTCAACAGTCACTCACAGACAACACCACACCCACCATTCCCACAGCCCCACACAACACCCACAGACCCACACACCACACCCACCAACCCCCCAGTCACCATCTCAATACCCAGAAGCCCACACACCACACATGCCATACCCCCAGACACATCTCCAACACCTACAGACACAGCCACCACACCCACCATACCCCAGATACCACCACCACCCCACAGGCCCACATACACCATAGCCCCAGACACCACCCCAGCACCCACAGACCACCACACACCATATCCCCTGACACCACCCCAATGCCCACAGACCCACACACCACACACACCATACCCCAGACACCACCCAAACACCCACAGACCAACACACCACACACACCATACCCCCAGACATCAACACAACACCCTCAGACACAGCCACTACACACACCATACCCCTGACACCACCCCAACACACACTGTCACCACTCCCATCTTAGCCATCACCTCCACCCCTTAGCCCCCAAGAAATGCAAACACCCATACTCACACATGCAATAGACATCACCCAAACCGAAGCAAACCTCAGACACACACACACCAGCAACCACACCAACAGCCAAGACACGCATTCCTCAACCTCCCACCCCCTAATCCCTTCTGCAGATCCTATCAGTTTTACCAAAGAAAGTTTCCTGTTTGACTTTACCCTTAGCCCTGTGAACCCCCTCCCAAAACCCAAAGGACCCCGCCCACATTCCAACTCTTCCCTTCCATGTCCAAGTCCTTCCTTGTCACACCTGCCCCCACCCACCCTTAAACCAGCCATACCCTTTCCATCCCCAAGAAGAAGCCTGCCCCTCCCAAAGTTAAGCATACTCCTACCAAAGTGAATCCCGCCCCTCCCAAAACCAAACCCACCCATCCTAAATCCGACCCTACCCAACCCAAGGGGGATCATTGAAGTGTCTGACATGCCCACTTGATGCCCCTTCCTGTGAAGGTTCCTTTGCCAGTGGCCAGTGAGTCAATTTGTAGTGCACAGAAGTGCACATGGATTTTTATTTTTGGACGGCTATTGTCCTTAACACATATTTAATGTTGTTTTAATAAACCCAAGCTGTTTTTTGGGTACACATTTGTCCTGCCATTACTTTTCTACTTTTTGCTGTTCCTGAGTAATTTGTGATGTATGCCTACAGTTGTGTTTGATTCACCCTGATTCAAGATCCATTTGCTGTGTCTGGAAAGGCCTGACTTTGGGAGCAGTGCTGGTGTCACCCCAGACACGGGGAGATGTTGAATAGATGGTGCTTAGGGCATGGGTACCAAAGAGTGTCCCCAAGGGCTGCAGCATGTATTGTGCCACCCTCAGGTTCTCCTCACCTAGCTCATGCAGACTGCCATTGCAGGCTGCGTGTGTTGGTGCAGCTAAAAGTGAAAACATGACATATCACATTGCCTGTGAATCATGCCCAGTAACACTGCATGCAATATATGAAAGTCACCCCTACAGCAGGCCTTCCAGCCCTAAAGCAGGGTGTATTATATTACATGTGTGAACATATTTGGAATAGCAAATATGCCCCTGCGATGTCTTTGTCAATTCTTAGACATAGAAACTGATCTGGGAAGCCATTTTTAGTACATGTGCTGGACCCTGGTCAATAGGAGTTCCCCATGTACATGATGGCTTCACTAAAACTAGGGATGTTTGGTATCAAACATCTCGTAGTAATAAACCCTCACTGATTTGAGTGAAGGATTTATTAATACATGCACCCAGAGGGCACATTAAAGGTGCCCCCTAAAAGACCTACTAACTTCTGATGTGCTGGCTGACTAGTTTAGCCAGACTGCCACCAGCAGACATGTTTCTGACCCCTATGGATGAAAGACTCCTTTCTCTGATGGTCAGGAACAAAACCTGCCCCGGCAGGGGTCAGACACACAACTCCCAACAGGATGACCTGCAAATCTGCATTCCAAGGCGGGGGCTTCAATGAACCCACCACCCTTAGTATGCAGATCTGGCTTTCCTCATAGGAGGTGTCGACCCCCCCCCCGACCCGAGGCCCATCTGGCACCTAAACAGGCGGGTAAACTAGTAATCAGAAAGGCATGTCTAATTCTCAGTTTAGTTCCATCCCTTAGGTGAGCTGCCTGATGTGGACACAAAAACTGGTGATTAGAGAACTAGGAACTCTGGGAAAGGGTTATGCCTACTTCCCACAGGAAAAATTATGACCCACTGTGCACCTGGCCTGACGACCTAGGACCACCTCCTCAAGTATCCAAGGAAGTTAAAAACCTTGGAATTACCATGGACCCCAAGTTAAAAATGAATGCCCAAATAGACAAATTAGCACAATCAAGCTTCATCACCTTGAAGGCTCTGCGATGCATCTTTGCCCCCTCGGATTTCCACTCAAGGTACAGGCTACAATCTCTCTTGTACTATCTAAACTGGCTTGTGCCAATGGCCTCTATCATGGATCATCTCTATCTAATATGAAAAAACTACAACATATTGAGAACTCAGCTGCCAGGCTACTATTACATGTAAAGCTACAAGCCGACATCTTCCCTGCCTTGAGAGCACTACACTGGTTACCGAGTGCTAGAAAATCCACCTTCAAGCTGCTTTGTATCACTCACAAAGCTATACATGGAACATGACTGCTTTTCATCAGAAACAAAATAACCAAATAAAATTCAAGAAAGAAACCTCTGTTCAAGATTGGCACCCCGCCTTAAAACACCACCATACAAGAAAAATACAATAGGTGGTACATCCTTCTCTGCTGAAGCAGCCAAACTATGGAATTCATTACCCCCAAATATAAGATCAATGGATAACTATCTTGTCTTCAGAAGACTACTCAAGAGTTGGCTCTTTCCTTCATAACCACCATATTCAAACAGCAATGGAGTGCATATGCCTGTGTTGATAAATATTTATAGTCTGATTATGTATATATTCTGGAGATGTATAGTTCTTTAAGAAATATGTATAGTTACTATTTTGTAATAATAAATTACACACATACTCTTTAAGCCTGTTTGACAAAAGTATATCTACTCACAGTTAAATATGTATGTGTATATGTGTGTGTGTGCATATTTGTATATAGATATGTGTGTGTATATACATCGATATGTGTATATTAATCTATGCTTAACATGTTCATAGGTCATTGCATAGCTCCTAGATAAGTCATATTAGATACTTATGAATCCCTGCTTTCTTTTTTATATCACAATGAGCAAAATGTTATCTTAACTATTTAACAGTAAGCATTTCACTATTGAAAAATTGAGGAAAGATAAATGAATGTTAGAAAAGTCACTTATTAATTAACATCAAATACTTAAAAATCTTGAAAGTCTGTGTATATACGCGACAACTTTACTTCTCATATTATTATACCCATTATTATATTCCTTGCACATATATTACCTAACTATGTATTTACATATCTATTTATTTATTACGCTAGTCCCACTGTACTAGAGAATAAATAAATACAAATAAAATTAAATCTATAAATAAAATTCAAAAAATAAATAATTCAATAAAAAAATATATTTATTTTATAGTTTTTACTCTTGTAAGCTTTACTCTGTCTCCCCATCACCATATGTCTCTATCAATCTATCCTCCATCCCCACTCTGACTCATCCCAAATCCATTCTACTACTTTCATATCCAAAATAACCCTGCCTAAGCACTTCCCTCCTCTACTGCATCTAGCTCACCCCAAACCTCAGTTTACTACTAGAATCTCCAACAACCCTACTAAATTCCTCCTTATTTATCTCACGTTTGACTCATCAAAAACCCCTCCTGCTACTATGATCTCCGTAACCCCTTTGCACAGACTCTTCCTTCCTCCATCCCTCCTTTACTCATCCCAAGTCTCATCCTATTTCTATAAACTTCCAATTAACACTTCTGGATTCGTCCCTCCTCTATCCCTCCATTACTCTAGTTAATACAACTAACAAACTCATGCATATTCTGCTCAAATTAACTCATACTAATACTGTTCTCATATTTCCCTGTACTAATCCACAACTAGTCCCTCTTGGGCTCCGGAGTTACGTGTTACTCGCAGAAAAGTGCTTTGACGCCTCGTCAGGGGTAGTAAGTGTACTATAAATACAATTACACTTACAATATGTGGGTGGCATTCCAATTAGGTGTAATTGTACTGTGTGTTGTTTGATATGGGAAGTATTTAATCTAGCTTTGGCCAAAGTCAACATGTTTTGGGTTAGATTTGACCCCTGATGTAGATTGGACATCCATATCATGTGTGCAAACTAGAGTTTTGTTTGGTCATACTTGGATGGTGTTCAATTGTGCTGCATTCCTATACATTTGACTGACCATATGTCCATTTTCATGTGTGTACCTTCCAGCTACTTCATCAACATGAGTGACTCACGGTATTGCTGTTGTATTCACTTTCTTGACTTGCACTTACACATTTGGCAGATAAGCACAACACTTGATTATGCTATTGGTTGTCCCAAAGAAACATGAAGGCCCAGTTCTTGTACAAATAGTGTTTTATGAGCATGTGCAAAGTGAAATGTGTCTCAGGACAGAATCCTTCCCAGGGTCCCTCTGATGCCATCATCCATATTCTGCAAGTATTGTTTACATTGTGAGCTTTGGATATTTGTCTCTCAAAATATTGTGCATCCCATTTACCTTCCATTGTCTCACAATATGGTTGAGATGTGAGGATCCATTGCAGGGATGTTGCATGGAAAGAGGAGTTTGGGTTAAATGACACATCCGTACATATGTGTCTTCAATTTCACAACAGGCCATGGCATGTGAGCAATGTGAGGGTATCACTTCAAAAAGTATGTGTGATGTTGATGTGGTGCTGCTGTTGTGTGACACAAAGTTATGTACACTTCACTGTCCCTGAAACTGGGATGTGCAGACGTGGTTTTGTGGAGTGTGGTGGTGCAGTGTCAGTGACCTGCCCAAGGGCGGTGTCAAGGGGCTGTGATTGGATCATACGTTGTGTACATCTCTGACCTGGGACACACTAGATTATACTTGGTCCATGGAGCACAGCCCCCATACCTGGTCGATGGCAGCGGGTCAATTTGTTGTGGTATTTTGGGACACGGGTAGGGGTTTTGTCTTACCATTGGTTGCTTCCACGGCAGTGTTGATTTTGGGCCCCATCTATGAGCCCCAGCAGCGGCAGGACATCTAGGATCGACTCCAAGGCAACACAGGATATGTGATGCTGCCTATAGGTGAATTCCTGCCTTTTATGCCTCCATTTCCTTCAGCTGTGATGTGGTGGGTGGACCACCACAGCCACGTCTGCAGAAGGCAACATCACAATCTGTCCGGGGGAAACACTCCAACAGCTTCAACTGCCTATTTCGTTGCCACGATTGGCTTTGATGCCTGGCGGTGCTGGTTGGACCGTCGCAGTCTTCAATCTATGGAACCACATGCAGTGCAATACGGTGGTCCGACCACCAAGCCAATGGCGGTCGGATCACTGCTGCCGCCATGACAGTCCTATGACCACCAAACTCGTAATCGGGCTTTTAGTTAGTGATCGACAGTCCGAGATTATCTTTTCCAAATTATTTTTGCACTTTTTATGCTTTTTGTATTTTTCCTGCATGTGTTTCTCCCCACACATGTGTTATTTCCCTGATTTGGTTAGTTGTTGGGTTGACCTGTGTCCATCCAAAGATCATTGACTCTGCTAATTTGAATTGCCTGATGATTGTTAACTCAGAGCAACTTATCATCTCTGTAACTCAGATATTCTTGTTGATGATATGCATTATTCTTCCTGAATGCTTAGTTTTAAAAATGTTAGTTCACCTAAATCTATTTCGACACCTTTGGCAACCCTTGGTGATTATATACCTTTATAACTTGGTTTTGTGCATTGTCTACATGACTTTGAGTTTGTGTTTGTAATACATTTTAACTGTATTCCTGATTAGAGTTTTCCTTTCATGGCCTCCATGGTCATGGTGTTCAATTGGTTTTGGGTTGTTTTGAAATTCTGTTGATGGCTCTGCCAGACCACTTACTGGGTACAACAATTCATCCACCTTGAAGAGCATTGATTCCTGTGAAGAATGAAAATGCTGCAGCAGTACCTTTAAATATCTTTAACTATAACAGCTGAATTTCTATTGTTTTGTGCGTATAAAATCTGACCCTTACTATAACGTCATTGCAACCTTTGGTTTTTTAGTGTTTTTCCAAGCTTTTTTTAATTCTATTTCCTAAGTAAAATGTCCCTGTAACCTTTGTTTTTTTCAATAAATATCTAGTTTTTTTTTTTTTAACATTAACTCCTTCTGTACAGTGGATGAGCTGGTCTCGGCCACGGCCACTGTACGCCAAGGAGACCAGCTCGTCCTGCACCCAGCCCATGGAGGGAGCGCTAATGCTCCCCCCTTGGGCCGCCTACCTACACCCCCAGTCAGGGATGGCGGGGGAGGTGCCCCTTGGGGGCAGATTGGCCTATTTTATTTAGGGGCACAAACCACTAGGCACCAGGGATCTTTTTTAAAATTATTATTTACAGATGGAGAGGCAATTTTATTTTAGGCCATTTATGTCCACCTTAGGGGCAGATCAGCCTACTTTTATTAGCCCAATGTGCCCCCAATGGGGGCAGAAACCACTAGACACCATGGATTTTTTTTGTGCCAATTTCACGCAAGGGGAGCAACTCCTTAGACAACGGGCGCTCCCATGGGGAGCAATTTAAGTTGAGGCCATTTCTGCCTCTCTTGGGGGCAGATCGTCCTACTTCTATTAGACCAATGTGCCCCCAAGGGGGGGCAGAAACCACTAGACACCAGGGATTTTTTTTTCTTTACTATTTTATGTAAGGGGAGCGGCCCCTTGGGCCAGGGCCGTTCCGCATGGGGTCAAATTATTTTAGGCCATTTATCCCCCCTTGGGGCAGATCAGCCTATTTCTATTAGGCCCATCTGCCCCCAAAGGGGGCAGAAACCACTTAGGCACCAGGGATTGGTGTGTGTGTGTTTTGTTTGGGAGAGCAGCCCCTTGGGCAAGGGTCGCTCCCTATGGGGGCACATTAATGTTGGCCATTTCTGCCCCCCTTGGGGGCAGATTGGCCTACTTCTGTAAGGCCCATCTGCCCCCAAGGGAGGGGGCAGAACGCCCACTAGACTCAATGGATGAGTTTATTTTAACAAAAGGATAAATAAATAAATGGAGACAAAGTTGTTCTGCTCACTGGTGGGCAGATGGGGCAATTACACCGGATCCACTCCCCGGGGGGCAGAAGGAGTACTAGATGCCAGGGAATTAAAAAAATAAATAATGGGGTGGTTGCTACTAACCAGTAGGGGAATGGTTATGCCCGACCCAAACTGAAGGGGGTATCAGTCTTTTAGCTCTTCACCCGCACACTAAAAGATCTTATCCTAATAGCAAGCAAGAGGACATTTGATTATTTTGGGTTTTGAGTTAACATTTGGGCCGTGAGAGCTTGGCTAACTCTCAAAACCTTTCCACTTGGAAGGATGAGAGCTGCACTTTTTGGACTTTGGGACGCTTCCTTCTAGAAAAATCTACAAGACCTAGACACATCTGAAAACTAAACATCTGAATGAGTCCAGGGTGGTATGCTTCACATGCACCCCACACCATTTTCTTGCCCACAATGCCCTGCAAACCTCAAACTTTGCTTGAAATCACACATTTTCCCAACATTTTTGTGATGGAGCCTTCCGGAATCCGCAGGAATCCACACAATTCCTACCACCCAGCATTATTACATCTATACTGATAATAAGTCTGCCCCACTTGTCAGCCTAATTTTTTTTTTCCCAAACTGCCCTTTTGTACCCCCTTTAAATCCTGCTCAATTTCGACATGTTTTTGGCTGTTTCCTATCACAGGCACTTTGCCCACCTATACAAATGAGGTTTCATTTTTATCAGGAGACTGAGAGGAATTTTGGAAGTGGTAGGAAATTTGTGGCGGTGCATTGATGCCACACAGAAATGTGGGGAGAATGTTTTTTTTTTTTTAAGCTAAATTTAGGGTTTGCTGAGGATTCTGGGTAAGAAAACACTGGGGGATCCACGCGAGGCACACCTCCCTGGACTACCTCAGGTGTCCAGTTTTCAGAAATGTCTGGGTTTGGTCTGTTTCTCTAGATGGCTGCTGAGCCCAGGACCAATGCGGGTGCCACCCCTGCAAAAACAGGTAGTTTTGTAATTGATAATGTTGATGTGTCCACATAGTGTTTTGGGGAATTTCCTGTTGCGGGCACTAGGCCTACCCACACAAGTGAGGTACCATTTTTTATCGGGAGATGTGGGGAATGCTGGGTAGAAGGAAGTTTCTTGTTCCGCTCAGATTCCAGAACTTTGCAGCACCGAAATGTGAGGAAAAAGTGTTTTTTCTGCCAAATTGCGGGCACTAGGCCTCCCCACACAAGTGAGGTGCCATTTTTATCAGGAGACTTGGGGGAATGGTGGGTGGAAGGAAATTTGTGGCTCCTTTCAGATTCCAGAACTTTCCATCACCAAAATGTGAGAATTTGTTTTGCTAACTTTTTAGGTTTGCAAAGGATTCTGTGCAGCAGAACCTGGTGAGAGCACCATCCTGGGTTCCCCTAGGTGTCTAATTTTCAAACATGCACAGTTTTGGTAGGTTTTCCTAGGTGCCGGCTGAGCTAGAGGCCAAAATCCACAGCTAGGAACTTTCCAAAAAACACATCAGTTTTCAGTGTGAAAATTTGATGTGTCCATGTTCGGTTTTGCAGTGTTTCCTGTTGTGGGCACTAGGTCTACCAACACACGTGAAGTACCATTTTTATCGAGAGACTTGGGAGAATGCTGGGTGGAACTAATGTTTGTGGCTCCTCTCAGACTCCAGAACATTGCAGCACTGAAATGGGAGGGAAAAGTGTTTTTTTAGACAAAGGATTCTGGGTGCCGGAACCTGGTGAGAGCCCCACAAGTCACCCCAATTCTGAATTTCCCTTGGTGTCTAGGTTTCAAATATGTATAGGTTTGCTAGCTTTCCTTAGTTGCAGGCTGAGCTAGAGGCCAAAATCCACAGCTAGGAACTTTGCAAAAAACAGAGGCATTTCCTGTCGCAGGCACTAGGCCTACCCACACAAGTGAGGTACCATTTGTATTGGGAGACTTGGGGGAATGCTGGGTAGAAGGAAGTTTGTGGCTCCCCTCAGATTCCAGAACTGTGCAGCACCAAAATAAAAAAAAGTGTTCTTTTTGTCAAATGTTTAAGTTTGCAAAGGATTCTGACAACAGAACCTGGTGAGAATGCCACAAGTTACCCCATATTGGATTTCTCTAGGTGTCTAGTTTTCAGAAATGCCCAGGTTAGCTAGGTTTCCCTAGGTGCCGGCTGAGCTTGAGGCCAAAATCCACAGGCACTTTCCAAAAAACATGTCAGATTTCAATGTGAAAATGTGATATGTCCATGTTATTTTGGGGGGCGTTTCCTGTCGGGGCACTAGGCCCACCGACACAGGTGAGGTACCATTTTTATTGGGAGACTTGGGGGAACACAGAGAAGAAAAACAAGTGTTTTTGCCCCTTGTCTTTCTCTACATTTTTTCCTTCCAAATGTAAGGCAGTGTGTAAGAAAGAAGTGTATTTGAGAAATGGCCTGTAATTCACATGTTAGCATGGGGACCCCGAATTCAGAGATGTGCAAGTAACCACTGTTTCCCAACACCTTATCTTGTGCACATTTCGCAAAGGTTTTCTTGGTACCTAGTTTTCACTCTTTATATTTTACCAAATGACTTGCTGGATACCCAGTATACAATGAAAACCCATTGTAAGGAGCAGCTCATTTATTGGCTCTGGGTACCTAGGGTTCTTGATTAACCTACAAGCCCTATATATCTCCACACCCAAAAGAGTCCAGCAGACATAACGGTATATTGTTTTTAAGAATCTGCCATAGCAGGAAAAAGTTATAGAAGAAAACGTGATAGATAGCTGTTTTTTTCAGCTCAATTTCAATATTTTTTTATTTCAATTGCTATTTTCTGTAGGAAACCCTTGAATGATCTACCTAAATGACCCCTTGCTGAATTCAGAAATGTTTAGCTGTCTGGGATCCACCATTGGTTTTACACCCATTTCTGTCACTAACTGGAAGGAGGCTGAAAGTACACAAAATAGTAAAAATGGTGCATGTCCCAGTAAAATGTCAAAATTATGTTGAAAAATGTGGTATTCTGATTCAAGTCTGCCTGTTCCTGAAAGCTGGGAAGAATGTGATTTTGCACTACAGACCCTTTGTTGATGCCTTCTACAGGGAAAAAACACAAGCTTTCTTCTGAATGCCCTTTTTTCCTATTTTCCTGAAAACAAAACAAATTTTAGCTGTATTTTGACTAATTTCTTGGTATCCTCCAGGGAACCCACAATCTCTGGGCACCTTCAGAATCCCTAGGATGTTAGAAAAAAGGACGCAAGTTTGGCGTGGATAGCTTGTGTGAACAAAACGTTATGAGTGCATCAGCGCGAACTATCCCAAATAGCCAAAAAAAGGCTCTACACAGGAGGGGGATAAGGACTTACAGCGTAGGGGTTAAGTAAGATGCCCATCACAATGCATGGTTGGGGAGAATGGTTGGATGCAGGGCCTGGCCTGGCATTGTGCTACCCTAACCCAAGCTTGCTGCTTCTGCCCCCGCTCCTCCTCGCCATCCATTGTCCAAGTTCATGCCCATGCTCCCTCATTAGAGCCCTGTGTGGTTGTTGTTCTGCCACTGCCTTTCTCACCTGCTCTGAACAGTTAGCTCAGTGTCCCATCCACCAACTCCCTACCCTCATTTGTCCGAGTTCATGCACCTGCCCCCTCCCTCTTGCCTTGTCTGATGTGCTGCTACTGCCCTCCATTTAGCTTGATGTCCCTGCCCACTCCTCCTACCCTTCGTTGCCCAATTCTATGAGCCATCATTGCCCTCCTGCTTAGCCTCAGGGCTTAGCTTGATGCCCCTACCCTCCTTCCCTTGCCCTCTGATGTCTGTGTGCATGACCCTGCTCCCTCCTTTAGCCCACCTTGTTCCATCAACCTGCCACTGGTCCTCTTATCTACTCTGAGTGTTCTGTTGAGTTGCCACTGCCCCTCCCACCTGCCTAGCATGGTCAGATGGCTGCAGCCTGTACATTCCATCTCCTCACTGCCTGTCTGAGTTCCATGACCCTAGCCCCTCGCTCCTGACTTCCATGGTCTGTTTTGGTGCCACTCTCTTCTGCTCTCCATCCTCTGTTGTGCTGCACCTGCTCCTCCTGCCTGCCCTGCGTGGTCTGTTGTAAAGCCTCTTCCCCTCCCCTATCTTGTCTGTGTTCAGCCCCTACCCCACCTTTCTGTCCCCCATGGTCCTTTTTGCATGCCCGTACATGCTCCCTCTTGCCCACCATGGCCATTATGCTGTCACTACCCCTCCTTATTGCCATGCATTGTCTTCTGTGATGCCACAGCCCCTCCAACCTGACATGTGTTGTCAGCTTGCTGCCCCTGACCCCCTCCTACCTTCCATCTGTTTCCTGCATACATGCCATTATAGACTCTCTGTTGTCCTCCAAGGTGTGTTGTGCTCCCAGTGCCCATCCCGCCTGCCCTCCATGGTCAGCTGGTTTCTCCGTCTCCCTTGCCCCCTGTCCTCCGTTTTCCATGTACAGGCCCCTATCTATTCCCTGCTGCCTTGTCTGGTCCATAGTTGTGCCCCTGCCCCCTCCCTCCTGCCCTTCATGCTCTGTCATGCTGCAGGTGTTCCTCCTGTCTGTCTGGTATGGGCACCTTGTTGCTCTTGCCTCTTTCCCCTCTGCTCTCTGATGTCCATGTGCATGGCATTGTTTCCTTCTTACTGCTTTCCATGGTCTGTTGTGCTGCGTTGCCGTGCTATTTGCCCTATGTGGTGTATTGTGCTGTTGCAACTCCTGACATCTGCCCTGTAAGGCCAGTTTGGGGCCCCTGACCATCTCCCTCCTGCTCTCTGTTATCTAAGTCCATATCCCTACCCCATACCTCCTGTCCTCCATGATCCAATGTACCACACTTGCCAACAATTTGATCTTGGTAAGAGGGAGATTTTGAAAAAGAGACCTGGGCAATTGATTTTACATTGAAAAGAGGAAACTTTAGACAGGAGACAGATAAAAAACATCAGGAGTCTCCTGCCTGCATCAGGTCTGTTAGCATGTATGGTTGTACTGCCACTGCCACTTCCTTTTCCTGGCCTATATCCAGCTCCAGGGACCACCACCTCCCGGGGCATAGCCAATTTTAAAGTGGGAGATGGCAATGTGGCCCCACTCCTGAGTGGTTTTCAGCCCCGGGGACCACCGCCTCCTGGGGGCTGGGCCTATCCTAAACAAAGGAAGGGGGCCGTGCATCCCCCCTCTAGGAGCCAATAATAGCCGGAGGGAGTGCCACCCCTCAGGGCCAGCTCCCTATGTCACAAGGTGGCCATCCTTGGGACATAGTAGTTTGCTGTCGCTTGGCGGGAGCCAAGCGAGAGCAAACTGAAAGTCTGGCCCCAGCAGGCAGGAGCAGGAAAACTGCTTCTGCTCGCTGAGAGCAGACCTTTTATCTCTTTTCCTGCCCACTGTCAAGTAGGCAGGAAAGCAGATAAAACAGTTGTTCCCACATGCATGGAGCAATGAGACCATGGGGGATTTGAGGCTCCCCCCTGCGGTCTCTGTTCTGTGGTGAGTGTGATGAGCAGGATCTTTACTCTCCTCTGCTGGTGAAAACAAAGTCAATCGTTCATTCGTGTAAATACTACCACTCTGCAAATGTGCAAAATGACCTCAATCAAGCCTTTTTCCAGCTTTATGGACAAATTACCAAAAAGCCCAATGAGCGTTTGTGATGCAAAAGAATATGAGCACATCTCCACTAGAAAAATAAGCACTTACGTCATATAAGAGGAAGTACCCTTATTTGGTGGAGTTTCAACTCTTTGTAGAATTGCCATCTTCTCTACGTGACGGTTCATGTTAGCACAGATTTCAGTAGGAAGATGCTCCAGGAACAGTGATATTGCGAAATTTACACCAGACATGTCTCTGGAGGTATTACCTCATCGTACTTTATGCAATGGTACTGTGTAATGTGCATTATATATTTACCCAATGAGGTAGCACTTACTAATACTCCAGTAGAAAATGTTCCCTCAAATCTCAAGACGCTATAACTTGTGCTGTAAGGTAACTATGACGTACGCGGATACAATGCCTTGGTACTCAGCTCACATATTACATCAGTAATGACATCTTCTATGACATCATTTATAATATAACTCCAACATTTGCAATACAATTATTGATGAGAAACCTGTGCATGGCGGGGGCGCAAGTTATAGTTACCTTATAGTGTCTTGAGATAAGTATAAATATAATTGTTGAATTTCAATGATTTTGTATGTGTAAAATCTGAACCTAACTATAACGTCCCTCTAACCTTTGAGTTTTAGGTGAATATACCTATAAATTAAACACTTAGGTCCAGATCTACAAGAATGTGGTGCATCATTACAGATGCGCCACTTTTCTTGCGCCGCCAATGGCCCACCTATCGACACCATTGTTTCGCCGTATTTACAATACAGTGCACCATGCACTCGTTTCCACAATAGCCTAATAATTTGTGATGCTACTGTGATGCTCTGCTGGATTATGGCACTAGTGCAGCAAAGCACTTGGGAGGCCCATAGGCTACTATGGGCCCCTCACTTTAACGCTTGCCCCCAGCATGCGTTAAAAATGACGGAACAAATGTTGCAGTGAAAACTTGTAGATTTCACTGTGCCATTTTTTGCGGCCTTCCTGCAGAGGAATGTCCACCTTGCATGCATTATACCTGGCGCACGTATAATGTGGCGCAAGGAGTTACAAAGTGGAGCAATGCTAGCATTGTGCCACTTTGTAAATATAGCAAAGGAGAATGACCTCCTTAGCATGACATTAGCGTGGCGCTAAAAGGCGCTAGTGCCTTGGAAATCTGGCCCTTAATACTAACCTGTGAAATACTTACATTTTCATTGTAAAGGCAAGCGTGGTAAAGTCATATCCGTTGTAAAGGTTTGCGTGGTAAAGGCATACGTGATGAAGAGGCATGGATTGTAAAGCCTGCGTGGTAAAGGCATGAGCGGGTCCGACCCAGTTGTAATGAAAAATTTCCTAGCTATCGTAACGTAAAGTTTCAGTTCTATTAAAACTCGGAGGCGAGGATTATGCCTTCTTTCTCCACTTTATTAAACAGCAGCCAAACAATACATAAAACTACTATTCCCATGAACACTTGGGAATTGGAGTACCAGAATTAACTAATCAAATATAAAACAAAAAAACAATCAGGAACAGTCCATTAACTATTTTCAGGCCTCCTCTTTCGTTGTCATCCATGATTAAGAATCCTGTTTTGGTGTGTCAGTTCAAGAAAAGGAAGTTTTAGAACAAGGTATTTGGAGCACGGAAGAAAAGGACTGAAAGAAGAGACATGAGAATAAATCTAAACAATTCATTACATTCTAAAAGTTTAATACAATAAATCCAAATGGATAATTATAAAGTACTTACTACATACGGAGAGGGCTCATTTAAATTTGAAAATGTTTCTCTGAAACATTTTCTAAGATGACCGGGAGGGATAATCCTCACCTCTGAGTCTTTGATAGAATTGAAACTTTCCATTACAATAGGTAGGAAATTTTTCATTCTATATCAGGACCGGAGGCGAGGATTATGCTAGTTCAAAGCTTGTTCACCACCAACTGAGCCATGTCAAAAACTGGCTCGAAATAGAATCCCTTGAAGGTGGAATCCGAGGACCAGTCTGCAGCATTCATGATGTCCTCCAGACAAGCACTCAAAGTAAATGCCTTAGAAGCCATAGCTCCACGGGTAGAGTGTGCACCAAAAAGGGAACAACTTATACCAGCCTCCTGCATCACCCAACCAACCCACAGAGCAAAGGAAACAGTTCTATGCTGGTTTACGCAGAGCGATAAGAAGTTAACACTCTCCAGGAGGATGAATATCTGAAGTCATCTCCTGATACGTTTTGAGGCAACAAACCACACACAACTTTGAAACAGCTGGGAAAGGCGGATAAGAAATTATTCTGGTATTAGTTTTTGTTCGCCTACTTACCGTGAAGGATACTCCAGAAGGAGAGAATGTTCTATCAGAAACATCCAAGGCACGGACATTAGAAACCCTTCTACAGGATATAAGATAGAGAAGCATGGCTAGCTTGGCAGAAAGTTCCTTCCTGGGCAGATATTGATTATGTTGACAAGATAAGAACAGATTCAGTACTTGATTGACATCCCAAAGGGAAGAATAACGGGGCTCAGGTGGTAAGAAATTGTGATACCTCGAAGGAGATGACATAATAGTTTATGTTCCCCTAACAGAACACCATCAACCATACAATGACCAGCTGAAATAGCTGACCTAAAAGTATTAATGGATCGAGATGCCATATCTTTAGAAGCAATCCTCAGCTTGTTGAAAAAGACCTGGAACCGACCACTGTCCCCAGAAATTCACCACACCATCAATGATAGAGAGCCTGACAGAACCATCTGATGAGGCATATTGTCCGGATTGAGAAGCACTGTGGAAAATGGGGGGAGTCAGATTGGCGAATCCCAAGAAAGTTCCAGAAGAACCGGAAACCAAACTTGTGACTCTCAAATTGGTGTCACCAAAACCAAGTCTGTTTGCTGGCGGTGAACCTGAGCAGACGTTCGAGTTATCATCGGAAAGGGAGGAACCTTTCTCCCGACTCCAGTCCTGAAGAAAAGCATCTAAGGCGGTTGCCAAAGGATCCTATTTCCAGCTGAAAATTCTGGGAAGCTGGTGATCCAGTCTGGATGCAAAGAGATCTATTATAAACGGACCCCATTAGACCTGAAGATGAGAAAACACCTCTGGATGATGTTTCCAAAGACTGGAGTCCCTGAAATGTCTGGAATGAAAATCTGCAATCTGATTTTGACTGCCCGGAAGGGGTAAACATCCTTTTTTATGACTTTTTTATTACGAAAGTCGCGGTTAACGAAAGCGTAACAACGCTTTTTTTAACCATGACTTCGTATTTTTGTGCCTTAACTACGTATGTTCTGAACAACGAACATGCGTGGTTAAGGTACAAAGAAGGGAGCTGGCGAAGGTAAGTGGTGGGTTTAGGTTTTGGGGTGGGGTTGGGGGGGTGGGGCGTTTTTGGTTTTGGGGAGGGGGTGGGGGGTTAGGGGGTTTTAGGTTTTGGGGTGGGGTTGGGGGGGTGGGGCGTTTTTGGTTTTGGGGAGTGGGTGGGGGTCAGGGGGTTTTAGGTTTTGGGGTGGGGTTGGGGGGGTGGGGCGTTTTTGGTTTTGGGGAGTGGGTGGGGTTCAGGGGGTTTTAGATTTTAGGGTGGGGTTGGGGGGGTGGGGCGTTTTTGGTTTTGGGGAGTGGGTGGGGGGTCAGGGGGTTTTAGGTTTTGGGGTGGGGTTGGGGGGTGGGGCGTTTTTGGTTTTGGGGAGTGGGTGGGAGGTCAGGGGGTTTTAGGTTTTGGGGTGGGGTTGGGGGGGTGGGGTGATGGATGTAGGGTGAATGGTGCCTATTGCTAATGATTTTATCAGGAATGCCTTTACAACGAAATATTGTTGTTAAGGCATTCGTGGTAAAATCATTAGTAGGAAGGACGAGGTCGGTGTTCCGACCTCGTTTTTAAGGTTAGTAGTTGTTTTTAATTCGGTGTTCCGTCATATAATCCCTGGAAGGTATTGAGCAGTGACTGAGATTTGATGGTCCGGACAGAATTGCCAAAAACTGGTCGCCAGATTGGAAAGAGCCTTGGAACGAATGCCCCCTAGATGGTTGATATAACGGACCGCCGGAATATTGTCCATCTTCAGGAGAACACATGAGTGGATCGAGTCTTTGGTCCAGCACTTGACTGCAAATGTACCGGCTAAACATTCCAAACAGTTTATATGTAAATTTTGCTCCTCCGGAGACAAAGTTCTGCCAGTATAAAAATATATGCATCAAGCACCCCAGCTTGATCTGCTGGCATCTGACTCGATTTTGAGATCTGGAGCAGAGCCGAAGATTGCTGTCCTGTTCCATGCTTCCATATGTGATAGCCACCAACGTATTTCTTCTATTGATTCTTCCAAGAGAAGGACTTTCTTAGAATAGGTCAGGCCTCGGCAAAGGTGATAAGCCTTTAAACACTGAAAAGCCCGATAATGGAGAGGGCCGGGAAAGATTGCCTGTGTAGATGAAGAGAGGAGCCCTACTAAGCGAGCAATCTGTCAGAGTGAAACCTTTTGCTTGGTCAGAGTACATTGCAATTCGTGACATATCAGTGCCATCTTTAGAGATGGCAGACTTAAGGTAGGGGAAGTCGAGTCTATGGTGAAACCTAGGAAGACTGCTTTTTGTGAAGGAATTAAAAGAGATTTGGACTTGTTTATGACAAAACCTAGGTCTTGCAGTAAGTTGATAGTTATCTGAAGTTGGGCAGAGAGTTTCCTGGAACACTGAGCCAGGAGTAAGATGTCGTCGAGATAGACATTTAATCAAATACCCTGTGCTCTGAGATGTTCTACAAAAGGCCTGAGAACCTTTGTGAAGCACCATGGTGCTGAGGAGAGACGGAATAAAAGGGTTGTGAACTCGAAAGTCTGATTTCTCAGGATGAATTGAAGAAAACATCTGTGCGGTGGAAAGATGGGAATGGTCAAATAAGCGTCCTTTAGATCTAAACGAGCTAACCAATCCATAGGGCGCAAGACGTCTCGAAGAAGATGGATTCCGTCCATTTTAAAATGGCGATAAAATAGCCATTTGTGAATTCTTTTATATTTATGACTGGTCTTCGACCCCCATCAGCTTTGTCTACTAAAAACAGATTGCTGATGAACCCTCGAGGATGCGGCATCGCCGGGCAAATAGCTCCTTTGTCTAAAAGTGCTGCAACCTCCACGTCCACCAGAATGGTATCTTGAGAGGAAAAAAACAGAGGATTGGACGAAAAACTTGTTTGGGAGTGCCGACAAACTCTATGTGAAAACCCTTGACTGTTTGTAAGACTCATGCATCCTTTGATAATGACTCCCATGCCTGGCTAAAATTCTCCAAGCAGCCCCCTACTTTTAGAAGGGAAGAAGGGATAACATTCACCGGAATTGGATGTTGAAGCGCCTCTGCCACCTTGATACCTGAAGTGTCTGCTTCTTGTGGGGTAGAAGCTGGAGAATCTTGAATGGTCTCAAAACTGGTTTTGTCTGGAGCCTTGGCTTCTTAATGAGGTAGTTGTTTGAGCCCGGCCAGTCGAGCGGCCCCTGCCTCGACCTGCCCCATGGAAAAAATGGGTGGGAAAAACCCTCTTCATATATGATTGCACCTTATCTAATGAAGTGAAAGTGTTCACAAACTTCCCCAGTTCTTTACTGAAGGATTCGCCAAATAATCCACCTTGAGCTACAGCGCCTGCTTCAGAGTCAGCCAAATCTCTTAATTTGGGGTCGACTTTGATCAGAAGAGAACGGCGCCGCTCAATAGAGAGCGCACAATTTGCATTGCCCAGGAAAATTATAGTGCGTTGATCCCAACCTGAGAGAATATCGGGAGAGACAAGCACACCAGAGGATTTGGCCTCCTCAGCCAAGTCAAGAATTTTAGTTAAACGTCCCAAAATATCTAAGAGCTTATCTTGACAAAAACGCCACAACCTATCTATTCCCTTTTTTGGATCTTTTATGAATTTCTGTAAGAATGCAGATATTCTGGAATCCATCTCAGGAGTTATGGCTACTTTATCAGGTAGAGAGGGATGGGGACACTCAGCCCTAAGACAATTACTAGATTCTTTCTCTAAAGGTTTCCGAATATGGCCTACCACATAATTTGCAACCTTATCAGATGGGGCCCATTCAGAAGACCTTGGATGAATAATCTCATCAGGGTCTAACATATCAGAAATGTCCGAAATGGACTCTTGAGGAGTAGGATGAGAGGAGGAAGGAAGCCATGGTCTGGATGGACCGGCCTCTTCATCATCATGGTCCCCAGAGAAGTCAGTATATTGGAGAGATGGAGAATGGGGATGAGAATCTATAGAAAGAGAGGGATCAGCAAGAGATAAAAGGGAATTTTTTACACGATTGAAAACATCGTGATCAACTCCTAACACCCGACAACGCTTTGCCGGAGTTGCGGCAGTGGTAGAGGATTGAGAATCGGTTATGGATATAGGTGGTGCTGAGGGAGTTATTTTAGAGGTTGTGAATTTTGCACATTCACGTGCAATCTGCTGAGAAAGTCTGTCCTCAAAGGGACCAACTCCTCATCATCCGTTATTTGCATAATGATCTGGACGATGAAATTCAAATAGAAAAAAATTAAGTTCTTAAATATATACATAACAACAATAATAAAATAACATTAATAATAATGATAGTAATAATTTATATGAGCTGGGTGTCAGCTAATGTTTAAAGTGAACTCACACTAGTGTACAAGTGCCTCAGCCTGGGACACCTCTCCCCAGTGCACAGAAATATTTAAATGGGGTACAAACCTCTCTAATATATTAAATATATAATATATAAATGACTAGAGAAAGCTGCCTGGGAGCGTGTCCCAAAAAAAGGCAGAATGCCCAATACTACCCTTTCTTAGGGCATAAGTAATGAAGACAATACAGACCCCTATGAAAACGAGGCGTAAAATGAAGATTACAGACCTTTTCTTATAAAGGACATCACTCTCCAAGCAAAAAGGAGCGAGAGAGACGCAACACATCTGAAGGAGGACGTGCAGCTTCGTCTCCGTGAACTGAGAGGAAATGAAGCTGTGCGTTCGCCTCAGCAAGTCTCCTCAGTGGCGTTCGAACACCGCTAGTGCACTTTAAAATAATGAAAAACGATCGCGAAGGAACGAAAAACGTTCCAGCGACATTAACGAATAAACAATTCAAAATAACAATAATCATCAAAACTGTCACAATTAAATACACCAGTAGCATAAATAAAGCGCGCAGAGTAAATGAAAGGAAGTTATCTGAGCTGCGAGCAGCAAAGAAAGAGGAAGCCTGAAGATAGTTACTGGACTATATTTGGACTGCCTGTTCCTGATTGTTTTTGTTGTTTTATATTTTGATTGGTTGGTTATGGTACTTCGTTTCCCAAGTGTTCACGGGAATAGTAGTTTCATGTATTGTTCGGCTGCTGTTTAATAAAGTGGAGAAAGAAGGCATAATCCTCGCCTCAGGTCCTGACATAGAATTGCTGTTTCCACATAACATAACATACCATAACATAACATAACATAACACATCATAACATAACATAACATAACATAACATAACATAACATAACATATGTGATTGTGTGATCTTGCTCTTCTGGTACCCCTTATCCTTGATTGTTCATGTATAGCTGTAGATTAAACAAGTTTCTGTCGTAGACACACGACCAACCCCTGCATTCACACTGAACTGAGAATCGTGTATTCAGTCATATGTATGTATTTGTAACAGAGCATGCAGAATGGTGTCTCTGGGATTTTTTTTGTTGGCATTGTGTTCCACAAAATATATAATGATTCCTGAGTTTGATGTTCTGCTTGTGAAATGGTGTTGTAGTCATGGTGGTGTGGATTGGACCGCTAGCACTAATGTATGGCCATTTGTGAGTCAATTTCCTATCCCTGCTCTAGTGTGCCTCTTCACTCATTAGGGACAGATATGTCGCTAATGCACCCTGCCCCAAATCAACATCCGCATGTGAAAAGAAAGACAGACCTTTTGGCCACACAGCAGAGCTCAAGGGAGAAACGTTTGTCAGGGTGGTAAGGGACAGACACTGGCAGCACTCTCCAACCTCAGGGGCCAAGGCACTGCTGTTAGTGGACCAGATCTTACTTAATGCTGACCTTTCTTCGCCACTTTTGCACACTCAGGCCGATGTATAAAATTCACTTTAGTAAATAATTGGCTTGAGATGTGTTAAAGAGAAAGAGAACATTGTATTATTTCTAACAAATGAGGAATCGACCATGATTGAAACCGTATAGCAGTATTAATTTAAATAAGGTAGTTAGGTTTCCTTTTAGTGAATTTGATGCTAAGAGATAATTGTGTTATTGAAAGGCATCCTAAAAATATATATATTTTTTAAAACAAGAGTCATCATGGCAAATCACGATGCAAAATATCACTCTATCCTTTGTAATATCGACATTGGTAGCTGTTTTCGTGGCCTGATTGCCTGACAGCTCCGATTTCAGTGAAAATTGCTTTTGTAATGATAATCTAAAGAAAGCATCCTATCTGTGTGGCTGTTGCTGCCGGAAGGCTATGTTGATATCCCAGCAGGCGTGTCTTATTTGTGAAGACGTGGCGACATAAACAATCATTGGCAAAGACAATAGGTCTGGCAATGGCTTCTAGTCTTTTGGTGTTTTAAATGTTTGTTTTGCCATAGGTTTTGTAAAATGTTATTGTTACGAAAGCTAATGAGCATTCACATTATAAAACAAGCATTTGCAATACAGTGGGTCTCTCATTTGCTTGAGTTAGTGCTATTAGCGTTGTAAACACCTAAATGGACTTTTCTTGCCACAGAAACTGAAAATGAAAAGTAAAGCAGTTTCACATAAGTGAGCTGACGGCCGCCATGAGCATGAAGGAGACACACAAAAGGAAACAGAAGTTTGCTTGCAGTCAAACGCATCGGCAAAAGTGCAATTATCCATGTAACTGGCAAAAGTGCAATTATCCATGTAACAGGGTCAATGTCATGCAAAGCGCTTGCCTACTGCCCGGCGCGATCGTGCTGCATAGTAAATAAAAAGAAAATGTATTACAGAAGCCATGTGGAAAACACAGAGCCTCGTATGTTTTCAGTAGTTTACCGGTGCTCTCGAGGATGGCTAAACACCAGAAAAGGCATGACGTATGCGTGCCTTTCACTAATGAAATCAAGCGAATTTTAAAAGGCAAGCCCACAAACCAACCAAACTGATGAGCATGACATGGGCGTGGTTAAAAGCCAACACAGAGATTACAACAGAAGCCACAGTGCTTGCGGGCTCGACCCTTAAAAGAAAACATTGTCTGAAAGCAAAACAATTGCTTTGTTCTAAAACAAAACAGCATTGACAAACCAGCCCCTGGCACTGGAGGGAACTAATAGGTGCTCCTTGTAAAAGAGCATGTTGAAGTCACTCACACTGAAGTTAGCCAGTAAATAAAATGTGCTGACCGTTTCCACATGCCAAATGCTGTACTGGAGGGAGAAGTAATATGTGAATGACACAAAAATGCACTAATGGACCAAGAGGGCTGAGAACTCCTATAAGTCTGTTAAGTATAATCTTAGTAAAATCAAAAGGTCCCTGATGAAGGAAAACCTAAAAATATTAACAGACAAACTAAATAACCCTGAGTAAAAATTCAGGATTTTGAAGAGAGCTGCAGTATTGTTATCAACAGCATGACAACACAGTGCCCAATGCTGAATGTAAGAGTTTCTCCCTATAGAATTGTACTAAATGGCCATATAAATTAACTAGCAACAACCCTAAAAGTGACCTTGCTAAAGTTCTGAACATTGTGACTGCTTCCTATATGTTGCATCCTAGCGAGAAAGTGTGGAAACAGTAACCACAGAGATATGTAAGCCAGACAACTCATAATTGTAGTACATATGGAATAGATTTTAATGCAATGCAAGGGAAGTAGGGTTGTGAAAAAACAATCATAATTTGAGTACTTTGGGCTGGGCTCGTCACACCCTTCTTGTGCCACTGAACTGGCTATACTAATAATTGCAGACCCCTGATTTCCCATCTTTATAGAGCGCTTAGAGAGGATCTTCCCAAACACACTCCTGAAGCAGAGAAAAGATGGGAGAAAACACTGTGTGAAACACTGACAACACAGGAGTGGGGAAAAGTACATGTTGGGGCAAAAGAGATAAGCTCCATTGCTCGCTTTAAATAAATACAGTGTAATTGAACACACAAGATGTATCTAACTTCCAAGATCATCCATTTAATATACACACACCGGATGGATGCCTTTCTTCTGGTGCCTCATTGGCTGATTTTCTGCACCTGGCATGATGTTGTCCATTGATAATAGGTTTTTGCGGTGATATAGTTAAATCCCTTGCCTGTGCCACAGGTTCAGAGATACCAATTACACCACAGGCTTTATTGCTGGGACTACTACTGTCACAAAAAAACTAGCAACTCACTGGCAGATTTATATTGCTGGGGACCCTACTTGCAATGCAACTTATTGCCATTAGATGGTTGAATGTAGTCCCACCCAAATACACAGAATGGCTCATGGACATGGTGAAATGTGCGGTGGCTGAAGAGGTACGATTGAAATATGTCAGAAAGGGTGAAAAACTGGTGGATGACTTGGCTTAGTGGGCGCAGATGCTGCAAAAACTGCATGAACCTCCTGAATAGCTTTCGGGTTCTAGGGGGTGGAGGGGATCTGAAGTGGTACCAATCACCATCCTCCTTCCCAAAGACAAGAACATGTAACGGAGTAAGACTAGCCCCAACTGAGAATGATGTAAACTTGACAGGAGTCTGTTAGACTATGAATGGGCTCAGCATCCTGTCAAAGGCACTCACCTGCAGCTCTGTTTGATTATTTCTCCTTGATGTTTTACGCTTATTTACTAATACACCCTTTGATTATGGGAACTGTATAAACTCTCATATACATTGTGAAGTCTGAACCTATACGAGCAGCATTTCCGGGGAAAGAGCGGCGATTGGTTCTCTTATCCGGACGGTCATTAAAATACTATTGTTTTTCTGTCTATAAAATTATATTTAAAAAACGTGTGATCCATTAACAGTCCTTGGCTTTAATGCAGCGTATACTATGCAAAATATTTTAGGTGCTTCCAAACATTCTGTAAAACAGGCATTTCACATGGGTATTGCTACTTCTCTAAGTCAAATGTGACCAAGAACAAGAATTTATTAGGTGGTTTGGGAAAATGATCAAACAGAGAATCTTGATAATGTCTTCCTAGCCCTTAACTGGCTTACTGAGCGCAAGTGAGTTTCTTCCCCGCACTGCTCTCACATCCAGTCATGCCAAAAAACAAAGGAAGTCTAGTAGCAGGAGTTCCCACTAAATATAGACATTGGCATTAAAATAGCTTTACCGAATCCATTACAGCACCCAATACATTTTTTCCTCTCAAAACTGAAAGAAAGTGCTGTCAGACTCAATAGGTCAGGCTATGTGTAATGTAGCATGAAGTCCACGAAAGGAAGTGGTTTCTTTCAAGTTTAATGGCGGAAACAGAAGATACAATCAAGACATATAAACATCCCAACCTCCAGTCCTCAACATCTCTCTCCCTCTGAAGCTCCTTGCCTCCCGCTCCTAGCAACCCCAGGATTCCAAGCTCTAAAACCATGGCTACAGATGAAAGTTCTGAGCCATGAGAAACATGAATACAGCCAATACAACACATCTCCCTCCCATTTGAATTAACAAAGGAAAAAACAGGAAAACAAACATTTATAAAGAGCAAAGTACATTCTATAACTTGATATACAAATATTTACATTTAGACCTTTCAGGTCAAAATATAGGGGGTGATTCTAACCCTGGCGGTCGGTGATAAAGCGGCGGCCAACCCGCCAACAGGCCGGCGGTCCAAAAAATGGAATTCTGACCCTGGCGGGAACCGCCAACACAGCCCGCCACATTAACACTCCGACCGCCACCGCGGTACAGACAAACAGCGCGGCGGTCACCGCCAACAGGCAGGCGGCAGACAATGTACCGCCCACAGTATCACAACTCACCAATCCGCCACCTTTTCCGGGGCGGGAGCCCCGCCGATAAAAACACGGCGGAAACAGACTACGGACGGGAAAACGCTCACCAAAACACACTCCACGAGTACGGAGGACAGCATGGAACCCGAATTAAACATCCTACCTGCACTCGTCTACCTGCTCATCTACCACGAGTACGAACTCCGGCGCAGACGACAACGGTGAGTACTGCACCTACGACACACGGGAGGGGGGAGGACGAAAGGTTACGGGCACACACATATGCGACCCCCACCCCCCCAAACTATGTACACACCAATGCAGAGCAACAATGCACAGTGACACCACCCAAACCCCCCTGAAAAATGCAAAGACATAATTAAATTTTGAACCAAATTTTTATATAAAAAATAGACTCTGAGACGTATCAGCAACTATGCAAAATATCCATAACAAAATAATACTATACACACTGCCATGGCGAACTGAGGCAATTAGTCCGCTACATCCAAGTCAAATGGAACAGTCCGTGGGCTACAGTGTAGCGACACAAGGGCAAAGCCCACACAGGAGACCTGAGTCCTTTGGAGAGAACACTGCAGGGGCATCTGATGAAAATACTACAGGCACCTCAGGGGGAAGGGAAGGGGGGGGCACCACAGCCACATGAGTCCACGACGCAAGATCCACGAAGGGGCCACCATGCCCACTGTGCCATCCTGGGGAGTGCAAAGCCACTGTCTCTCAAGTCTCTACAGTGGGTGGCTTGCCCACTGTACCATCCTGGGGAGTGCAAAGCCACAGTCTCTCAAGTCTCACAAGTGGGTGGCTTGCCCACTGTACCATCCTGGGGAGTGCCAAGCCACAGTCTCTCAAGTCTCTACAGTGGGTGGCTTGCCCACTGTACCATCCTGGGGAGTGCAAAGCCACAGTCTCTCAAGTGGATAACAGTCTCCACTGGTCAAGGAGGAGGCATGGGGGGCACAGTGAACCATAAACAGTGCTTGAGATGAAGGGGCCCAGCGGAGCGGTGCTTGAGGCGGCGGGGCCCAGAGGTGCGGTGCTTGAGACGGCGGGGCCCAGCGGAGCGGTGCTTGAGACGGCGGGGCCCAGCGGAGCGGTGCTTGAGACGGCTGGGCCCAGCGGAGCAGTGCTTGAGATGAAGGGGCCCAGCGGTGCGGTGCTTGAGACGGCAGGGCCCAGCGGAGCGGTGCATGAGATGGCGGGGCCCAGCGGAGCGGTGCTTGAGACGGCGGGGCCCAGCGGAGCGGTGCTTGAGATGAAGGGGCCCAGCGGAGCGGTGCTTGAGATGGCGGGGCCCAGCGGAGCGGTGCTTAAGACGGCGGGGCCCAGCGGAGCGGTGCTTGAGATGAAGGGGCCCAGCGGAGCGGTGCTTGAGACGGCGGGGCCCAGCGGAGCGGTGCTTGAGATGAAGGGGCCCAGCGGTGCGGTGCTTGAGACGGCTGGGCCCAACGGAGCGGTGCTTGAGACGGCGGGGCCCAGCGGAGCGGTGCATGAGACGGCGGGGCCTAGCGGAGCGGTGCTTGAGACGGCGGGCCCAGCGGAGCGGTGCTTGAGATGAAGGGGCCCAGCGGAGCGGTGCTTGAGACGGCGGGGCCCAGCGGAGCGGTGCTTGAGACGGCGGGGCCCAGCGGTGCGGTGCTTGAGACGGCAGGGCCCAGCGGAGCGGTGCTTGAGATGAAGGGGCCCAGCGGAGCGGTGCTTGAGACGGCGGAGCCCAGCGGAGCGGTGCTTGAGACGGCGGGGCCCAGCGGAGCGGTGCTGAGACGGCGGGGCCCAGCGGTGCGGTGCTTGAGACGGCGGGGCTCAGCGGAGCGGTGCTTGAGACGGCGGGGCCCAGCGGAGCGGTGCTTGAGATGGCGGGGCCCAGCGGAGCGGTGCTTGAGATGAAGGGGCCCAGCGGTGCGGTGCTTGAGACGGCGGGGCCCAGCGGAGCGGTGCATGAGACGGCGGGGCCCAGCGGAGCGGTGCTTGAGACGGCGGGGCCCAGCAGAGCGGTGCTTGAGATGAAGGGGCCCAGCGGAGCGGTGCTTGAGACGGCGGGGCCCAGCGGAGCGGTGCTTGAGACGGCGGGGCCCAGCGGAGCGGTGCTTGAGATGAAGGGGCCCAGCGGAGCGGTGCTTGAGACGGCGGGGCCCAGCGGAGCGGTGCTTGAGATGGCGGGGCCCAGCGGTGCGGTGCTTGAGACGGCGGGGCCCAGCGGAGCGGTGCTTGAGATGAAGGGGCCCAGCGGTGCGGTGCTTGAGACGGCGGGGTCCAGCGGAGCGGTGCTTGAGACGGCGGGGCCCAGCGGAGCGGTGCATGAGACGGCGGGGCCCAGCGGAGCGGTGCTTGAGACAGCGGGGCCCAGCGGAGCGGTGCTTGAGATGAAGGGGCCCAGCGGAGCTGTTCTTGAGATGGCGGGGCCCAGCGGAGCGGTGCTTGAGACGGCAGGGCCCAGCGGAGCGGTGCTTGAGATGGCGGGGCCCAGCGGTGCGGTGCTTGAGACGGCGGGCCCTGCGGAGCGGTGCTTGAGATGAAGGGGCCCAGCGGAGCGGTGCTTGAGACGGCGGGGCCCAGCGGAGCAGTGCTTGAGACGGCGGGGCCCAGCGGAGCGGTGCTTGAGACGGGGGGGCCCAGCGGTGCGGTGCTTGAGACGGCGGGGCCCAGCGGAGCGGTGCTTGAGACGGCGGGGCCCAGCGGAGCGGTGCTTGAGATGAAGGGGCCCAGCGGTGCGGTGCTTGAGACGGCGGGGCCCAGCGGTGCGGTGCTTGAGACGGCGGGGCCCAGCGGAGTGGTGCTTGAGACAGCGGGGCCCAGCGGAGCGGTGCTTGAGATGAAGGGGCCCAGCGGAGCGGTGCTTGAGACGGCGGGGCCCAGCGGAGCGGTGCTTGAGACGGCGGGGCCCAGCGGAGCAGTGCTTGAGATGAAGGGGCCCAGCGGAGCGGTGCTTGAGACGGCGGGCCCAGTGGAGCGGTGCTTGAGACGGCGGGGCCCAGCGGAGCGGTGCTTGAGATGAAGGGGCCCAGCGGAGCGGTGCTTGAGACAGCGGGGCCCAGCGGAGCGGTGCTTGAGACGGCGGGGCCCAGCGGAGCGGTGCTTGAGATGAAGGGGCCCAGCGGTGCGGTGTTTGAGACGGCGGGGCCCAGCGGAGCGGTGCTTGAGACGGCGGGGCCCAGCGGAGCGGTGCTTGAGATGAAGGGGCCCAGCGGAGCGGTGCTTGAGACGGCGGGGCCCAGCGGAGCGGTGCTTGAGACGGCGGGGCCCAGCAGAGCGGTGCATGAGACGGCAGGGCCCAGCGGAGCGGTGCTTGAGACGGCGGGGACCAGCGGAGCGGTGCTTGAGATGAAGGGGCCCAGCAGAGCGGTGCTTGAGACGGCGGGGCCCAGCGGAGCGGTGCTTGAGACGGCGGGGCCCAGCGGAGCGGTGCTTGAGACGGCGGGGCCCAGCGGTGCGGTGCTTGAGACGGCGGGGCCCAGCGGAGCGGTGCTTGAGATGAAGGGGCCCAGCGGAGCGGTGCTTGAGACTGCGGGGCCCAGCGGAGCGGTGCTTGAGACGGCGGGGCCCAGCGGAGCGGTGCTTGAGACGGCGGGGCCCAGCGGTGCGGTGCTTGAGACGGCGGGGCCCAGCGGAGCGGTGCTTGAGACGGCGGGGCCCAGCGGAGCGGTGCTTGAGATGAAGGGGCCCAGCGGTGCGGTGCTTGAGACGGCGGGGCCCAGCGGAGCGGTGCATGAGCCGGCGGGGCCCAGCGGAGCGGTGCTTGAGACGGCGGGGCCCAGCGGAGCGGTGCTTGAGATGAAGGGGCCCAGCGGAGCGGTGCTTGAGACGGCGGGGCCCAGCGGAGCGGTGCTTGAGATGAAGGGGCCCAGCGGAGCGGTGCTTGAGATGAAGGGGCCCAGCGGAGCGGTGCTTGAGACGGCGGGGCCCAGCGGAGCGGTGCTTTAGACGGCGGGGCCCAGCGGAGCGGTGCTTGAGATGAAGGGGCCCAGCGGTGCGGTGCTTGAGACGGCAGGGCCCAGCGGAGCGGTGCTTGAGACGGCGGGGCCCAGCGGTGCGGTGCTTGAGACGGCGGGGCCCAGCGGAGCGGTGCTTGAGACGGCGGGGCCCAGCGGAGCGGTGCTTGAGACGGCGGGGCCCAGCGGAGCGGTGCTTGAGATGAAGGGGCCCAGCGGTGCGGTGCTTGAGACGGCGGGGCCCAGCGGAGCGGTGCTTGAGACGGCGGGGCCCAGCGGAGCGGTGCTTGAGACGGCGGGGCCCAGCGGAGCCGTGCTTGAGATGAAGGGGCCCAGCGGAGCGGTGCTTGAGACGGCGGGGCCCAGTGGAGCGGTGCTTGAGACGGCGGGGCCCAGTGGAGCGGTGCTTGAGATGAAGGGGCCCAGCGGAGCAGTTCTTGAGACGGCGGGGCCCAGCGGAGCGGTACTTGAGACGGCGGGGCCCAGCGGAGCGGTGCTTGAGATGAAGGGGCCCAGCGGTGCGGTGCTTGAGACGGTGGGGCCCAGCGGAGCGGTGCTTGAGACGGCGGGGCCCAGCGGAGCGGTGCTTGAGATGAAGGGGCCCAGCGGAGCGGTGCTTGACAGGAAGGGCCCAGCGGAGCGGTGCTCTTCTGCACGGCGGGCCCTGTTCAGCGGTGCCTATCTTCACAGCGGGCCCTGTTCAGCGGTACTCTTCTGCACGGCGGGCCCTGTTCAGCGGTGCCTATCTTCACAGCGGGCCCTGTTCAGCGGTGCTCTTCTGCACGGCGGGCCCTGTTCAGCAGTGCCTATCTTCACAGCGGGCCCTGTTCAGCGGTGCCTATCTTCACAGCGGGCCCTGTTCAGCGGTGCTCTTCTGCACGGCGGGCCCTGTTCAGCGGTGCTCTTCTTATCCAGTAGGTTCAAGGGAGCCAGACCTGGCCTGGACTCCGTGCTCAGACGCCCTCCGGCCGTGATGTTCCTGGCCCCTTCGGTGACGGAGTCCTGGGCCCTTTGGTGTCCTCCTTTACAGCTGGGATGTGGCATGTGGGGCCCACCTGCTCCGCGCTCCTGCTGGCTGACGTCTCCGCCCTGCTGCCCTTACGCTCCTTAGATGGGGCTCTCGGGCCCTTGCCTCCCCTATACGTTGTGGCTGGTGAAGTGGGCGAACTCTGCTCCTTGGGGGCAGCCGTGTCAGTCTTCGCACGGCGGCCCTTGTGTTTCCTGGTCCTCTTGCCGGGGGGGGGGCTGGATGTGTCCTTGCTGCTGATGGAGGTGTCACTGCTGGCAAAGGGTGGGCTCCAGAACCCATGCACAACAGTGACACCCGAAGTTGGGCTGGTGGTGGCTGTGGTGCTCTTGGGACTCTTTGCAGATGGAGGGGGTAGGTCATCGGAGGGGAAGAGGTCAAGATTAGCCAGGAAAAGCTTTTTAGGGCCAAGGTAAAAGGTAGAAGTGGAGATGGAAGTGGAGGAAGAGGATGTGGTTGTGGGAGAGTCAGGTGTGCTGTCATTGGGTGAAGGTGCAGGTGCTGTAGGCTGTTGTGAGGTGGATGTCTGTTGGGTGGGTGTCTGCCTGCGTTTGTGTGTCTTGGAAGGGGTGGTGACAGACACAGTGGGAGAGGACACAAGGGACGTGTAAATGGCAGTGGGGGTGGTGACTGCACGCATGCGGACTGTACAGGAGGGTGTGGTGGTGATGGTAGCACTGGCTGATGTTGGTGTGCATGCAGGTGTGAGTGGAGATGTCACAGGGAGGGAGGAGGGAGACGAGAAGGAGTGGGACACAGGGGTGGTAGTGACTGTTGGGATGTCTGCATCTGTGTGTTGCTTGGGTGAGTGTTTGTGGGATCTGTGGTGCTTGTGTCTGGATGAGCTGCCCTTGGGTGTTGAGGTGTGTGCAGGCTGGTCTGATGGTGTGGCTGGGATAGGCTGAGGAACAGAAGACAGAGACAGGCTGGAGGCAGTCAGAAGAGGGAGGCTGGAAACAGGGACAATGGCTGCAGTCAGTGCTGAGGCCAGAGCATTGAACGATCGTTGATGGGCAGCCTGACCCGAATGAATGCCCTCCAGGTAGGCATTGCTCCGATGCACCTCCCTTTCTACCCCCTGGATGGCATTCAAAAGGGTAGTCTGCCCAACAATGAGTGTCCTGAGGAGATCAATGACCTCCTCACTGAGGGCAGCAGGGGTAACAGGGGCAGGGGCTGAGATGCCTGGGGCGAAGGAGACGCCCGCCTTCCTGGGTGAGCGGGCACGGAGCGTAGGCTGAGGGGCTGCTGGGAGGGCGGGCTGGTGCGCTGGGTGGCTGTACCTGTAGAGGCGGGGGGCCCGGATGTTGCTGCCACCGCTAGGGAGCTCCCATCCGAGGACGTGTCGCTGTCGCTGCTCTCACCAGCGGTCCCCGTCGTGGTGCTCCCCTCGCCCTCCGGCTCACTTGGGCCCTCGGTGTCTGTTCCTGTGCCCACCGGGGCCTTGTGGCTTGCAGCTCCCTCGTGCTCCGATCCCAAATCTCCTCCGCCTGATGATGCTAATGCACACATGCACAAGAAGATGAAGAAGAAGGGTGGGGGGAGAAAGAGAAGACCTGGTTGAGTGCATGCAATGTCAACACCGTTGGCGGAGACGACAGACACAGGAGCCGCATGCACTAAACCGCGCATTCGGGGCACACTACTCAGTACTTCTGACTCGGACAACAGGTCAGGAGACGACAAGCGCGCACATGTGTGAGGCTGGACCATTAATAGCTGGACTTGTCACCCTACGGAGGTGGGGGCCGGGAGCACAGGGCCATGCCTAAGGGAGAGGACTACACTACAAAAAGCGCCCTGGCCTAATGTCACCCCCAACCCTCCTCCCCCACCCAGACGCCTCCACTGCGCAGAAAGATAGCTGAATGTGCTGATACTCACCCCCTTGTGTCTGCTGTGATGCTCTCAAGCGCCCATCCAATTCAGGGTAGGCCACCGCCAGGATCCGGGACATCAGGGGGGTCAGGGTACGACTGGCACCCCTCCTAGGTTGGGAGGCCATCCCCAGCAGTGACTCGGCGGTCTTCCTGGTTCCGCGGCGGATGTCCTCCCACCTCTTGCGGCAGTGGGTGCCCCGTCTGACGTGGACCCCCAGGGCCCGGACTTCCTTGGCGATGGCCCGCCAAATCCCGACTTTCTGATGGGCGCTGACCTATGTGACATGTACAGGGTGGGAAGGAAACAATCATCAACTTACTGCATGTTACATGTGATTGGCCCCCCCTCCCCAACCTTGCAAAATAGCACATGCTATCATCTGTCGTGCGTTGCACTCCTCATTCGCCCCCCACCCCACCAACTTACATCCACCCCACTCCACACAGGCATCGCCCATTCCATGTGCACCCGGTGTACTCACCTGTTGGTCTGGAGGACCGTAGAGTAACGCATACTGGGGGAGGACCCCATCCACGAGCTTCTCCAACTCTTCAGACGTGAAGGCAGGGGCCCTTTCCCCAGTCGCAGCAGCCATTGTCACTTCCAGACCGAGTTCACAGCAGCACTTGCAGTATAGGTCCTCTCCTGTGGATGATCAGGTCTCGAGTGATTAAGCAGATAGAAAATGGCGGTCACGCCCGCGGCGGTGCGTACCGCGGCGGTGCGTACCGCGACCGCCGGCGCACATCGTCATTGGCGCCTGAAACCCATAGGCTTCAATGTTATCCAATGCGGCTCCGTATAGCGGTCTTCGACCGCCTACCGCCACGGTGTGCTCCGCCAGCGCAGTGACCTCACATCCCATTGTCCCACTTCACAGGTCAGGCAGCCGCCATTTCAAGGGCCCACATGGCATAATCTCTACTGCGACACACAGGCCTAGGCCTGGCATTGCCACACATACACGCCTTTCAATACCTAGATAACCGTGTGCCATGCAAGCAGTGGTGAACGTACCAGTGATGATCTTGACTCTGTGCTCCATGTTGTCCTTCCTAGGCACCGTCCGCTGGGATTTGCGAGGAGAAGGATGAATCCTCGCGTGTACCGACCGCTGGTAGACCTGTCGACAATGGAAGAACGCCACATCATACTACGATACCGACTTGACCGTGCCACCATCCATAAACTGTGTGCCCAGCTGGAGCCAGCCCTGATGTCCCCCATCCGCCAACCCACAGGAATTCCCCCTCTGGTGCAGGTGCTGTCAGTCCTCCATTTTCTTGCAAGTGGCTCATTCCAGACAACAGTGGCCATGTCATCTGGAATGTCTCAGCCAATGTTTTCAAAGGTTTTGTCTAGAGTGTTGTCTGCCCTGACGAAACACATGCGGAGTTACATTATATTCCCAGAGGAGGTTGATTTGCCCACTGTGAAGGGTGATTTTTATGCCCTTGGACATATTCCCAACATAATTGGTGCCATTGATGGGACCCATGTAGCCTTAGTCCCCCCAAAAGACGATGAGCAGGTGTACAGAAACAGGAAGAGTTACCATTCTATGAACGTCCAGGTGGTCTGTTTGGCTGACCAGTACATCTCCCATGTGAATGCAATGTTCCCTGGTTCAGTGCATGACGCGTATGTGATGCGTAATAGCAGCATCCCTTTTGTGATGGAACAGCTACAGAGACAACGTGTGTGGCTAATAGGTGACTCTGGTTACCCCAACCTGCCTTGGCTATTGACCCCAGTGAGGAATCCCCGGACCAGGGCTGAGGAACGGTACAATGAAGCCCATGGGCGAACTAGGAGGATCATAGAAAGGACCTTTGGGGTTCTGAAGGCCAGGTTTAGGTGTCTGCATATGACAGGGGGATCCCTGATGTACTCACCAAAGAAGGTGTGCCAGATCATCGTGGCCTGCTGTATGCTTCACAATCTGGCATTGCGACGTCAGGTGCCTTTCCTGCAGGAGGATGGTCCAGATGGTGGTGTTGAAGCAGCTGTAGAGCCTGTGGAGAGTGAAGAGGAGGAAGACTCAGAGGACGACCCAGACAACAGGGACAGAGTTATCCAACAGTATTTTCAGTAGCACACAGGTAAGAATCACACACGCCATTTTAATTTTCCTGACTGCCTCGTTTTTCTCAACTTTGTCTATGACCCCCCAGTTATTTGAAACTGATGTTTGATTCTCCCTTCCCTTTTCAGTGCTGTATGACCCACTGCGTGACTTCTGCTTGGTTAGCCCATGGACTAATGCTTATTGATCTCGGTATGTGTTCAGCACAAAGTTTACAGAACATAATTGATCGGTAATGTGTTTTACATTTGTAAATAATACAGCCTGACTCCAGCATGATTTCAGTGCATTGAGTGATTTATTTTTGGTGCTAGATAATGGTACATGATATTCACACGCTGATGGGTGGGGGTGGAGTAATGTCCATGGCAGTGTCCAGTTCTCAGTCTCACAGGTGCATTGTCCATATGCCTGTGGAAGGATGGAGCAGGGGCAGTTCAAGGTTGGACAGGGTGGCAATGTGGGACAGTGGGATGACTTCAGGGGGTATCTCATGCTGGCGGGGGTCTTGACATCCTATTCTGTCTTTTTTTTTTATCTCAGGCTCCTCTTGCGGGGTGGTTGTTCTTCAGCAGGAGGTGGGGTTCTGGTGGCCTGTCGTTGTGGTGGGGCCTCCTGTCCACTAGCGCCGGCGGAGGTGGTAGGCTGTTCCTGGTCCGGGCTAGTGACAGGGGCCCTGTGTGGTGCCACATGGTCCCGCAACGTGTCTTCTATCCGGTGGAGGGCCTGGACTAGGCTCCCCATGGCGGTAGAGATGTGGGTGAGATGATTGTTGAACCCCATGTAGCGTTCCTCCTGCTGTGCCTGGATCTCCTGGAACCTGGCCAGTACCGTCGCCATTGTCTCTTGTGAGCGGTGGTAGGCTGCCATGATGGTGGTGAGGGCCTCTTGGAGAGTCGGTTCCCTGGGCCTCTCCTCCCCCCCCTGTCGCACAGCAGCCCTCCGAGTTGCCCTGTTTCCCCCAGACTCTGTCCCCTGGACGGTGTGCCCACTACCACTGCCCCCAGGTCCCTGTTGTTGTGGGGGTGGTGGGTTAGCCTGGGGGCCCTGTAGTGGCAGACACACCGCTGATTGACCTGTCCTAGAGACAGAGCCATGGGCCCGCTGGGTGGGAGCTGTGCTGTTGTTCCCAGAGGGGGTTGGGTCTGCTGTGGCCTGTGTGTGGGGAACCGACTGTCCAGAGGTCCCCGATGGTCCGGGCTGGTCGTCAGGTTCCAGGTCGACAGAGCTGCTGTCATCACTGGGTGCCTCTTCCGGGGGGGGGATGGACATTTCTGGACCCTCCTGGTCGGTGTGTTGGCGTTCGGGTCCTGCATGGGGTAAGAGAGTATGGTTATTGTTTCTGTGTGTGCTATTGTGTGAGATTTATGGGTGCCCTTGTCCCCCAGTGCTGTCATTCCCTTGGGGGAGGTGTTGTGGGGGTGTTGGGGGGGGGGGTATGTCCAGTGGTCATGCTTAGGTGATGGGTGTCCATAGTTTGTGGTGGCATGCAGGGGTTGGTGTTGGGTGGGTTGGGCTGGGGAGACATTCTCAGGGAGGATGTGTGATGGGGGGTTGGGGGTGAGGGTGGTGGTGGGGGTTGGCATGCTGGGGGGGGGGTGAAGTAGTTGAGATTGTACTTACCAGAGTCCATTCCTCCGTGTACTCCAGCGAGGCCATCAGGATGCAGGATGTTTAGTACCTCTTGCTCCCATGCTGTGAATTCGGGTGGTGTGGGTGGGGGTCCCCCGCCAGTCTTCTGCACTGCGATGTTGTGTCGCGAGACCATCGAGCGCACCTTTCCCCGTAAGTCGTTCCAACATTTGCGGATGTCCTCTCGATTTCTGGGATGCTGTCCCACCGCGTTGACCCTGTCCACGATCCGCTGCCATAGCTCCGCCTTCCTGGCTATAGTGGTGTGCTGCACCTGTGAGCCGAAGAGCTGGGGTTCGACTCTTATGATCTCCTCCACCATGACCCGGAGTTCTTGGTCCGAAAAGCGTGGGTGCCTTTGGGGTGCCATGGGGTGGTGTGGATGAGGTGTGGGGTGGTGTATATGGTGAAGAGTGTGTTGGTGTGTGGTGCTTTGTGCTTCTATGTGGTGTGTGTGATGGTGTAGTGTGCCTCTGTGTGATGTAGCTCTCTATTCTGTGATGTGTCTCTCTCTCCTTCGTCTATGATCTTCGGTCGTAGGGGTTTGTGGGTGATGTGGGTGTGTGTTTTATAGTTGGTTGGATGTGTGGGAGTGTTGTTTGTATGTGTGTCAGGTGTGTGTATTTCAAATAGTCCAATGTGGGTGGGTTTTGGAGCTGTGTGTGTATTTTGAGCGCGGCGGTGTGTACCGCCAATGGAATACCGCGGTTGAAAGACCGCCGCGTGGATTCGTGGGTCAGAATGGCATGGGCGTGTTTGTGTTGGCGTGACGGTGGAGGTTTGGTCATCTCCAGTTTTCCGCGGCCCGCTGATGTGGCGGCCTTCCTTGGATGTCGGGATTTTGGCGGTCCCGCCGTTGTGGGTCAGAATGACCGTGGCGGTTTACCGCGGCCGCGGCGGTAGAATGGCGGACTTCTGACCGGCGGTAAGGGCCTTTTACCGCCGAGGTCAGAATGACCCCCATAGTCTTTAAGATGAGAAGGCACCTTAACAATCCTTTTAGATTTTGTTGAAACTTCATCCTCCGGAGAAGGCAAGCTTCTACTTTGTTGTGTTTTTAAATTTTACAAGTCCACGGTGTTGCCACAAAATCTGACGACTCTATTTAAATTCCACATTCGGCCATCTTCAGTCTTGGTGAAGAGTTTCAGGACTTTCATAGGAGATGATAACTTCTTCCCATAACCTTTAAGAAGAGGTCTACTGATCATTGATCATGACCCAATCCCCTATTTTGACGACAGTTTTTTTCACAGAGTTCTTTCTGTCAAAATCTTGTTTGCTTATTAAGGATTTCTCTTGTTCCTTACCTCTCCAATTAACATCCGTAACATTATCCCTTTTTCCACTCAAAAATTAATTGACCCAATTCGGCTCAAGAACCGTATTGCCTCTTCTTCCACGAAATAGAACAAAAGGCGTTTTACCCGTGGTGGAATGAGGAGTGTGTCTATACACAGCTATCTTTTTCATCACTTCTTGTTTCCAATTCAGCTGACTGTCTTTAGCCATGGTGATTGTTTCTTTAATGACACGGTTAAACCTTTTGACTAAACCATTACATTCAGGATGATATAAAGCACATAACTTGTGTTTGATACCACACCCATTAAGAAAACTCGCCATTTCTTTTGAAACCAATTGAATACCATTATCGGTAAGAAGTGTGCTAGGAATGCCCTCCTTAGTTATCAAGTTTTTGAGAAAAGCAATTACTTTCTCTGTTTCAATGACTTTGGTTAAGCAGATTTCAGGCCATCTCGAATACATGTCGACCACCACAATGATATAATCAGATGAACCTCCAGTATGGATAGGACCCACAATGTCCAAAGTTATATCCTCCCATGGTCCTTTAGGATTACTTCTTATCAACACAGGCTGTACCCTGGGTTTCATGGCTTTTTCGCTTATCGCACAGTGCACACAATCCTGAACCACCCTCTCAACTTGAATATCCATGCCGGGCCACCAATAAGATGACCGCAGCCTTTCCTTGGTTTTGGACATGCCCAAATGACTACTATGTGCACGATCAATTAACTGATTCCTCACACTGGACGGAAGTATCAACCCCTTACCTCTAAGAATTAAATCATGATCTACTGCCAATTGATCCCTCACACACCAGAATGCTCCACATCTTTCACTACCTTGGGTTTTACTTCTCCAACCTGTCTGTATTAACTTCATCACCTCCTGTAAAACCATGTTCCATTTTGTCTCATCACGCCACCTTTCTTCAGAAATAGTTTTGTAATCTACTTCACACACTCTTTCAAACTCTTCCAACTCCCCATCCAAACTAGGCTCATCAGGATTAGATGAAGCAGGTGGCACTAATCTGGATAACACATCAGCAGAATAGTTGTCTGAACCTGGAACATACTTCACCATGAAGTCGTACTCCTGCAAAGCTATTATCCACCTAGTGATCCTGCTCGACACAGCTTCCATACCTTTGGAATTAAAGATTTCACATAAAGGTTTATGATCAGTTTTCACTACAAAGGACCTACCCCACAGAAACTTCTTTAATTTTTTAATCGCCCAAAATACCGCCAGAGCTTCTCTCTCTATCACTGAATACTTAGTTTCTGCTACCTCCAAGCTCCTAGAAATAAACACAATAGTGTTCTCAGGACAACACACACCTTGTTGTAATACTGCACCTAAGCCTTTACCACTAGCATCGGTTGTTAGAATAGATTGTAAGGTGGGATCAAAGTTTTTCAGTTTGGGAGCATTGGACAGACCATTCTTTAGAGCGACAAATTCCTTCTCACAATCGTCATTCCACACAAATTCTTTGCCCTTTTTTAGTAAGAGTCTCATGTTGTAGCAAGAACTAGCAAAATCTTTAACAAACTTATTGTAGTACTCTGCCATTCCTAGAAACCTCATAAGTTCCTCTTTGGATGCGGGTGAGGCCAAACCACGAATGGTGTCAACAGGATCTTTCTTAGGTATCAATCCACCTCCAGTAATGGTATGACCTAGGTAGTCAATTGTATCAACTGGAAACTTACACTTCTCAGCCTTAATGGTTAAATCATGCTCAGAAATTCTACTTAAGACTCTCCTGAGAGTCTCATTGTGCTCACAATTGTTTTTACCATACACCAAAATGTCATCTTGGTAAACGCAGACACCACTAATTCCTCTTAATACCCGTTCCATAGCCCTCTGAAAAACAGATGCAGCAGAGATCAGACCGAAAGGAAGACAAATAAATCTGTACGTTCCAAAAAGAGTAATAAATGCTGTCAGGTTCCTGCAAGATTTGTCTAGTTTTATCTGGTGATAGGCTGAGGTTAGATCAATTGTGGAGAAAACCTTGGCCCCTGACACCATAGCCAACAATTCAGATATATTAGGAAGCGGGTATTTGTCTGCAACCACATTCTTGTTAAGCCTACGTAGGTCCACACAAAGCCTAATGCTGCCATTAGATTTTTGAGCAATAACAATAGGGGACAACCAATCAGTCCCCTCCACTTCCTCAATGACACCTTGATCTTTCAACTTCTCAAGTTCAGAACGTAATTCATCCTTCACCGCAAAAGGAACGTTCCTAACCTTACTGCAGTAAGGCACAGCACCTGGATGTATATTGATTTTATGGGAGTACCCTTTCATGCACCCGATTTTACTACTGAAGACCTTATCAAACTCTTTGCGTAATTCCTCTGAAAGAACAGAAGCAGACATAATTCTTCCCTCTGCAGACTTCTGTAGTTGTCTTAATATAATAGGGGGAGAACTGTTAGGGTCAAGCATCACTCGCAGGTCTTTCTGGTGCCACCAGCTTATAATACTATCCCCTTTTTTAGATACAAAGATCTTCCCTGAAGTGTTCATATTCAATTTATCGAACAAAATATCCATGAAGATTTATTGGCTCACCACCATAACCACACGGGGTGATATCTGACCGCAACAATTTGACTTTACCTTTTAACTCATTCTGATAAAGTGTGTTAGAGACTATAGAAATCTTTGCCCCGAGTCAAATAACACCTTAGTTTTTCTTCCTTCTACAGTGATATAATCTAGAGGCCCACCCAAACTCTTCTCTGAAACCTGTAGAACTATTTGGCCACACAGAAAGTGTGAGTCATCATTGACCTCATTAGAGTGATCATCAATGACACTCAGTGTCTGCTTAGATCTTTTTAGATTGCAAACAGCTGAAAAATGTCCTTTCTTCTTGCAAAATAGACAAGAACTATTAATAGCTGGACAAAGTTTGCTGTTTGCTAAGTGACCTTCTCTGCCGCATCTATAACATTTCTTTCTACTAGTACCAGTTGTTTCTCTGCCATAAAACTTGTTAGGTTTAGATTTTGTACTACCAACCACATTGATATCTTTTGAATCACTACTTTTGACAACTTGGACACATTTAAGGGAGTGCTCAATTCTCTTTGCAAGTGAAACCACTTGATCAATTTGAGGATCATCTAATAACCATAATTTGTTGCCTACTTTTTCAATATTACAACCTAACATGAATTGGTTTTGAATCCTTTCCTCCAAAGTTGTTCTAAACTTACATGAAGACGCTAAACGCCTCAATTCTGTAACATAATTTTCAACAGTTTCACCCTCCATTTGTTGCCTTTTGCCAAAGTAGTACCTTACTAAGATAGTACTAACCTTGGGAAGATAATGAAGGTCTAACTTTCTAATGCATATCTCATATTCATTGAGATTGATAGCTTCACTATCTGGAAGATCGGGAAGATGATCAAAGATTTCCTGACCCTCTGTTCCCAAACAGTGAAGCAACAATGCCGTTCTTCTTTCATTACTTAAGGATGTACCACAAACCCTGGCATATCTTTTGAAAACCTTTTTCCATTTTCCCCATTTGATGGGAGGTTCCCCAGGAGTGGAAAGAAAGAAAGGTGGAGATGCAACTTTCTGCATTACAATTAGCTACAAGCTTCGGTATACAATACACATATGTGGCATCAACTTGATACAAGGCAGCAATTAAATGAGCAATGAGAGATGACAGTACAAGGTCTCCCTGGAAGAAAGAAAATGTAGAAACAGCAATGTTTGTCTAGTATTCCTTTTGAGCACTTCAGCATACAATGTACATATATAGCATCAACTTAGTTCAAGGCAGCAATTGAATGAGCAACAAAAGATGGGAGAATGAGGTCTCTCTAGAAGAAAGAAATTGCAGCAACAGCAATGTTTGCCTTGTGATCCTTTACTGACAAAAGAGCATGGGCGCTGTCGTTTTAATTTGTGAGGGAGTTACAATTGCAGCCTGCGTGTAGTAGAGACGATGTTGTGCAGAGTCAAGAAAACGTCAAAACAGTTCAAACGAGGCATGTGCCTCAGCATGAATTCCTGCTTTGAGTGGCAATCCAGCGAAGTCGCCTGTGTGCAGTAAAAGGCGAGTAGAGGCTGTCCCTGTAAAGCCTCACTCTGTAGCCACCACTGCTCCAGGTGCTGCTACTGCTCTATAAGTCCCTGGCGCTGTATCCGCCCCCGTAGCCACCGCTCCTGGACTCGAGGGTCTATCGGGAAAAGCGCATAAAAGAGGTGCGGCTACTTCCTCAAACAAGGGAATTGCTTCAGCGCGGATTACAGCGCTGTGCGACTTCTCTCAATTAAAAAGAGAAGTGCGCCCAAGGATGACCAAAAGCACAGCTAATCAGGAAAAGCAGGGTGCGCCTCAGCATGAACTTGGCACAAAGTCTGAAGGTGAAAAAAAAATAAAGAAACAGCAGCTGCTTGAAACCGAAATCAAAGGCAGTTGGTTGTTTACCTTTGAATAAGGAAGGAGTTGGGATGTCGTTTTCCACTGTGAAGGTCGACCCAGCTCGTCGCCGGTGTAATGTAGCATGAAGTCCACGAAAGGAAGTAGTTTCTTTCAAGTTTAATGGCGGAAACAGAAGATACAATCAAGACATATAAACATCCCAACCTCCAGTCATCGAGATCTCTCTCCCTCTGAAGCTCCTTGCCTCACGCTCCTAGCAACCCCAGGATTCCAAGCTCTAAAACCATGGCTACAGATGAAAGTTCTGAGCCATGGTAAACATGAATACAACTAATACAACACTATGGCTGCCAGCCTTTTGGCTTTTTGAATGCTAGTTTTGTTTTGCCATGTTTTTATGAAGTTTTTTGTTGGAGGAGTTGCTGGGTCCTCACTACACATTGTGTTTGACTTGGACCTTTCTGCAGGGTCATCCCAGACATTTTGCTTTACTCCTCCTATTTGTTGCTGAATTTGATTTTGTTGTTCTTAGGACCATGTGCACTAAACCACTGCGAATCTGTGCTAAAGTACTTGTGCTCTCTCAAAATAACATGGTAGACTTGGCTTATACCCACTTGGCACATTCACTTTACTTGTAGGTCCCTTGTAAAGTGGCACTACCTATGCCCAGGGCCTGTAAATTAAATGGTAATAGTGGACCTGCAGCAGTGATTGTGCCATTCACTTAAGAAGCAGTTTAAACATGTCTCAGGACTTCCACTGCGGCCTATGTGTGCAGTTTTAAGTTGCAATTTTGACCTGGCAAAATAAATATTTGGCCAGGCCCAACCTTCCTTTTTAACGCATAGAAGTCATACCAAAGGTAGGCCCTGGACAGCCCAGATCTTATGGTGCAATTCATTTAAATAGTAGGATATTAACTTTTAGGTTTTACATGTCCTGGTAGTGAAAATCCTTTAAATTAGTTTTCACTACTGCAAAGCCTATCTTTCCCGTAGGATAACATTGGAGGTACCTTTTTACATTTTATAAGTGTAATTTCCAAATGGGAATAGTTGATCAATTCATGCTTGGTGTCTCTGGAATCACAATTTAAAACCCTAACTTATGGTGAGGTCAGCTACTAATTGTAGATCTAACAATGCCACTTTTAGAAAGTTGGCATTTTCCTGCCTTAGCCACTTAGGGCCAGATGTAGCAAACTTTTGCGAGTCGCAAATGGCCCGATTCGCAATTTGCGACCCCACAAAATCGGAAATGGGATGCAAAAATCCCATTTCCGACTCGAAAAATGCGATGCGAGCCGGTACCGACTCGCAAAATTTGCGACCCCATTTTGCGCCCCGCAAATAGGAAGTCGCAATTTGCGAGTCGCAAACCATATGCAATAGCAACTCGCAAATTGCGACTAGTCGCAAAAAGGCCCTTTTGCACTTCCAATTTACCACTAACTCAGAGCAGGTGGTAACCATTACCAAAGTATAAAAGGAGACCCAGAAGGCATCTGGGTTACTCAAGATGGCAGAGATATACCTGATAGCAGTGAGGAGGAGAGCCCACGCAGCCCAGCAGAGGAGGAGGAGGAGCCAGAGACAGGAGAAGATTTACAGAACAAGGCAGACACTCTTCCAGCAAACTGAGGAGGAAATATATGACAAATCTAGACTTAGCAGCGCAGCTATACTAGATTTAATAGATTTACTCAAACCACAGCTAGAACGCCAGACTGTGCGCGGTTGCGCCATCCCTGCGCATGTGCAAATGCTATGCTCACTGCACCTCTTGGCCTCGGGTAGCTATCAGGGGGTCATTGCTGTGGCAGGTGGGGTATCCCAAAGTACACTATCAAGGTTCTTCAGGGCATTCCTAGATGCCATACTCACACACATGTCCCGATACATATACCTACCCAGGAATGAGGCAGAAATTAACAGCACCAAGTTGGACTTTTACCGGATTGCCAACTTCCCCCATGTCATAGGGTGTGTAGACGGGACACATATTCAAATATGCCCTCCTGCAAACCTGGAATATCTGTTCCGCAATAGGAAGTGTACCCACTCACTCAATATTCAGGTGGTATGTGACGCCCATTATGTCATCACTGACATGGTTGCTAAGTTTCCAGGCAGTACTCCATTTTTAGGCACAGTGGGATACACCAATGCCTGGAACGTGGGGAGTTTGGAGACGGATACCTCCTAGGTAGAGCTGAATACACCTTGAAGACATGCACACAGATCAATTTGAAAACCACCCATGCCTTGCTAACAGTGTACGTTTTGTGCCCAACAGGTGACAGTGCATATGCACTACGTCCATGGATACTGACTCCGTACTTAACACCCAGCAATGAATGCGAGAGGCGATACAACAGTGCACATAAGGGGACCAGGAACATCATTGAAAGAACCTTCGGACTGCTGAAAGCAAGGTTCAGATCCCTCCACCGAAGTGGAGGTGCCCTCCAGTATACCCCAATAACGGCATTCAAAATAGTTGTCGCAAGCGCTATCCTGCACAACATTGCCACCCGATGTGGGCTACCTCTCACCCCTGAAGACCCAGATTCGGAGGATGAAGAGCAAGAGCAACCACATCGTCATCATGGGGATAGGAGCATCGCAAATCAAGGCAGACTGAGACAGGAACACAGTGCAAACCAATACTTTGGAAGGTACGTGCCAACTTCTACCATACTCACCAATAGAACAAACAGTCCATGTGTTAAGTGGAAAGAACAAATGATTTAATAAGTGCAAATAACCAAACTATATACAAGAAAAAACAGTTCAGGGCCTTCAATAGTCCACCTGGCATGGGACACATTGTCATCATGTGCCCCAACCCCAGGGACAGTGTTTAGCTCACACCCTACGGCGGGCTCGGCCAGCCTGGCTGGTACTAGGTGGGTCAGCAGTTCTCTGCCTTGTGCTCCCACTACGTAGCACCCTGGTGTCACCGGCAGAGACACTGCTGACAGTGGAGCCCTCCTCACTGTCTTGTGGGGTGTCACCTGTGGCCCTGGACACCTGCCGTGCCTCCATTAGGTCTATTGCATGGGTGATCCGGCCCAGTCCCCGTGCCACATCACCCGCAAAGTGGCCCATGGCAACCTGGAGGCTGACTGTTCTCCTAGACAGCCCAGTTGTGTTAACTGCCAGCCTAACGATAGAGGAGGCCATCCTGTCCAGGCGTTGCAGCAGCTGGCGGTCCCTGCGCCGTGCACTGTCACTCTGCGTTAGCAGTCCAGCCACCAGTTCCCGCATAGACAGTGCAAGGTCACCTGTGTTGTTCCCAATGACCTGCAGTTCTGAATGCACCTGCTGCATGCTGTTGGCATGGTTCCTCTCAAAGCGCTGCAATACCCCACTAATCCTCCTTAACTGTTGGTTTTGCAGGCGCTGACCCCGTAGCAGTTGGGCCTCCGTTGGTGTTGTGGAGGGAAGCCCTGACTCTGCCTGCTGCTCTGCTGTTGTCATCCTGCGTCGCCTGCGCAGCGGTGGAGGCCTTGTAATGTCTGATGTGGCACTCTGGCTTGTACCTGGTGCATGCTACAACACCACTGTTGCATCAGGTGTTTCCAGAGAGGGGATGGTGTTGGTGATGAAGGTGGGAGTGGTGGCTGTTCCTGTTGTCTCCTCTCTGTGCTGGCTGACCATTGGCACCTGGCTCCTTGGGCTGGTGGGGGTGTCTTGTGGGAGACCTGTGGGACATGGGGAACACACTGTCAGTGTCTACTATCAGTTAAAAACTTCCTAATAAACAATTGCCTATGAAATGCCTACTTGACCACATTGCCCATAATGCATCATTCTGGTGCTTGCTACTCTGAAATGGAGCTATCTTGGTTGTGCATGCCCCTGTGTACATGGTGGGTGGGGGTATGGCATTGATGGGGGTACAAGCATATCACATGGTACTCACCGGTTGATGGTCCGGGCTCAGAGGTGTCCAGTTCTCCAATTCCAGTGACAGCCTCCGGCTCAAGGGTCTCCTCAACCCTTTCCTCCAGGGGTGTGGGTGGTGGTATGGTAGATGGTCCCCCTCCTGTGCCTCTCATCTCCCAGAGCCGTTCTGCCACCCTCTCCTTGGTCCGGGAGCGGAGGTCGTACCACCTCTTCTTTAGTTCTTCCACACTCCGGTGGCTGACCCCCAGGGAGTTTACCTTGTCCTGGATATCCTGCCAAATTCGTTTTTTTTCTGTGTCTGGCACAGTGAGGGCTGCCTTGCCAAACAGCTCATCATGGTGCTGACAGCACTCATCTGTTAGCACCTCCAAATCCTTCTCAGCAAACTTGAGCTTTCTTTTCCTGGGAGTGTCAGCCATGGTTGCTGGTGCTCTGTTAGCTGTGCTGTAGTTAAAAAGGGTGTGGTCCTCCCTCCTCCCAGGTGTATTTCTAAACTTCCTGGCTGTGATGTCATCATCATGTGCCAGGAAGTGTTTTCCTGAGTGTTCTGAAGTGATTTCTAGAGTGTTCTGCAGCACCTGCTTTCAATTTTCAGCACAGTCGCAATTTGCGACACCCACTCGCAAATTGCAAGTCCGTTTTTTGCGCGGTCGCAAAAAGTGACCTCGCAAACAGCGGACTCGCTATCTGCAGTGCTACTCCGGTGCGAGTCGCAAATTGTCCGTGCACTTTCTACCTGAATTGCAGTTAGCGACTCGCAAATTGTGAGTCGCACATGCTCGCAATTTGCGAGTCGCTATTTTTTTCCTACCTACATCTGGCCCTAAGTGCCTGTAGCCTGTCTCTGTTCACATGACTGGCTGTAGCTGACAGTTTGGCTTTGTGTACTCCTCCTAAAAGGCCACATACAATAGGGAACTTAGGTGTGCCTGGATGGGCTTCCCAGACAGCACCTGGACCCATCTGCAGCGAGTTCCTCATCCCCTAAAGGTGCTCCTCAGGTCCTGGACCTTTGGTGTGGCTCAGCAAGCTTAAGCCAAGCTTTTGGGTTCTTCATGACTGTGAACGGGCCAGTTCACACCAAGACTGTGCCACTTGCACCGAAAACTAGCACAAAGTCCTGCCAGCTCCTCTGTTTGCACTGCAGCATCAACTGCTGTGGTGGCCCACCAACACAAAGCTCGAGCTCACTGGTCTTCAATGCACAGCTTGCTCTTTACGCCATGCAGACAGTCTCCTACTACTCTCTTCGTGCTCCTCACAAGCGACTCCAAAGAGAACAGGACGCTTGGCACAAAATTTGAGAAGGCAAGACTTCAGCTGGACTAATCTGGCACTATAGCTGACCTGCACTCCATCTCTGTCTGCCTGAAGTTTTGACTTTGACCCGGTCCAGTGCACTTTTACATTTTAGTTTTGAAAAATGTGTAACTCCGGTTATACTAACTGGATTGTTGTTGCTTCGGTCTTGTTTTATTTATTAAATATTGCTCTATTTTTCTAACTTGGTGTGCTATCTTTTTGTGTGGTGTTTTCACTGTTTTATTGTTTAAAGTGTTGCACAAATACTTTTCACATTGTCTCTATGTTAAGCCTGACTGCTGTGTGCTAAGCTTCCAGGGGGTTGAGCACAGGTTAAGTTGGGGTTTGTTTGTCCCTTACCCTCGCAAAGATTGTGGTTGCTGTTAGACCAGGGCGCACACTCCAGTCAACCACTAATCCAATTTCTTACATATTGGCTAAAAACAAAAATACCTTTTGGGCTCAAAAATAATATAGAACTATAGTAATACCTGGCAATGATGTGAACTACTTTATGTTCATATCTGTCCCACGTGAAAGGGCAGAAAGCCATCACTGAATGTAACCAGTGACTGAGTGGGGTGACCCATTGCCGTATAAGGAAGAAGCATGTAAGTGACACCACAACACACCAATTGACAAAAAAGATGGCCATAAGTCCCTATAAATAAGTACATTTTATACATAATTATAGTAAAATCAAAAGTTCTGACCTAACGCCAGACCAGAAAAGAGGGAAGTAGTGGGCAAGATAGGTTTTCACTCTCCCACTGCCAGGCTACAGCAAAGGTGAGGTGGAACCCAAGAACTTCTTGCACCAACTGTGTATACCACTGTTATCAGGTGCCATCTACCTCTAATGACCTGTTTATGTTGGGGCATGCATTCTGTCTAAGAATAATGAAGATTGTTAAGGGCAACTAAACTGAAAGAAGGAGAGCTGTTTTACGATAGCTTCCATCACATTATACCTCATGAAAGGAAAAGAGGTTTTTTTTCCGAGTTGTAGTCTCCTGTTATTTTCATTATCCTATTGACTCATTTGCCTTTTCAATTAAATTGTAATGATCTGACTTCTCAGAAAGAGGGCATTCACAAGCAAGTGGGAAATGGTTATGTGAAAACTTTCTAGTGCAAAATGCAATTTTGCTGGGTTTTGGGTTGGGCTTTTTCTCCACTTGCTTTGAATACATTATTTTATTAATGTCTCCGTAGTTTTTAGCACTACGTCGACACCAGTTGATATTCACAGTTTTATCACCAATGTCTGTGCAGGTGCAGAATGAAGGTGTGTACCCAGCTTTGTCTGTCAGGCTATTTACAGCTCAAACTTTCATTCTGAGCTATCAGAAGCTCTATTCCCTGGTGAAGGGAATACAACTCCATGCATCGATGAAAAGAACAAGGTTTCTGGACCTAAAATTCCAGATGAGGAATCATCAGACTCAAGGCCTCATTTCCGAGGCCCGTGGTGGATGGTGGTGCAGCAAGTGCCATCCACAAGATACAGCTAATTTCTGTCCTCTTCCCCTGCGCTGGCGCACAAATTGCTGCCTAGTGCCAACACTGGCACCTTCCACCATGGTGCAAGGATGCCTGTGTTGCAGGGATGATTGTTTTTGTGCAGGAAGGGACACCTTCCTGCACAAAAACAATCACAAGAGGAAAAAACGGGAAAAAATAAAGATATTTTTCCCTGTTGCATAACTCTTACACCTCCCCTGAGGTGGTGTAGGAATCTGAAGCATTCCCAGACTTCTAAATCTGGGAGTGCATCAGATTCTTTCATGTTCCATGGGTGTTGCATGGGTCCATCCCACGCAACACCCATGGAATGCCCCTTTCACACAGTTTTATGCGTTAAAGAGGTCCATATTTATAAGGCCATGAAAAGCCACGCAATATGGACTGGCACACTGCGACCCCGGAGCATTAAAAAAATGATGCTTCAGTGGCTCAGTGTGCTGCTAGGGCCTCGTAAACGAGGGCCTCAGTTTTTAGGGGGTAGATCCACTCCCAGACACAAAATTGTGCCCGGAAAACAAACATAGCATCTGTGCAGAGGTACACCCTGGCCTCCGCCTGCCTTGCCCTGTTCTTTGGGTAGAGAAGACAATGCTCCCACAAGAGGGTGAGCATAACAAAACTTAAATCTTGCCTGTATTATTTTCATATAACCCTAAGTAATGCAGTGTTAACAATTACATTTGTAATCCTGCATGTATCAACTATTTTAATCAAATATGGATGTCGTTTTATATTAGTTTGAAGCTTCCTATGATGCTGATTATGCTCCCTTCATAGCTCTAGTAGGCCCAGAAGCCATAGGGCTCAGGGTTGTCCCCTTCACATTTCCTAACAATGTAACCTCATTTTCATACCTGGAAAATGGAAGCTGGATTATGTGAGAATAATGAGGCTAGCACTGTGCCTGTGAATGAGATCTTTTCCTCAAGGGTGTTTAGAGCTTTCTCTGAGAGGAGATCCTGTCATGTGCACATTAGAAATGTTTTCGCTGAGAGAAACAAGTTTCATGTGACCAAGCTTTGTTGACTTGTAACAAGAGAAAAAATACCTATGCAGGTCTAATTATCTTTGCATACTAGCTCTAGGCTACATTTGAGTGTTTTCTAATGAGCACTCTAGTCAGTTGAAAGTAGAATTTTCTTTGATCTTTTACTGTGTTGTCTACTATTTTGCTATATATGTTAGTTGGCCTTTACTCTTCCCTATGAATTGTAATTTATTGTCAACCTCCCCACCACAAAGACGGCCCTCCGAGTAGCCTGCACAATTCTGTCCACCGTTCTTCCACTTATATTTATTAGCTGCTCAGTGCAGGTGGTAAAAATAAGTAAATTGTTTGCCCCACGCTGTATTCTTATGTTTTCATCAAGCAATGCTGGTCTGAGAGCGCACAGCCACCCCATTTCAAGGTGCTCTGCTTGACCTCCTAACCCCATAATCCCACCCGCAGATATTTACCATCTGATGAGAGCAGGTGGTAAATATTTGTGTTAAACTCCCCCAGAGTCATACAAAAGCTGCTGTAAAGGAAATGGTAATTCCTGGAATGTTTCCACACACAACAATGGGGTCCTTGCCTCCCGGGACCCTAACTGAGAAAGGGGACCCTATCCCCACTGATGGAACGCACCAGAAAGTGCTGGTGATAGCGCGTCCAATCCTCATAAATTACTTATACTTGGACACGCCGGAGGTCGGTGAACCTTTTGGCCGAGTTGGGTTCTTCTCATCCAAAAATAGTCCGATCACTCTTATCAATCATCAATAACCATTTGTAATCAATACCCAATACTCAATTAATAATCAAACAACAAATTTGTTAAACAGAAAATCAGTAATTAGACACACCATGACCTTTCAGTCACGAATAACCACACCTGTTTATTAAAGGTTAATGAGTTTATTTTCCCTTTATTAACAAAGCTAGCACAATATAAGTAAGTCTCAAAATCAAATGGTATACATATACGAACATCACTAGCTGTCCATAGCGACGGAAGAAACGCAATCTATGCAAAATCTGGATTATAATGCACTCGGTTATAGCAATGCAAATCACTAATACAAGTAACTGAATTTGACTAATTGCATACATCGGTCAGCATAACAAGATTTCAATTTAGCATGGTGCATCAGATGAATACCTCGACTAGCCTCTAATTAGCATTGGCATGTGGGGCTTCTTGCAAAACGAATTTAGTCAGCACAAATTTAGAAAACTTCTAGCTTGAGCTCTGTCAAAATAAGCAGTTGGTACCTAAGAAGGAAAACACAATGCATAATACAATTATCCTTTCATATTTACCAAATACAATCAGCATTCAAGGAAAAGTCTTCGTCCTTCAGGTACCGGTTCGATCAGCGTGGGGCAGATTTCAAAGGGGCAAAGTTAAAGCAAGATTTCCTTGCGGCAGCAAGGAGAATGGGGCAAATTTTTACTGCATGGACTAGACGGGGCAAAATTAAAGTTAAAGTCTCTAGGGTAAGAATTCTTAAAGTCTCTTTCTCTGCGACAGAGAAAAGGCATCAAAGTGTCATTTAAAATGGCATCTTGAATCTGGCTTCAAAATGGCATCAAAGAAAATGGCTGACTTCTCTTTGTCCGGTGGGTTTAAGTAAGAAACGTTCCAAATTCTTCAGGGTCTTCCATTGGAGGGTTCATAGGGTGGCTTCCTTTTGACCAATTAATAGTGTCTTTCTCTTAGTACTCATTTATGCATAAGGTGTCCTTGGAGCCTTGGAACACAAGTTGCAACAAAGTTTGCCAATTATTTCTGTATCTGTGTCTTTATTGTCTGCACCTGCAGAAACTGACCTTGCTTCAAAGGGGATGAAACTAGCCTAGCACGAAACCTTGAGATAAGTGTATTAGTCATTTCTACTGGAAAAATACAACCTTAAAGTTAAAATAAGTTTTTGTTAATACAAGTGAAAACCACGCAGTTAAATTTGAGGCCAGGCAACTAGGCCAAAGCCTTTGCTAAATTTAAGCTAAGCATATAACAGTTTCAACAAAAAAATCATAGAATACATTTGCAATTATGACGGATTACTACATTGTCGATTCTTCATGATTAATTAAGCTCGTTTATAATAATGGCGAACTACCTCGTGGGCACATTTTCCCACATACGTTAATTTTCTTTGCTAAAATCACACTCCCTTATACGATTTTGATACATGATATATGAATATTTGTTAGTCTTTCTTTTTCTGCTTCATCACTGGTGCTGAGCGCTTCTGGAAGGAGGCAGGGCATCCATGAGCTGAAAAGTCCTCCCTGCATTCCCACAGCACAGGACTTTTACACACATGGCAAGAGGGTCCATGCCCCCAGGCACCCTACCTGAGCAAGGCGACCACTTTCCCGACCTCTGAAATACGCCAGGAGCTGAGTGCTGCTGGAAGGAGGCGGGCCATCCAAGTGCTGAAGAGGGATCCCTTCATTGACGCACCACGAGGTGCACCTGGGCAGAGGCCAGGCGAAGACGGGCCCATCTTTGCCCAGAAGAGGCTGGGCTGGGCCACACTACTTGGCTCCTTCGATTGCTGACCATTTGTATCAATGGTGGGTCCTTTTGATTTCTACGGCATTGGATGCTAGTTTGCCCATATCTGGCTAAGTGACATGGATAAGCGCAAAATGGAAGGAGGGGAGGTCAGCACCACTCTTACACCTCAAAGTGCCACTATACTGTATACATTCTTGGCACAAGCAGCTAATCTTGTTGCCAAGGAAACTGACTTGACAGAGATGCGCTTGTTACTTGATGTGGGGGTGGGGCTTAGCACTCCTCTACTGAGCAAAGCTCTAATGGCGTAAGTCTCACCTGTGGGGGCTGGTGGTAGTCATTGCAGATTACCCACCCCAGAAGCCACTGAGCATGTTTACCTGGTGGCCCTGGACAGGGCGCTTTCCATGGATGAGCCTGTGAGCACTAGCACTTCTGAACTATCAGCCAAGAAAAAGAGGAAAATTAAAGTAGGGTCTTCCCTCAGCCACTCTAAGAAGCAGGGACCTAAGGCTGAATCGCATATTTGCTTCCCTAAATCAACAGACCCATCCCTGTCAGAGTTGTGATCAATCCCCAACCCTAGTAGGGAAAGTGGGGCACCAAATTTGGACTGTTAGTATACTTTGGAACAAGTCAAATCCATTGTAAAATCCACAATTGCACCTTTGGTGGACAGGCTATGGGTTCTTGAAGGGGCATTTCTGGACTTTTCAACCAAGTCAGAGCTCCTTCTGGCATCTCCGGCAAAGGTCCAAACCCAGAGCCAAGTGCTTCCTAATTTTGGAAATAGCCACATGGACACTACAAATTTTGCTGATCAGAGGCCCTTGCTGCCCATCGAGCCATCTGTTCCACTGCTAATCTATCCACTTTAGCCATGGGATAAAGGTCTATGCCTACAGCAAATAGTGGTACTGCTGGTATACAGGAGAAAGGCCAAGCAGGGGCTAATGGCACTATAAGGATCCTTTCCCAGGAGCATAAGCTGCAGTCTCCTCCTGACGCTCCCAGACGCATCTACCCCTACCTCCCAACTGGTGTCCCTATGTGGCTGTTATAGTTGGAGTACCATCATTACCCCAAGGTAGGGACGAATTTCATTCAGATCTGAAGAATAAAGTCTGTCATTGCCTTGCTCTGAATGCCAATTTTTCCAAATTGGAATATGATGACATACTGTTGGTGAGGAGGGTTGGGTGGATAAGCCAATCAGCCAAAGGTATAAAAAGAGATTGTGTGGTTATAAATTGTAGGCACTATGGCTCATTGGCTGATTAAATCTGACTTCCGGTCTGGTAACTTGGGAGCTATTGCCAGCATTGTCTTCCTTAGCTTCTTCTAAAGACCCAACCACCCTAGACAGCTGTTTGGAGAAAGGATCCAATGAAATCGATCAGCAGCTGGTGGAGGATTTTATATTCCCATCCACAATAGGTTCCTACCCTTATCTGACTTGGATGCCAATGACTGACTTCCTCCCACTGAGGCTCTGTATTGGGAGTTGGGCACTGTAAGGGGTACAGTAGGGGCAGAGAAAGTAGGAACATGCTCAGATGCATCCCTATCATTTGGATTAGACAGCCATACGATGGCAGCCCCCAATTACCAGCCATTGTTGACTCTAGCAGTAGAAGCCCTATTATTAATGTTGTAAATTATAACAAGTGTGTCTCTTGGAATCTTGTAGGCATTATGAATAAACCTGCCTGCCCTGATTGGTATGATTTACTGGACCATTTTGATATTTGTATGTTTCAAAAGACACGGGCAGCCTGCCCTTGTTATTTAGCCTGTCCCTGGGTCACATGATGGGGTGTAGCTGATAGTTGGGCTTTTTGTATTCCTCCTAGACAGCCACACACAATGGAGAGCTTAGGTGTGCCTGGATTGTCCATCACTGACAGGATGGGAGGGAGGAGCTGGGCACCACCCTACTAACACTTGAATAGGCTCTTTCCTACCACCACAAAAAGGGCTGCATACCCCTTGTATTTAGTCTGGGGTCAGGGAAGCGAAGGCATGAAACCTGCGTACTGTAAATAAAAGCCTCTAGAAGCTTCTTCCACTTCAAAGGAAGACCCAGGTATAAATATTGGGCCCTAAACACTAACTCTTCAGTTCACTTCTTGACCTGTGGAGACTCTACCAGGAAGGAAGATGGACTACTGTGCTGCTGAAAGGGCTGCCACTCTGCTGGACTTCTGCTCCTAATGACTGCTGCCCCACTGTGCTGACTTGCTGCCTATTGCCCTCTTGCCTGGGTGAGGAGGACTGGACCTGCCTCTGTTGAAAACAGGACCCCACAGTGACTCCAAGGGCTAATTTGCTGGCCTCCCGACTACAGCCTCAGGGAGAGAATACTCCAACAACCGTGAGCCCAGTACCTGGACTCTTCCATCTGTGGGTCCTACCATGTCAAATGGTGCCACGCAGTCCAGGACCCTTAGAAGTGGGCCTGGAGGAGCTCTGCCAGCCCATCTGTGGATCCAGCCGAACAACCACATTTCCTCTGCTGGCCAGTGCAAACCCAATCAGAACCTATGCATTGCCTCTACGGTGAAGATTCTCTCAGTGCAAGGACTCAGCATTAACCTCACTGCTTGCATCGGAACCACTGCTGTGTAAAGAATCCTTGATGCAGGCCTTGCAACGCAAACTCTTGTTAACGGCATTCTGTATGATGATGCAGGATCTTCCATCACAGCCTTACCACTCTTCAGAACTGATGCATTGCCTCTACTGCACAACTCATCCCCAATGCCAGATTTCACCTCACAAACCCCTGTCAACAGGATCCTCGATGACGATGCAGAAGTTCACATCCCAGCTCCTCAGAACTGATGCATTACCTCGGCTGCTTGTGCAGCATTTAAGGGATTCTTGCTCAGTGGGCCTAACTGGGTCCCTGTAGCTGGCCTGCCCTCCATCGCCTGTGAAGGCCTGTAAAAGTCCAAATCGCTGCTGGTGCCCCTGTCACTCTCTTCAGTTCCTCTAGGTTAATTGCAGCAGGTGCTTTAAGACAGAGAGGGAGGGAGAAACTGAGGGTAGAAGAGGGAGAATGGATGTATGGAGCAAGAGAAATAGTGCGAGGAGAATGTGTGAGCAGAGGCTGGTTTGAGCATTCTGCCAGTTCTGGTTTAGGTTCCCCAGTCAGGCCTGGCATGCATTTCAGTGAGAGACACACCACCAACCCGCAGAAATGCTGCACTTGAAATCCTGAGGTAAACTCTCTTACTGTACAGTGTTTCTCCCAGGTCGAGAAGCAGACTGCAAGAGTAGGACTGAGTAATTATGCGCCAGCTTCACTCTGGCTGATCATTTTCCACAGCTCTGTGTGGATACGATATCCTTGTAACACCACCTTGCGCGGCTGGCACCAATGGGCACTTTCATCCTTCCAGTCTCTTGTGTGAGATGAGCTTCGAAGAACAAACGGGGCTTGATGTGGAATTACAGCCTGGCTGGGCCTTCGGCAGCAGGGAGAGAAGTAATAATCAAAAGATAATCTTCTGCAGCCCACGCACGCTCGCGCCTGGTACACACCGGGGAGCTGCAGCGGGCCCAATCTCAATAACTTCCACAGCGAGGAGAACATGCCCCTTCCTGACGGGTCCGAAGGATGAGGCCTGCATGCACGCTATAGTATCCAGAGGTGTAACACAAGCCCCTGCACCCGCTACGGCGCAAGCGGCGCTTTCATTCAGGCCAAGGGCAGTGGATATTTGTGAGATTTGGGATATTCAAGGGCCACTTCTTAGCATTCCGCCATGTGGCCCCATCATTTTGTATTTCACCAGTGACAGTATCTTTAATTTACCGTATGTGGACTAACCTTGAGGCTATTTAAACGAGGACCACTCCCCTTGAGGCAGACCTCTAGTTGAGACAAACGTATATGTGTCAAACCTTGCTAACCAGCAGCGAGGTTCTGCATGCTTGGTGCAAAATAAGGGTATTCCTCTGACACTGGCAGATTTAGAGAAAAAAAGCAGGTGCGAACATAGGTTCTTGCACTGGCAGCTGGGGGCATTATCCATGCTTAGCCCACTCAGCCTAAAGTCTATGCATATGTGACATATACGAGAGTCTCACTGGCCCCTCACCGCATTTTGCAGAGCGCCCCAACCTTTTGCACTATACCATAGAAAAAGGACCCTTCCTAGGCAAGAATGACAGTGGGCCTTGGCTGTGGTTGAGGCTGGGGCAGATCAGAGAGTAGGCTGAACAGACCATCTAAGTTTGGAATTCCCATGGGTGTAGCAAAGGTGCAAAATAGAGGTCAATTACAATTTCTTGTTATGTCTTCTCTGAATCTTTGTAACTTACCAGTAGAAAGCTTGCACCGTGTCTACACTCAGTGAAAGTGCTAATATTGACAACTCTAACTGGAAAATGCCAGTAGCCAATACACTCACTGGAAAGTTCCAGTAACAAACACACTAACAGGAAAGTGCCAGTAGCGACCACACTCAGTGAAAAGTGCCATTAGCATAGCTAGTGTGTCATAGGCCCTGAAGTAAGGAAAGGAATTGGTCCCCTGACTGCTGTTTGAATGATAAAATATAGCAATGATAAGGGTTCACTGGACCCCTCAGGCCTCTAGGCCCTGGTGTCACAGCACCCGCTGCACCAATGGAAGCTACCTCACTGGTATTAAAATCTGCAGGTTACACACAGAGCACTGCTTTAAATGCCTTAGTTATCGAACATTCTCTGTGACTTTAGATTGTGTATGCAATAAAAAAACGTGGGTTTCATAGTAGGTGTACAAACTCACTGATAATTCTCAGTGAGATTTTAGCCTTTGACCTGCTGGTTGCATGCAACCTTCTACAGGTGGTATATTTAGCAAATAATCTTTGTCACTGGGATTGTAACCAATGAGTTGCAGACCCCATGCCAGTTTGTGCATTAACCCACTGAGGCATCATATTCATACACTAACATAGAGCATTTACGTATTTTACATCATTCGGCACAAATAAAATAGAAGTGTTCAGGAATAAGCTTCTTACCTCTTTCTGCCTGCATTGTTGTTACATATGATGTTTACAAACACAGAGAATATTTTCATTAAATTAAAGCTCAAACTAAGGGGCATATTGAAGATCCCCTGGTGCCACCTTAGTGCCGCCAAAACGTATTTTTTTTTGCTAAAGCAGTGCTAAAGTGACATTTTCCCTGTACCATATTTATAAAGTGGCACAATGCATGCATTGGCCACTTTGTAAACCCTTGTGCCACTTTATGCCTGTGCCGGATTTCCATGCGCCATTTTTTCTGCACTTTTAACACCTGCTCAGAGCATGCATTAAAAGGGGGCATACCATTATTTATACTGGGCCCCTATGTACTCTGCAGGAGTAGCACCAAAATGTTGGTGCTACTTCTGCAGAGCACATCAATAGCATAAAAAATGACACAATTGCCCCCTACCCTGCACCATAGTGCCCGCATGGTGGCAGTAAGTAGCGCAAGGAAAGTGCACCAAGTGCGCAAGGAAAGTGCACTAGGTGCAGCGCCACTTTCCTTAAATCTGTCCCTAAAGGTTTTAGTCCATGGCTGTGTTTAGATTACATTTCATTATATTTGCTTTGTTCAGTGCAATATGGAACCAGAAGCACAAAAGTCCACAAGCATAGCTGAAATTGCAGAAATCCTAAACTAATAAATGGCAGTCCTTCACCGAGGGAAAGCATCTTTCATCAGAAGAGATAGGTGATAAACATCAGCATTCTTTGGAGACAGATGTCTGCACATTCTTTCCCGTCTAAAGCACACTGAAGGAGCTAATCTAAGGGCTCTTTCCGCCTGAGACTGTTGTTTGCTTTGCTGTTTGATGTGGTTGCATGTGATTCTGTAGAAAATTGTTTTAAGGAACCGTGTTATGGTGAAACGTTCCCAATAACGTATTTCCTTGTTTTTTTACCAATTGAATAGCTTTGGAGGATATCAGATTTATCACGGTGCATGCCCATCATATACAAAAATCCCTGAAGTATCTTATTCAGAATCACGCATGTCCTTATTTTTCAGTCTTTCCTCTTCTTACTCTTCTTGTCCTTCTTCTTCTTTCTCTCTTCAACCCTCCTTCTATAGCCCCAGATGATTCCTCTTGCTTCTGCCTCAACCACATGTTTTTACCCAGGTTACTTACTCTGGAACCCTTACCCACTCTCTAGTCCATTCTACCTCAACCTGTACCCTAGAACCTCTTCTGAAATTAGTTTTCTCACAGCCGTAACTTTATCTTTACCTACATCTTGCACTTGTACCTCTGCTTTTACCCTATTATTCCTGTTGTTACATATACTCCACTATCCCTTCCCATACCTTTAGTCTAGTACCTCAACTACAGCCTAAATGCTACTATTTCTACACCACACGATACCCTAACACCTCAACATCTGAATACACACTGGTACCTCTACGACTACTTTTACATTATTGCTTCTATACCTACCCACACATAATAGCACTTCTCTCTTCTCATCAGTCCTTTCATTTTGCCAATACCTATTTTCCTGCAATATTTTCTTGTCACATTATCACATTGTTAATGCTGTTTTTTGTAATATTGTGTATTGTATTTGTGTGGAAATGAATTTTCTTTATTTTGGAAACACACCAGCATGTCAATTCACCAGACTGGGTCATCTGGCTGGTGTTCATCATTTTGGACTTTTCCCACATAAGGCATTGTGACTTCTTATAATTATTAGTAGACAGAAGATTGAGTGGAAGCAATGTCGAGCCAGCAAAGAGAGCATGTGGCCACTGTTATCACCTGTGTGCATGGTAATCACGTACCTGGCAATGGGGGCACCCTTCAGTACAGTATGACACCGCAAGGAAAAGTTAATGTGCAGACACAGTTAATTCTTTCTTAATGCCCCATGATCTCCGATTGCTCCATAGTCGAATATTTGAAAAGCACCCTAGTTTAGAGGTACCTTAATTGTTGTAGTCCTCTGTGGTTTTTGCTTTTTGAAAGTGATTGAGCATTACACTCAATTTGTGACTTTCATGGTCATTTTTAATCTTGGTCATCATTCCCTGATTGAACTGATTAAAATTATGATGGATTTTTGGGATGAATAACCAATTTTATTTTCATAGCTTTTTTTCTCTCCACCTAGTGCCGGTGCCTGAATGCAGGCACTTTGGTCTTCATAATTCAAACCGATTATTATAACATTAATACGGTCAAGAGCATACGGTCAAGAGCCCCCGTCCAGGGAGCCCGTCAGGTGTTGCAGTGCCAGCCTGGCGTGGAGCATTCCCGATGATGATGCCAGTCATCCATTGTGATGCTTGAGGGATTTGCTCCTGAGACATTAGGTCTCCTAGAATGTTAGTATAGTTTGGAACAGTGTACCTTTTGTTTATATCTATTATAAAAGCATGACATTTGTTTTTGATAATGTTGGGGGGGCAGCCTGATTTCGCGCTCTCCCTATTAGCTTGTTTAAAATAATCAAATAGCTCTATGTCATCAAGGATGCAATGCTGTTTTCTGGGTTTGCGCTTAATAACATAATGGATTCTGGTAGTTGATGTCCTGTTCACATCAATTTCTTCAATTGAACTAAAACACCTGAAAACATTGATTTATAGACATAAACCCAGGAATAAAGGTGTCCTTCATGATGTGTAGTCATCTGTTATCCCCATTTCATTATGAATGGAAAGAGGTGTTGTTTTCCCGCTAATCCATCCTCCTTAATGTACTATCATGCAAAACGAAAAATGGGTAACCAAAAATAAGTGGAAATATGAGCTGAGTCAGAAGGTTTAGAAACAAATTTTCCAGAAAAACAACCTTCACTCACAAGTTGTGACGTGCCTCATCATCAGGCTTTCCCACACCCACATCGTAACCTTCTGAGTTGACACATATCTGCACTTATTTCTTTTATTTCTGGTCACCCACTCATCAGCTGTTATCCCTCAGCTCTCTAAATCAGCAGGCTGGATTAAGGACTGATAGGAAATCTTCCAACGATGCATGCACTGTTTAGGTTAAAGTAATTACAAATAGAGGTGGTGGCTACCAACGTCTGAAGAGAAAACCCTGACTAGCCTCTTGCCATTAGGCCTGAGGTGGAGCCCAGTGAATAGGAGAAAGACACCCAGACCCCTATTTTGAGTCGGATGAAGTGGAATTGCAGTGTGGATTTTCAATCTGCCTGATCACGATTTTTAAATTGTTACTAGAGCTGGATTTGTAGGTGCCAAGACACAGGTCCAAATTATATTGTCTGCTTGTAGAAGTTAGAGGGATGAGGCAAGACTGCTGACCCTTGATGCATGCCACAGATCATAGTTGAGGCTATGTGTTGAAGGGCACAAGTCTTAGTGATAGTGTTCTTCATGAAAGGAAGGATTTGAATGATCCCAATGTTGAGCGGATACCACCAGCCACCTTCCAACTATTTATACAGGATGGAGTAGTCAATAGTGTCAAAATGACTGAAAGCTCTAATATCAGTGTGCTGGAACTTCCACCATCTGTATGATCCTGAGATTATCTAGTGCAAGCAATATCGAGATCCTCATGGGTGATTTGCTGCGCTCTATAAATAAAAATGTTTGATTGAATATTAACTCACTACTCTCAAAGGAGGGAACCTGCTTAAGTAATGTCCACAATCTTTAAGAACTGTGTGTAGCTACATAGGTGATTGGCAATATGTCCAAGTTTAGCAGCTACCAGTAATAAGGATATTGACAGGTAATTCTTAGTGGTCTTTAGGTCAGCATAATTTTTCAGAGTACTTTCATGAACAGAAACAATTCCCTGAGTCTTTTTCCTCTTTCTATTTGTGCTGCATTCATAGAAAGAGCAGTAAGCAAGGAAAAATAAAAATAATTTCTCTCGTTTTGCCTCTCCTTTGGAGCCGCATCTTTTTGTTGAACTGGGAACACCCATGCAATGCCTCCCTAGTGCAGAGTAGGGCAACACAGTGATTTGCGGTGTATTATTTTACTCCACATTTATGGAGCCGCTCTGGGCCATGCAAAATAGCCTCCAGCAGATAATGTTTTACTATGAATAAGTGGAATATGTGAGACATCAACACTGCGCCAAATAGAAATTAAATTGTACAAATCAGTTTTCGTCTGCCACACAGATAAAATGGCTTGTGGGAAATGATAGTCTGCTGCAGCTCATGGTGCACTGAGAATTATCATGGAGGAGTGGAATGTGCATGTGTGATGGGATGCTACTAATAAAGATGCTTTATATGGTAACAAAGGAGACTCTTGTCGTTGCAAAACCACAATTCACTTTGCATACTTTAGTGCTGTGAAGCTTTGCTTTAAGGGATTAAAGTGCATTTAGGGATTTTCAGTTGTGCTTTCTGCACAGCATCTTCCCTTCCTCAACACCCCCCTCAATGTTTGTGTGCAGCCGTATGCTCTTTCAAAGTATTATATGGCATCAAGCCGAGATCTTAAGCAGTTTCATGTTTTTGCAATCTCCGATCTCACAACGTGCAATCAGAAGACGTGTTTATTTGGTTGAAGTTGACATGCTGCACATAATCACGCTCTTTTCTTCTGAATTCACACTATAAGCATTTAATGTGATTGTAGATTTGTGTTTACAAGTGCATCCTATCCTCGGATAACCCACTCCCAACAGCTGGGTTGTGTTTGTCACCACCCGTGGGAATTAACTCGCCATACAGAAGTGTGAAGTTGGACAACTGCCCACAAGCCCAGCTGCCGAGATCCAGGTTCTAACCTCAAATTAGGCTATAGGATACATGCTATTCAAACGTGCCCCAAATCAATTTATTCAATTGCATTCAGTGAACTATAATTATTTGTATCTCAGGTCACAGGTAATATCTCGGCAATGATGAAGATCAGCAGGATGGGACCACGTGGCCAGCAATCAGGAGGGGCAGACTGAGACACAGCAACCAGCCTTGTAGTGGAAGGGTGTCGTTTGATTTTCCTTCGCTTCTAGTTTCTGCTCACTGTCAGGGCTCAATATACTTACACTTCTCGTTGCAATAAAAGCAGGCTGTATGGGATGTCTTAGCAACGCTAAGGGTCAGCAGGATAAGCCAGAATCAGGAAAGATGCCTAAAACTTTGTAGCCATACTTGAAATAGTATGAGAATGGCAGGTTTCCACCACAGTGTTCCTAACGGGCCAAGGGCAGATTTCTTAGATGAATAAGATGGGCAATCCCCCACCCTCCCAGGGCAGACATAAGTTGTAGTACCCAGCAGGCTCAACAGCACATTTTGTTGGCTGGACCAGCTTTCAGAAGGTGCGAATTGGAGTCTGGAACTGAAAACGTCACCAGTTGGATAATATTATTTTGAATCAAATGTGTCTTGCAAGATTTAAGGGGAGAGTTAATGGGGAGAGAGAGGAGGGTGAAAGGAACCAGGCAGAGGACATCAGAGTGAAAGTTGAACACCATGGGGACTACCAAGTCTATAACATGCTGCTTTCCTACATGAAACATTGCAAGCAGGGAAGTTGTTCTTTCATCGCATTGTGTCATTTTACCCTCAGATGTCTTTCACTTATAATGATAAAAGTCTAAGGGCCTGATTCTAACTTTGGAGGACGGTGTTAAACCGTCCCAAAAGTGGCGGATATACCACCTACCGTATTACGAGTTCCATAGGATATAATGGACTCGTAATACGGTAGGTGGTATATCCGCCACTTTTGGGACGGTTTAACACCGTCCTCCAAAGTTAGAATCAGGCCCTAAGTTGTCTGAGGATGCCTCCTCATATGAAGTAAGGAGAGCAAAAGGTCTCTGAGAAGAAAATCAATTATTCAAGTCATGTGGAGAGATGAGGACAAGAAGGGTAACATTGCCTGTTCGATCTTTTCCTGTCATGGCAATAACTCAGCAAGCGCTTCCTCCTTCACCCCTTCACCCCTGTCTGGGCAGAATGCCACTCTTGAAAAGGTCTGCGCCAAAACCCAAAATGCTTGCCCACAAGGTGCTCATCCTTTTTTGGAGCCTTCAGGAGCAGGAGAGGCAATTGGGACACAGGCCCAACTGAAAACGCAGGCTTCCTTTAGCCTACCAGTAAAAGGCATTAATGATTGAGTAGTTTATCTTCAGGTAGGCAATCTTGATTATTCCTCAACTTTTGTTTTCACTAAGGTGGTGCATTTGTCCTGCAGTGAGCAGCATTCATCAGCATGCCACCAACTTTCCGACTTCAATTCTTGACCATTTGGCATCATACGACTCATATGACAGTATCTCTGCCTTTGGCATGATGCCATATGGAACACTGGGCTTTGTCTGATTATGTCCCTTTTTCGGTGTTCGTGTACGCAGCACCCTGCTATAGGCCGCTAGGCAAAGGTAGGTGTTTTGATGGTCAAGGCCCTTAGGAACAACTACACCATAAAAGGGGTCTAAGAGAAGGACAGAAATGTGGCTCCTCCCACAATATATTTGAATAAATGGCACAGTATCTAATATATGTATTTGTAATGTATTAATATATGTATTTTTTTTGTGGTATTTTGAATAGTATTATTATTCTACCATTACGACTACTTGTAATAATTAGAAGGAAACAGTACATTTTAAAGCACATTGAACCAGCAACTTAGGGATTGTTCAATGAAATATGTAGCGTCAAATGTTGTTTTGAAAGCACCTCCGATCAGTAAAATTGATGAAACCAAATCGACCATAAAATATGTTATAAATGGGGTTCTGTATAGAGGAGTACATCATTTGTTTTTATGTAATTATGGGAAATTCCACCAAAAGTGTTTGGCATTATACATAATTATGCAAAATGCAAATCAACCATTTTGGACTATATTTAAGCAAAATATGCATCCAAGGGTGAATGTTTGGCACGAAGACGCATTTAAACAACGACAACACCACTGACAACAGCTGGTCGCGTTATGGTGTTCCTTGCAATTGTAGTAATTTTTTACCTTAAATTGCGCATTCACTGTATATTGTTACTATGACCAACACATCATTATGCAAAGCTTTGTAATGGCATCTTTTCCCAGAATTTAGCGTCATAAACGTGCTGCGAAATACCCCAAATTATGCCGTCCAATTTAAATGTCACCCATGCCTATTTGAGTGTTCTCCCTCAAGGCACTTTTGGGGAAATTTGTGACAAATATTGTAATTTGAGGCACATTCTACAAACATTTTACTAACAACCATTAATAATAATTGAGTCGGTTTTAAAGTCAGGTCTAAACACAATGGTGCTTTCGAAGATGTGGTGCATGCAAAGACATGGTTACGATGGGGACCAAGGGAGCAAGCGCTAGTCAGGTAACAACATAGGCATCGTTTACAGCGTTGGAGCCTGCTTAATCTGTGAAGGTGGTTGTAGATGGTGGACACCACTACTCATATATAGGTACCTAGAAGTATTTTTTTATTAGACTTTGACCCAGACCAAAAGAGAGCAAGGCAGAAAAAGAAAAAAAATAGATATAGTTTATCTGTCTCAGCGTGTTTACAGTTTTAATGGCTTTGCCAGGATGGCAGTGTGCAAGCTTTTTTTTTAAATGTAATTTTGGGTGACAAAATGTTTTCAGTATTAATGGTTTTAGAGTAAATCTTAGCTGTAACGGTGAATTAATAATATTGCACTTTAAAACGAGTTTGCAGGAAGCATTTAGAAGTGTGTTTAATCATGTTTTAGTGGTGCCATGTTTTTATTAAGATACCAATTTTATTAATATGGATGCTGTTTTGATGTTCTGTTCCAAACTGCTCCTCCTTATTCCAGCCCCAATCAATGTCCCTCTGCGTGTCTTCTCTTCACAGACTTCTCTCCCCATAGTCTCTGCAGTCTTTGTAGAGGAGAGGACACTGTGACATAACTAGTTATTCTCCTTTGAGTTCATGTTACGTTAGGTCATGGTTATTTGTATGGAGCGCTGTTGGACCTGGCCCTTTTTACAGGGTCATTCCCCAAACTTTTTGCCTTTTCCTCCTTATTTTTCTGACCCTTTCTGGTTGACGTTATGACTCAGGGCACTTTATCGCTGCTGATCAGTGCTAACGTGCAGGTGCTCTCCCTTGTAAACTTGGTATGATTGGCTTATACTTAATTGGCATATTTAATTTACCTGTAAGTCTCTTGTAAAGTGGTATCTCTATACCCATGGCCTGTAAATTAAATGTTACTGGTGGGCCTGCAGCGCTGCCTGCGCCACCCACTAAAGTAGCCTTTCAAACCTGTCTCAGGCCTGGTAGCAGAGGGCCTGTGTGCGCAGTTTTCTGCAGCGGGGACCTGGCAGCTAAATTTACTTGCCAGGCCCAGATCTCCCCTTTCACTACATCTAAGTCACCCCTAAGGTATGCCCTAGCTAGCCCTATGGGCAGGGTGCCATGTATGTGGAAGGCAGGACATGTGCCTAGTAGCGTGGCCTGTCCTGGTAGTGACAAACAGCCTATTTGGTTTCTCACTGCTGTGAGTGCTGCATTCCCATAAGACTGCATTGGAAATGCCCTGCCTTATGTGTAGGGGGTATTGTCTGATTTATGAGGGGTAGCGTAGGCATGTCTGGTATAGTTGTAATGGTAGTGAGAAATGCTGCTTACTGGTGTAGGTGGATTTTTTAATTATCATTACAGAAATGCCACTTCCAGAAAGTGAGCATTTCTCTGTGCTTATGACTCTGGTGTTTTGCAGCTTGACTCCAATCCACGTCTGGGCAGAGTGACAGTTGGGTTTTGTGCATACTTTTCAGACAGCCTGTACACAGGGAGGGTGGAGGTGTCACAGAGGTGCATCTGCATACTGAATAGTCTTCCTGGACTGAGAGAAGGGAGCAATGGGGCACACCTGTATTTCTGAAGGCTCTGTCCTAGCCTCACGCAATAGGGTCGATTACCCCCAACTGATGTTTGGAGCCGGTGCTGGAGGAGAGATGGGGCACGGCCAGAACCAGTTGTAACTGGTTGGAACCTCCTCTCCCCACTCTTTGTGAAACACACTGTAAACTGAGTATAAGTACAAGGGATTTTTCCAACAATTGGGAGACACCTGAAAACGTAGCTTGAACTGGGCACATAAGGCTGTTTGGACTCACCAGGAACCGCCATGGACTGCTGCTGCTGTGCTGGCCTGTGACCTGCAGGGTCACTAGGAGGGACTGCCGTCTGCCTGCATCCACTTTGTGCTGGCCTGCTACTGGGCTCTGCCGCTCTGTGCTCAATTATCCTTTGTTCTCAAGGGAGAAGGTGCCATGGCCCCTGACCCCTGCAACAGCTTGAAATCAAGGAATGCTTAAGTTCCTGGATCTGGCGCCAGGAGGGTGCTCTGCTCATTCTTAAAGAGCCAGTGCTTTGGAAAGTGCTATATTTTATTGTCCCCAACGCTTGAGAGCCACAAAGAATCACTGCCGCGACCCTGGCTTTTCGAAGTGCTTAGCGCTTGTGAGTGCGTTGTTGCCAAGAGATTCACTGCCGCAGCCCAGCTCTGCTTTCCGAGCCGCTGGAGTTGCGCTGCCCCTGGGACTCCCAGGGCACTTCTGGAATCCAAACCAGAGCAAGCGTGCTCCTATCTTGCCCCTGGGTTGAAGCGCTCTCTGAGGAGCGCCCCCGGGGCACAAGCAGGCACACCCTTCGGTGCCTGCCTGCATCTGGGGCCTTTCGTGTGCTGAGGGAGACGGGCGGGGAAAGAAGCCTCATCGGAGGCCCCCGCCCCACCAAAGTCTCTCGCTGGAGTCCTGACGATGGGCAGGAGGGAAGGCAGCCTCATCGGAGGCCCCCGTTACCCCACTGCTGCCCCAGAGAGTGCAAGGAGGAAACAGGCGGGGTGGAACCCTTGCTAGAGGCTCCCTGTAGTCTTCCTGCTTTGTTGTGGGCCTCCGCGAGAGGCAGGCAGCCCCCACTGTGGCCCTTGTTTGCTGGCTTTGTCCCCACTCTTTGAGGGCCAGTGAGGCCCAGGGGGTCCCCCAGAGATCACAGGCCCCAGGAGGGGCCTTTTATAAAAACCAGAGGAGGTGCGTGCCGCCCCCCTTCTCCCTCAACTATCGGACTGGCCCCCAGAGTGAGCGCACAAAGCGCTGGGGATCCCCTTTTGTTCCTTGTGGCACTGGAAGTGCCTTTCTCATCATAACACAGGTACTTTTTCAGGACAGACATATTCCATATGTTCCTGGTATGGACAGTAATGATGTATATGTTACCCTGCTTGTTTATGATGTGCTACATATGTGCTTTTCACTTGCCATATGTTTTATAATGCTCTTGGTATAGCCATTTGGATACTTTTATGACAAGTGTATTTCTTTCTACCTGTGATTCCTGACTACTGCTTATGTTGCAGAATTCTGAGTACCCATGTGTTCTTTTGTGACAACTGCTTATTCTTGCAAAGTATTTGTAACCTGTGTACTGTTCTGACAACTGCTAAGGTAGCAGGGTATTACTGACAGGTAATGTTTGGTCTAATTATGGGGGTCATTCTGACCCCGGCGGTCCTTGACCGCCGGGGCCGGGGTCGGCGGTAGCACCGCCAACAGGCTGGCGGTGCTCCGCCGGGCATTCTGACCGCGGCGGTACAGCCGCGGCCAGAAGCGGAAAGTCGGCGGTGTACCGCCGACTTTCCGCTGCACATGGGAATCCGCCATGGGGATTCCGACCCCCTCACCGCCATCCTGTTCCTGGCGGTTCCGCCCGCCAGGAACAGGATGGCGGTGAGGGGTGTCGTGGGGTGTCGTGGGGCCCCCGTAAGAGGGCCCCACTTTGAATTTCAGTGTCTGCTCAGCAGACACTGAAATTCGCGACGGGTGCTACTGCACCCGTCGCACATCCTCCACTCCGCCGGCTCCATTCGGAGCCGGCATCCTCATGGAGGGGTGTTTCCCACTGGGCTGGCGGGCGGCCTTTTGGCGGTCGCCCGCCAGCCCAGTGGGAAACCCAGAATACCCGCGGCGGTCTTTTGACCGCGCAGCGGTATTCTGGCGGTTCCCTCTATGTTTTGTGCAATACAGTTTATTTTTATATAGCTCAGTGTTGTGTTTACTTTGTGAAGTATTTATTATGTCACGTGTGATGTGTGTATTGTGCAAACGCTTTACACATTGCCTCCGGGTTAGGTCTGACTGCTCGTGCCAAGCTACCAAGGGGGTGAGCAGGGACTATTTTGGATGTGTAACTCCCTTACCCTGACTAGAGTGGATGGGTTCTGTCTGGCTTAGGTGCATACCCTAGCCAACTAGAAACCCCATTTCTAGCAGGCACTAATTCTCCATAAGGCTGGCCAGGCACTTTGGCAGATGGGTTGGCGGTTGATGCCTGAAGGGTTAATTGAAGAGCCAGGTTTTCAGCTTCTTGTAGAATTTGGGAAGCAGGAGAAGGCCTTAATGTGGTGGGGGAGAGATAGGAGAAGGCACAGCTTCTAGCTGTGGCTTTGCAGATGTGGGGGTGCTTGCCAGTGTGAGTTGGGCTGAGTGGAGGTGTTTGGGAGGTATGTAGAAGTGTATGCGTTATTCAGGTCTGCAGGGCTGGTTTTGTATAGTGCTTTGTAAGTATGAACATGTTTGTGAATTGAGCTCCAGTATAGTTCCCTGAGGTGTGGGATGATGTGGGTGATGCAAGGGATGTTGAGTATGAGACTTGTTGCAGTGGTCTCGAGCCAGTTCAGTAGGTTCTTGGCAGTGCATAGTTTGTAAATGAAAACATGCCGTACCCAAAGCCCTTATCTTAAACATGCGGCTGCTGCAATTAAATGTGCAATCACGGATTACTGAGGCAGTGCAATCCTGAAGCCATTTTAGGCCTTTTCAATCCATTTAAAGCCACTCCCTGCCCCTTCAGCTCACTCTTGCAGCTTTCTGCTTCCTCCCTTTGTGCTGCTTTTTCGCTTTTCTCTTCCTCCGTCTTTCCCATATGTGTCTTTTGCTTGCAGTAAATGCTTGAGGCAGAAAAATAAGTGCCGGTCCTCAAAAATAAGTGCCGGTGCTCCGCACTGGAAACAACAAGTACAGATTAAGCACTGGTTCTTGGTGATTCCTGTGCAGAGCGTGTTGTTGTAAATGAGTCTGCTTGTGATCAAGACCCGAGTGACTGTTTTCTTGGTGTTCTCCAGAAGCCATTTGAAGATCTGTGACTGTTTTCTTGGTGTTCTCCAAAAGCCATTTGAAGATCCTCTTAGCATCCTGAGGATGTGGAAGCCAGTGGTAGTCACTGAGTTTACTTGGGCAATCATGTCAAGCTTGTCATCGGTAAGGGTTCTGAGAATTCTTGCTTTGGTGGTGGGGTTCGGTAGGGGTCTGAGGTTAGTGGGCCACCAGGTAGAGTCCTAGGGGGATGTTTCCTTTCCAAAAATCACTACTTCAGTTGTGTTCCTGTTGAGCTTAAGGCAGTTTGCTTTCATCCGTATGGGTACGGCAGTCATGCATGTGTCAAAGTTGTTTTTTTGTTTTGGTGGTCTTGTTTGATAGGGAGAGTATCATCTGGGTGTCAACTGCATAGGAGAGTATGTTGTATGTTCAGATGAGTTCAGCCAGTGGGCCATGTACATTTTGAATAGCTTTTAGTTGAGGGATGATCCTTGAGGTATTCCACAGATGAAATTCATGGCCTTTGATGTGTAATTGGTAGGTTAATTATTTGTGTCCTTTTTTGAGGAAGGAACAGATCCAGTTGAGGGTGGGTCCTTGTATGTCTCTCTTGTGTTGTTTTCTGTTTAGGATAGGGAGGGAGGATCATCCTGACACCGTCAGGTGCCGCGATGAGGGCAATCTCAGTGCTGTGGTTTGGCCGTAACATGTCAAGAAGCGGGTGTGCATTGAGGTGGGAGGAGACCAGTATTTTATAGTTTTTTCCATTACTTTGGCCGGATAGGGTAGGACGGAGGTCAGGCAGTAGTTTTGCAAGTTGCACTGGGTATGAAGAGGATTTCTTGAGCAGTGTGTTGACCATTGAATGTTTCCTGGCATCCGGGAACCTCTCAGTAGTGATAGAAGTGTTCATGATGTGGGTGAGGACTTAACTAATGGGATCGGCACTCATGCAGTCGATGTGGTGGGGGCAGGGGTTGGTGGGTGCCCCAGAGTGGACGGCTCTCATGGTGCTGTCTGTTTCTTCTGTGGTGAACGTTTTCCAGGCCTTCAGGCTGTCAGGGTGATGTCATTGGTGTTTGACAGGAGGATATAGACAATGGTGTAGGGGTTTGTTTGAGGGTTGAAGTTGTTGTACAAGGTGTTGATTCTGTTGAAGAAGTACGAGAGGTTGTCACATAGTTTCTGCATAGGGGTGACGCATTTGGTGGTGGCAGTTTAAGAGATGAAGTCTTTGATTGCAAATATTTCTTTTCCACTGTTGGAGCTGCAGTCCATGTGCTCTGCTTGGGTCTTCTTCTTTGTTTCTTTGATTAGTTGGTAGGGCTGTCTCGTAAGCTTTTTTTCATCTTCCAGCTGTTTTTTTCCATTTCTTTTCCAGTTGCTTGCAGTATTGTTTGGTTGTGCAGAGTTCCTCCATCTACCAGCTCACTTGCTTTTGTGTTCTTCTATATGTGTTGTGTTTTCAGGGTGTCAGGGAGCACCATATTTTGTGACCCACTTGTCCAGGTTTTTGATATTGTTGTTTACATCTTTGGTAGAGCTTGCTTGATTATGGCAGGGTGTTTACTCAGGTGGAGTTCTGGATGTTATTTCAGCTTTGTTTGGCCCTATTCGTGGTGGTGGGTCTCGTTACACGGGAAATGCTGATATGGAACTAGATGATGGCATGGTCAGTCCAGGTGGGAGGTGAGGTTGCTGTGATTTTTATGTTATTGAATGTGATGAGGACAGGGTCGAGGGTGTATCTGGCATAGTGGGTGGGTTCGGTAACATGCTGTGATAGTACCAGGTGGTCAAGAAGTGTAGTGGTTTTGGAGTCGGTCCTGTCACCAAGGTGGCAACTGAAGTCTCCTATTAGAATGTAGTTACTGGAGTCAATGGCATATTGGGTGATGACGACAGCTAAGTTGTCAGCAAAAGTGACTCCAAGTCCCAGGAGTCAGTATATGAAAGGTCTGCATACCATGTATGTTGCTGACATCTGTAGCTTGAAGCATAGATTCTCCATGTAGAAGGTTGCAGGTCCTGTGGTTGTAGTGCAGTTGATGGAATCCTTGAAAAAGATTGTAATTTCTCCTCGATGTCTGTGTTGGCAGTCTTAGTGTGCAAGTCTGTATTCTGCAGGGATACCCTTGGTGATGTCAGGTACAGACTGGGAGATCAGTCATGTTTGCATAAGGAAAATGAATGAGACCCAGAGAGTTTTTGTTTAAGATGTACCAGATTTTCATGTTGTGTTTGCTGAGCGAGCAGGTATTGAGGAGCATGCATGAACATTTGTCTCAGGTTACATGCTTGTAGGTAGCAGTATTGTGTGAGCATGGTGTGTGTTCTGGTGCCGGTGAACTGGATGTGGGTGCAGGCAAACGCTCTTTCTGTGTGATGTGGTGTGGTGCTGTAGCAGTGTGTGGATGGGTGTCCCAGGTTCAGGGATCCAAGGCGCTCAGCTGAGCAGCATGCTGGGGTAGAAGTGCTACAGTTTGTGGTGCGAGTCAGTCACAGTCCAGGCGAGATAAGGAGCAGAGGGTCTTGCCTTCAGGGCTCTAGCGATACGCCTTCTGTGCATGTCATACATGTGACTGCCATTAAGTAGTCCCTGGGAGTGGAGTGAGTGCAGGGGGTAGTGCTAGGGTAGAGAGCTGCAATGTGTGGGGGAAACAGATAAGGAGCAAGGGGAGGAGAGAGGTTGTGCAGGAGTTAGGAGTTGGGAAAAATGGCACAGAGTGAAACACAACAGAGGCAGAAAAGAAAAAGGCACAAATAAAGAGGCGCAAAAGAAAGAGGCGCAAAAGAAAGAGCTAGGAAAGAGGGAGGAGGCACAGAAAGGAGAGAGTGAGAAAAAAAACGATATGTCAAAAGAGTACAAAATGGCAAGAGAGCAGGGTGAAAGAGCGCAAGTGACCAGAAGAGCACTAGCAGGGTATGAGAGAATGTAAGAGATGTACGAAAGACCACAGAAGGGTGGGTGTGGGAAAAAGGCAACAGGGCCAGAAAAAGTGTGAAAAAAAGAGCAGAGAGCAACAAGAAAGGCAAAAGGCAAGATATGCAAACAGGCATGAAAGAGCAAGATGCAACACAGAAGGGTGAAAAACGAACAGACAATTAGAAAGGAATAAGAGAGGCAAAGAAAGGTAGCAGGCAGAAGTTTAGGAGAGGCAAGGTCAATTACAGAGGCACAGGAATGAGAGAGCACTTGTGCAGTGGAGGAGGCTAGCTCTTTGAGACGGTACAGCCAGGTCCAAGAGGGCTTTGGACCAGGTAAGTCAGGATCCTGTGCACTGCATGTACGGTGAATGAAACTTTAATTGTGTTCTGATAGTGGCTTCCAGATGTAGGCCTGATAGAAAACACTGGTGTATGGACTATTGTTTAACGCACAGAATGTCTTTTGCATACCCCGACAGCAGCATTGTAAAAGTTGCTGGAGGGTTCTGTAAAAATGAATTACTTCTATGAGCATTATAATTACGTGTTGTCCTCTGTTTTGTCTAAAATATGTTATCACTAGTCTTACCACTGTGAGTTTGCAGTTTTTGACCATTACAAATTGTGGAAATGTGTATAAAAACCCCTAACATTGGAGGTGAGCCAGAGACTTTCCCCTTGCAACTAGAGATGATGTCAGTTACCTTTGTGATACTGACAATTATAATTTGGAGGCTTTTCCTGTTCCCCCAGAGACCTTGTCAGTTTCTCTATCGATTTTGCTGTTCATTTGGGACTTAGAATTATTTTGATTTCTGATAATGTTTTTTGCATTTATGTCTCTATGGCATTTAACAATTATTCTGTACCACTTGATTATTTAGATTTTGTAATAAAACCCTTTCAACTTTTTCCTGATCTAGAACTTAGTTATTGAGTGGCCCTAGTTATTTATTAGTCTGCTTATTTTTTGGACCGGTTGTTGTGGAGGGTGGTGACTCATTGCAAGATCAAGGGTTCCAAAGTGGAGCTCCAAGACATAAATGTGGGGTGATCTACATTTTAGGGTGCATTAGAATATTGAGTTCTGCCCCCAATGCAGTGATGAACTTTCCAATGCCCATAATATGAAGGCATTCATTGCCAGTATGAATACTCCCATGTTCCTGTGTCAATGTAGCCATATCAGTGCTCTTTTGTTGATGTCCTAGTATCAGTATCCCTTTTTCAGTGCCCCAATCATTCTTCATATACAAGCATTAATGCCCCAGCGTGCGCCACTGTTGGTGGTCCAATGCTAGCAACCCAGTGTCAGTCTGTCCATGCTGATGCTCTTGCGTGGTGTTATTTCTTAGAATTAGTGTCAGTATCCATGTACTGTAGCATTCCAAGTGAGTGCCCCACTGTTTGTTCCCTTGTGGCTGTGTTCCTGGGTCAGTGTCCCTTAGTCAGTATTAGTTCATATGTTTCAATGTACCTCGATTTGTTTCTTTGTCAGTGTTCTAGTATCAATGTCAGTTTCCCTATTTTCCCATCTATTTGTGTACCCTGTGTCCGCCGACCGGTGTCATTGTCCCAGTGTCAATGGCCCCATATCACTTCTTCTGTGTCATGGGCAATGTGTCAGCATCCTAATTTCAATGTTCCCATGTTAGTTTCGAGGTCTTTGTGTCAGTGTCCTCTTGTCCCAGTGTCAGTGTCTATGTGCCCAGGCAATGTTGTGCCAACAATAATCCAAGGTGGTATTACAGTGCCTAATGTCCATGTTAGTCCCCCAATATATGTTTCAATGCCTCTGTTCCTGTGTCAGTTTCTCCAGGTCAGTGGTCTTGTCTATGTACCCTAGTGTCAGGGCCCATGGTAGTACCACAAGTCAGTATACTCTAGTGTTTTGTCCTCCCAGTCAGTGCCTTTGTGTTAGTGCCCCTCTGGTGTGTCACTGTCCCGATGTTGTGTCCAAGCTTTGGTTTCTTAGTGTGATTGTCCTAACATTCATGTGTCAATCTCCCAATGCATTGCTCTATGCCGTTGTTCCAGCATCAGCGTTTGTGCCTTTCTCAGCATTCCAGTGTCACTGCCCCTGAGTCAATATCCGCATGTCAATCATGGTGCTCCTTTGCAATTGTCCCACTATCTCTCTCCAAGTGGAAGTGTCCCAGTGTCAATGCCTTTTTTGCCAGTGTTGCTATATCATCACTGATGTGGCTGTTGTGTCATTGTTCCACTGTCTGTGCTGGTGTCCAAGTGTCAGTGTCCTAGTATCAGTGTTTGTGACCCATGCCAATGTTCCAGTGTCGCAATCCTCATGCCAACATCCTGATGTCACTGTTGATGAACATGTGTCAGTGTTCTAGTGTCTGTGTCCAAGTGGTATTGTCAGAGTCTCCATGGCAGTGTTCCCGTGTCACAGTCCTCTGTCAGGATCCACATATCAGTATACTAGTGTTGTGCCTCCCATCATTGTCCCAGAGACAGTGCCCCGTCATGTGTCACTGTTCTGGAATTGTGTCATAGTGTAGCTTTCTGAATGTCAGTATCCTTGTGCAGTCAGTGTTCAAGTGTCATTCTTTCCAAATTAATATCGGTGCACGTGCTTCACTGTTCCTAGTACCAGTGTCATAGAGTCAGTGTTGCTTCGCACATGTCTACATCCTAGTGGTGGTGCCCATTTGTCAGTGCTGCTGCTTCAGCCTTCCCTTGGTGGTGTCTTTGTGTCTGTATCCCTTTGTCATTGTACAAACATCAATGTCAGCAGGTCAGTGTTGGTGCTCCTGCGGCAGTGTGACAGTGAAAGTTATGGTGTTCCTTTGCCAGTTCCCCTGCGTCAATGTTGCTGCCCCCTGTGAATTTCCTAGTGTTAGTGTTTCCCTCTGTTGTCAATGTACTAGCCTTAATGTCCCATGTGATTTTTTTTTTTTTTTTTAAATGATTTAAATTATTTCAGGTCCACTTCAAAGCACCAGAAGAGCCCTGAGCGTGAGGATAAAGATGATCAATGACAAGAGATCTGGTGATCTGAAAAATAGATCAGGATTGATCAGTGTTTCAGGAAAGATAATGTAAAAAAAAATACGAAACTAATAGTTTAGTGACAAAGGCATGCCCACTTCAAACAATTACTGACCAAGTCAATGGGGTGTGGTTGCGGCTTTGCCAATGCTTGTTGCAATCCTAGATAATTGTCACAAATGCAAGCGCATCACCGGTGACCATATTGGAATGGCATTTTGCTAAAACAAAAACGCAAGGCTGCCTCAGATGCAGTAGAATACACACCGGCCGTCTTTAAATTTGACAGGGAGTGGATATAGGTTTCATAGATACTACTTTCTTCAAGAATAACTTTGTCATAAAATAGCTAATACAACTATCAGATTCAAATATCCTCAGGGACACGAAAAATGCCATTCTGTGTTGTGGTGAATGACGATCTAACGAGTCTTCTTTGTTTGAGTGGGTCTGCTTGACACCACATTCACACAGCATGACACCCTTTAAAACGGTAGGTACTCAGCTAAAAGGGAACCCTAAATTGTACACAAAACGGTCATAAGAGGATCTTCTTGCTGGGATGAGCAGGGTTTATACTGATGTACTCAAAGTGCAATACCTGGTTCCGGACAATAATGTGTGTTAAGAAAGCATTCCTCTGGTTGTTGAATTTGATTGACCAAACACAGATATAATTGACAGAACTTTACAGTAGCTACTGATCCGATTTTACATCTGATAACGTCTGTTGGTGTCTTGCACTAATTGCATTCTAAAGAAAATATGTTAATTTCAAAGTTAGTATTTCCTGCCACTGTGATGTCTGCCAAAGTAGGAAAAGATACAGTTAAGTCATGTAGGATCACTTGGAGGTGGTTTGCAGGGAGAGGGGAAACCAAAAGAGCTATCACCTTGTATTCATGAAGTTTGTGCAAATTGTGATATCATGCAAGTAAGGTCAAATAGAGACAAGGGCATGTACATGGCACGGCCAGTAGAAGCTGTTAAAGACAGAGGGTACTGGTAATGAGGACATGATTTACTGCCAAATATGACTGTCCGTTGAATAAATCTTTTATGTAGTCATGAAGGGAACATGAGGTAAGTGCAAATTAAAGGGACTGCCAATTAGATACTGCAGCATCACTACAGGGGTTGAAATTTCAAGTAAATCATAACAGGTTGACTATGATACAAGCTTGTGTTCCAACTCATTAAGCATTTTTATTAATTAGAAAATAGTATTTATTTACATGTGCTTTAGTTAGCACAGCTAGGCCGCAAAATTTAAATTACTGTGCCTTTGCCTGTTGCATTAAAATCCATTTTAAAGTTGCTGAAGAAAATGCGGCTTTCCAAAACTGCATGAACAAGTTTTGAATGTGCATTTTTTTTCTCCTCTTTTTTAATTTTCATAAAATATTCTCATTGTGTCTTTCGTGTACTGAATAAAATATATTTCTATGTGTACCTTGGGAGGAAGTCATCAAGACGTTCTTATATGGGCAACATTAAAGGCAACAGTATTTCGTACATTTTAAAATGGGTTATTGTTTAATATGCTTCAATAGTGGAATATAATTTCCCTTGTTTGTAGGCTAAAGAGTATTTAACATATATTCATAATGAAGGAGTTTGTTTTCTAAAGTAACTTATTTTATGTAGTACAATTTCTACGATATTGATTGGTTTATGCCATCTATCTTATGTTAGTATAGCCCCAGGATACCACTTCACACTATGCTGAATGCATTATTTTTCTCTTCTCGGTTTCCATTCTTTCAAACGAAGCAGGACCTATTTTGGACTGTTACATGACTTTATAATTGGAGTCTTCTCTGCTTTTTAATTGAGTGGTCTCCACTTTCGACAATAAGCAGATTTATCTCTTTTCTTAGATGATCCCTTGTTGATTACTCTCCCTTGACCTAGGAACCGAGTAGATTCATGCTAGTTCATTGCTGATCTATTTTCTGGGTAATTCAAATTCCCTTATGGTAGGACGTCTTACAATTGAATTTATTTTTACGCATTATTGATGCTAACTACTGTTTTCTTTGTACGATTATTCTTACATTTTAAATAAAATGTTATGGTTTTGACTTTCAATTTTCTCCTGCAAAGGTTTTCTTTTTTGTTTTAAGGGTTCCCATTCTTTAGGACTCACGCAGCTCGATCCTGCGCATTGGCCCTTTGCATTTATTAGTGAAAGCAGCAACACTAACCTCGACTCTACTGTGATGAACGCACGGCTGAAGCAGAAGCACACTGCCAAGTTAGAGTTGGCAGTTAAGTGCTCCCAAGAAAAGAAGGACCCACGTTAATATTGGACAAAAGCAGTCCCTTCGGGATCGCAGTACAGCGCATAGCTTCACACAGGCTGGCTACACACTGCTGATGTGCCTGTAGCTACATGGGGCCAGATGTAGGTAGATATGATTTTGCGACTTGCAAATTGCGAGTCGGAACAACTCGCAATTTGCGAGTCACAAAATCATATGCAGAATGGTGTCCATGACACCATCTGCGAATCGCAAGGGGGTCGCAAAGACCCACCTCATTAGTACTAATGAGGTGGGTCACAATTTGCGACCCACTTGCGATTCCCTGTACTCACAGGGATGGTGGCCTGCTGGAGACAGCAGACCTCCATGTCTGTGACTGCTTTTTTAATAAAGCAGATTTTTTTGTTTGTATTGCAGCCCGTTTTCCTTAAAGGAAAACAAGTTGCAATACAAAAGAAAAAATTAAACCATTTGGTTTCATTTTTTCAGAGTAGGCAGTGGTCGATTGGACCACTGCCTGCTCTGAAAAAATATTTTAGGCGACATTCACAAATTTGCGAATGAGTTAGCACCCACTTCACATGGGTGGCAACTGCGAATTGCTTTGCGACCGCGTTCGCGGTCACAAAGCAATTCTGCATTGCGGTGCGAATCGCAAATAGGAAGTGAACACCCCTTCCTATTTGCGAGTCGCATTCCCATTTTGAGAGTCTCTACCGACTCGCAAAATGGGAATGTGCATTGCGGTGCCCGTTTTGCATGGCGCAAACTGCGAATTTCACAGTTTGCGCCATGCAAAACGGTTGCTACATCAGGCCCTTAGTTTCTTAGGTTATCCAAATGCTGTCATATTGACACAAGACAAATAAACATGAGATGGCCCTGCCAACAATGCGGTGCCTGTTATAGGAACAAAATAAATGAGCTGTCCATGTGAATCAGAAGAAATAATGGTGGTGATGACTACTGGTATAACGTCCAATCACCAAGAAGTGAAAGGAGAGGCACACTTACTGAAACAAATGCCAAATATTGAGGGTGCAAATAAGGTACGTCAGTCTGTATATTTTCTAGCAATTGGTCAAATCAATCACTGTCTGCAGGGCGCCTAGGATTTTATTGTGATGAGAACCTTTTAGAGGACAATCTGAAGGTAAGCAATGCTCTTTGGAACGTAAGTACATCAGGCCTGTCACAGCAGATAATATCTCTCCTTCATAAGACCCTGTGCTCAAACATTTAGGGGGTTCCAAAGACGATGGATGCCTATCTGACCTCAGAAAAAGAATGGACAACTAATATAGAATCATTTAATAGAACCCAAGAAGAAATTCTAGGTAATCAAATTAGGAAATAAAACAAAAACAACAGCATAGTTAGAGATCGTAATTAAAATTAAAAAATGACCACAGATATTCAAATGCTATTGGCTTAGGTCATTGTGCATTCAGTGCTTCGAAAATGAGGGTACTCTATCAGAATATTGTGTACAGAAAATAAATTGCATATAGGGATTGGTTTACTTTAAAAAGTAAACTGATACCTACATGGACTTATCTTCTTGGTACTTTTGGTGCTGGATATTTTGGCCAAGCTACATAGCCCGAGGTTATTGAGATAATATTTTTACATACACACAAAATGTGCTTGGATTTGTGGATCTAGGTTTCATAACCAGTTTTCCAAGCCATACATCACAGAGGCCGGGATTGTGAGACAAGAATAGGAGTGTTCTTGATCCATGCTTATCAAAATACACTAATTTACAACCTAATAAACATTGAATTTTAGCATTGTTAAGCCCCCTCCTCCCCAGACAGAAAAAATATATTTGGTAGGGTGTTTCTAGAAAGATTCAACTCTTTGATTTCTGATTCTGAGTAGTTGCCCGTACACAAAAAATAGATTTCAGAAGGCTGCCTATGACCACGGAGAGGGCTGGCCTGGGTGAAATAACATTTGCCACCTCTACTGATTGCCACATTCTCTCCTCCCTCAAAACCCTCCTTCCTTCCACTCCCTCTCCAAGCAATGCCTTAAACTTCCATCACCAAATTGCAGGTGAAAAGCCTGTGGAAGGAGCAGGATGAGAGGAAAAGAAAGGTGAGATAAAGAGAAGTTAGCTTATGAGAATAGAATATTTAAGGCAAGCTTGGAGAAAATGAACAGGCGCTGGTTGCCTGAAATACAAAACAAAATTATCACAATACATTTTATGTCAGCTCCGTGGCCCTCTCTGACTCAAGATAACCTGTACATAACGCTGACCCTGAAACAGTGCTCGCTATGATGGCTCTGACTGTTGTTACAAGAAGGAGTGTAGCATGAGGTGCAGTGTGATTGCATTGCAGTGTGCATTGATGGACTGCTTTATAGCTTTCAAAACATTGATTGAGTAATCATGTAGAATAAGCTTCTTGGAACGGCTGTGCCTAGAGAATTGGTTATCATTGTAAGCCAGCTTTACACCAGTACTTGGGAACAATGAAGCTGTCACATTAGAGACTGGATATAAAGGTATGATGTAATGGAAGCATTTGTTTTCAGTAGATTCTTACACCTTTATCAAAGTTCTTTATTCATACTGATTGGTGCTTCTCTCTGATAAGGTTTTTAAATTGATATTTTAAGGTGTCTAGGGGAATAGCGAATACCCTCTCTGGATTGGTTTTGGAAGAACCTGATAAACAACATAATTTAGAATCTGACAGTTATATATCATTTGCCTTGAATCAGTACTAAAATGGGATGACATATTCACGGATGTATTCACATCTAACTGCAGAAATTATAAGGGAAAATTACTTTGTAAATGAAGCAGATTACACTGACATAGGACAAGATTTAGAGTACAGACAGGGCAATCCATCACAAATGTGATGGAATACACTGTCCAACAAACCCTCAGTTCACCCACACATTTCTGAGGCAGGCGGACCACCATTTTCCCAATGATGGTGTAACAACGGTCCTGTTGCAGTACATCCATCCGATCACCCATTGTATTTAGGGTTGATGATGTGATTTTTTTTTTTCTGTCCATCACCACCAAGAAAAACCTGTCAGTTGCGTACAGTAAGAAATGATCCCCGCACCCACAGATAAAATCACTGACTGAGGGTTTATTATTTATATGTTTTTCAAAATCAAACTCCCGTCCTGACCGACAAAACTAACAGTAGATGTCCACCAAACTTTGTGTGCCTTCTGAGGATCTGCTGTGATTGATGTCCCTCTAAAGGTACAGAGATCACCACTGTGCCGTATCGGCGGTGATCTCTAAATCTGGTTGGTAGTAGTCCATCAGGGTAGCACATTTAATGTCATCCAACTCCCTGTCTGATGGACTAGAACCCACCAAACATTAAATCTGACCTTAGTAACTAAGAGATCCTACTGGGGCCCAGATCTTCAAACAAATCATACAATGCGGTGCAGTTGGTTTGTGTGCTGCATTGCGTGAGCAGGAGAGAGCAGCACAGCACCATATCTACTAAGTTGCCATGTGCAAGTGCAGACACCCTTGCACCATAGTACAAGGGTGTCCACTTTGTGGTAAGCAAAGATTTTGTGGATGAAAGGGTCCCATTCTTAACAGAAACTATGCATTAAGGCATTTCCCTCTTTGTATGTGTGCTGATGAATGCAGCAACATGCAGATAGGGAAAAAGGAGGAGAAATGAAAAAAATTCTCCTTGTTGTGCCTGCCACGGGGAGGAGCAGGATTGTGAGGCAAAAATTACTAAAAGTAAACTATGGGTGGTTACATGGGAACGTTAATGCACCTCCCATGGTATTCCCCTAGACACAAAGTAATGCAAGGCAGGGTAATGTTTATACATCTGGGCCTAAGTAGATAATCATAGAATATTTTCCAGCATACAAGGGAATCATTACATTTTCAAAATCTAGGAGAAAATGTATGCCGATTAGATTTTATCATGCAAAATTCTGTGCACGTGGGCTCTGTGTTGGTTATACCATAAGTAAAAAGAATATTAAGACCGGTATTTGAGCATCATTAAAATATCAATTCTTATTCTGTTAGGCTATGTCTATTTTAAAGATATATGTGACAGTATTATAGAGGTGTAATTAAAGAATAATTGATTCATTGATATAAATTTAACTTATAGTGACGAATACAAAGTTTCACAAAGTAATAAGAAAAGTTTTGTTTTTGGATAATGCCAGTTAACATTTTCTGAACCCAATAAATTATTATTATGATTGTTTAGATTTTACATATTTTTTACATTTTTATATGGTTTGCTGCACTATTAAATAAACAAACAGTAAACATAAGCAGTCTGATATGGTCCGAATGATATGAGAACATTCTGATATGACTCCAAGGCCTGAAGAGGGCCAACTTTAATGTGATGCGACCAGTGAAGCCGCATCTAACAGTGATCTCTGCAAGAGCAGAAGGGGATGAAGAGGGGAGATTAGCTGTGTTTAGAAATAACTTATGGGTTTAAAAACACTGCTGCAGAGTTCCTCGAGTGTGTTCCTTCTGTGTCAGACAGTTTTTAGGCAACAAAAAAAATCTCAAGATAACTTTGGTAATTAATGTTCCTCCTAGAGAGAGATTGAGTTTTGCCTAGTGGCAGTTCTGACCATGATAAAGTAGTGCTGCGGGTTAGAATGCCTACTGCAAAGAACGTGTACCATGCAGATCACATAACTGTATTTTATGTAGATAGCTTAGTGGTTTACTGCTTTTGTCACATAGATCCTTTTGTTACTCGCAGTTCATAAGTGACAATCATAATCTAGGACAGTGACCTACGAACTGTCATCAAATGGTTCCATGCAGCTACAAGGCATGGGGTTGGAGCTTTATGTTTTTCCCCAGTCTTTCATTATCCTAATGATGCTAAAAAAAAGTTTGTCTGGTAGACATTTTATTAGTAAAGCAAACCCCTACCATTGTGGTACCTTTTAAATCCTGAATTTGTCCTTCTCCAGACCTAGCACTCTGAAAAAATACTGCCTACCAATATGAATGAGTTGTACTCCTCATTGCCTTCTGTAACATTTCCACAATAGTTACTTACACTCCTGTATCATTCATTGTCTCTATATAATGTGTGTGATGTAAAGTGATCTGACACCCTACACTGGCATGAGTAGCACTGTAAAATGCATGTGAGATAGGGGCTAATAAGAGATGCGGGCACTGTTGGAGGGGGGTACTGAGGAAATCTGTGGAAAAGGAAATCTGGGAGGTGCCAAAAAATATAGTCACACTGGGCGACACCAGAGCTAGAGCCGACACTGGACCTGAAAGTATGATTCATGCCCTTAAATGTGCTAATATTTGGTGCTGAGTTGTTGCTTCAAAAGCATTATCAAGAAATATTTTTTCTAAATTAGACCTGACCACATTTATTGCTGAGAACCAATAGATAGGGTTCATGCAGTGAGCACTTGTGAATTTATATCACTTGATGTCAGATTTTATCAAGAGTAATGCCGGAGCTTGTATACCTGTTCATGACCTTCTCACTGTCAAATAATACCTCTCTTTTCTACAGGGGAATAGTGTCTAAGACATGCAATTTCTAGTGACAATTCCCAGCAAAAGGTTCTGTTGTCTGGCGATGCCATGTCTTTTTTAAGAAGAATGAACACACACTGGAGGTTTGATAATTGAGAAAGTCATTCAAATTTCCCTGGCTACATGGAGGACAGACTGAACGGCAAAAACACTCAAACAATAAAAATACAAAACTATATATTTGTTAAATTATATACACACGTGACATTAGATTATATTACTCAGAGATAATACAAGGCATAGATCATAAACAAAAAACTCAATTATTTGTAAGAATGAAAACATTTTGTATAAAAATACGCTATTAAGCACTTTTGTTAAAAACATCATCGGGTATTGAATCCATATATATATATGTAAGATATCAAAACAACAGATGTGACAAGACGTATTGTATTTCGGAAGGTTAACTGTAATGGAAACTACCTTCTTCAGGACACTTAAAATATTTTTTTTGGTCTTAGATAAAAAACTACAGTTGATATGTACATATAAAACATTATTCTAAAAAATAACAAACAAGACACAATTACTTGACATAAAGCATCAAACAACAATAAGAACAATAAGCATTTGCAATGCAACGGGTCTCGCGTTTGTTCATGTTAGAGCTATTAGTGTTGTAAACTCCTAACCGGACTTTTCTTGCCACATAAACTAATAATGAAAAGTAAAACAGTTTCACATATGCGAGCCAACGGTCGCCACAAGCGTGGAGACACAGAAAAGGAAACAGAAGTTCGCTCGCAGTGAAACTTATTGGCAAAAGTGCAATTATCCATGTAACCAGCAAAAGTGCAATTATCCAAGGTTCGATGTCATGCAAAGCGCTCGACTTCTGCCTAGCGAGATCACGCTGCGCAGGAAATGAAATGATAAAGTAGTCCAAAAACCAGCTGAAAAAATGAAGCCTCGTATGTTTTCAGTAGTTTACCGGTGCACTCGAGGAGGGCTAAACACTGGAAAAGGCATGAAATATGCATGCATGCCTTTCACAAATGGAATCAATCCATTTATAAAAGGCAAGCCCACGCACTAATGAAAGTGCCGGGTGTGACATGGGCGTGGTTAGAAGCCCACAGAGAGTGGACAACATGGTCCAGAACGCTTGCGCACGCTCAACCCTAATAAAAATGACCAGTCTTTTGCACAAAAAGCACCATGATCATTCTGAAAATATTGCTATATCAGGCTGTGGTTACCATATTGACAAGGTATGACATCAAATAGAGAGCAAAGGGGTGAAGAGGGAAAAAAAAAGAAAAGGAAGAGAATAGGACCCTGAAGCTCTTAGCCTTATCTATATAAATAATAAAAATACTTCCCCAAAAAGGTCCCAGTCGAATTATAGTATGATAATTATGCCAGTGTGATCTCAGGATTGAACTGCTTTGTGTGTTATGTCTCTGGATCCTGAGGCAGTCATTAGTTACCGGATAGGGATTGTGATGGGTTTAGTGGTTTACCAGTGATATTCTAAGGCCTCAGGTGCTCCAACATTCCAACTGGTTAACCTAATTACTCACCTTGTACAACGGTCTTTTTAAGTGTAGTGTGTTGAGCAGGCATATTCCAGGCGCTGACAGAGGATTAAGGTTTCATATACCGTATGACACACACATTTCCCTTAATCAATGTACTGTAGAATTAGAGAGATATCTTCGGAATATGTATGGCCTTATTTACAGGCAGGAAGTACCGCAGCAAATAAAATTGCTATAAACCAAAAAATAAATAAAAATGAAAGGTTCACCCATCTCGGATTGGGACACAACCCCTACAAAATAACTTTGATGTTAACTGCTACAAAAATAGTTTTGTGGACAATGCAGTCTATTGACTAGCAGGCAATTATTTTGACACATTGCAACCCGTAGTTTGAAGCTTCAAAATCAGTTTGAGGTTTTGCCATAGTCTTTGAGTGCAATTTACAGTCATTGGGGCAGAGGTGCCACAAAATGCTTGCCAGGTGCTGGGGCGGGGGTCGTAAACTCCCACTTTTGGGAGCTTTTCTATATAGGGAAATGGTGGGTACGCCCTCTCCTCCATGGGTTGTGTTTAAAGTTCCTGTGCATCTGCCACCCCACAACTGAGAATGGGTGTGGGTGGGTAGCAGTCGTCTTTAAAACTCAAACAGTCACTCCCCTACAGACAAGGAGCACCCCAGTGTATTCTGAAATTGTAGGTGTTCTTGGGAGAAAAGTACAAGGCTTACCAGAGTATGGTTAACAGGGAAATCGCTGCTCAGCCATGCCCGTACCTTTGTATCCACTGCCTATAGTCTGTAGATTGAACCTCTGGTGTCTCTTGATTGGACAATAGTGGTATGGTAATCTAGTGACTTGGGGCTCTGTGTTTGTCATGGGAGGGTCTGAAATCCTATAAAACAGAATTCAGATACTTGCTGTTACAACTCTAGGTCACCAGGTTCATCAAATGAAACTACTTAGTAGTTTTTGTGAACCTCAAAGTAATAACTGGACACAAATTACTACACATTCAGCTACGGACTTAAATTACTGTGTGTGACACATTCTTGGTGTTGACAACTGTCAGATTTTTCCACCTGGCAGCAGTAACACGGGGTACTGACAGCTGCCTAAAGAGTGGACTTTGTGTTTGTGTTTTGGTTTTCGTTGCTCTGTAGTTTGGATGGGGACTACGATGTAAAGATTAACCCCCTTATTTAGAGGTGGGCGGTGGATTTTACCACTTAAGACCCTGCATGTTGCCCACTGAAAATCACCAGTATTAGGTCGTTGAATTAACTATAACTCTCTTCTTTGTCATGTGTTTCTTCTGCCCTCACATATTACACACTAATGACGTTTTATGCCATCACTGATAACATCACTAATAACATCTGAAATTACATCATTGATGCCACCACTGTGCCTGACAAGGGAGCGATTTATAGTCTCTTGAAATAACTATAACTGGTGACCTTAGGTGTTTTTTTAGTTTAAAGTGTTACGTTTAGACGGACATTTTCACTGAACTATAAAGTCACTCAACATGGATGTGAAGTTACGAAGAGTAAATCTATATTTACCTTCAGAATATTTAGATACTCAATAATAAGGCTACAGTATTTTTGCAGGAAGATAATTCTGCCCTCCACATTCTGACATACACAACCACCCCCACAGCATGTCTTTCTGAACTGGTGTAGTTGGAAATCTAGCTGCTAGTAAAGAACATGCTCACACCTTGATGGGGGATTTTCGGGATTCCAGCTAACCTTGCATTGCTAGGGAACTGGCCCTGGCAATAGGCTCAAACTTTTAGAACTTGAGCAACAAATATGTTTCTATTTGTCGGAGAGGCTTACTCTTGACTTACACCTGGAAAATTTCAGACTAATCATGGAAGAAAAGTTTGTGATACACATACGTAAGGCTCTGATTAGAGGTACGGTGTAATTTTATTTACAGATTCCATGTGAGCAGAATTGCTGCCGCCCCTCGACTCTTCATATAAAATTAAATTATGAGTTACAACCACCAGAATGGAGAATAACTATGCATTCTCTTAATGACTGTGTAGGACTCCACTCAAAATTCCAGATTCCAAGAAGTTTCATGCAGGCATTTACCACCTGCTCTGAAAAAGTGGTAAATGTGTGCAAAACGTCTGTGCAATGGGTGTGAATGAAGGGTGGCAAGTTGAAAAAGGAAGTATGTTGCCTGTCAGGGAAGATAGTGCAATACATTCTCCATGTGCTCTTCTGCTGAGGACTGGGCAAGGGCCAGGAAATGGGTCCAGGCTGCAATAAGGGTGTGTGGGGCAGCCGACTGGGGGAGGTATGCTGCCTGGGCTTTTCTGGTAGGTTGAGGCAATCTGGGAGATTGAAAAACACAGTTGGGAGGCTTGATTAAGGGCAGTGGGGTTGGAGGAGACTACTACTGTAACTGGGGATTGGTCTTCACTTTTATAGGAATTGTGATGGATAGGTTGGCAAAGTGAGGGGGGAGGAAGGGCAGGAAGGGTGAACGGCTGCAAAGGGAATAAGACAAAAGTGTGCCTGGGTGGCAGAAAGTGTACATGAGAATTATGATTCTCCTGCACATTGGATCTTTCTCAGATAGACATGCCAGGCAACATGGTCGATGATGTCGACTCAAATTAGGCTGGTGTGGCTCTAACACCCTAAGGAAAAAAGACAGCATGGTCCTTTGCTGCCAGCCCAACAACGGCAATGATTGAAGTCATGGAGGATGGGGATGGTCAGGTGTGGCTTCCTCCTGGGGCAGAGAAGGGCAAGAAACAGGCAACTGGCTTGAGGACTATGTGCAGGATGAGGAAATTATGGCTTCTAGCAGACTGCAGATGAGGGCACTTGTGGTTAAAGAGCAGCCTGGCCTAGACTGCGAGGAAGATGAGCTGAATGAAGGGGAGCTGGTGGAACCACAGTGGGAGTATGAGGGTAAGGGGACATAATTGGTGACAGCAGGGTGTGGCAAAAGCAGGAAAGGAGCAAACAGGTGGGGGATGGTGCAGACAAGTGGATGGACGACAGACAAAGATGCAGGCTGAGAAAAGGCTCCTGGCTGCAAGACAGGCTTCAGTGCAGGCTCTGAACTGGAGGTCAGGTAAGCATCAAAATACAGGCACATGGCCTCTGATGGTGTCCCAAGAGGTGAGGGGGGTGGAGGACGGTACCTTAGGAGGTTCGGAGTACATTTGCAAAAAGTTTCATATGTGGAAGACAAGGGTGTAGGGACCAAAGGATATCTGGAGAGAGATGGAACAGGTATTAAGGAAACGCAACAGGCACATGTAAAGAAAGCATTAAAGTGCAAGAAAAGGCTACTGGTGACTAAGGGAGGGTGAGCAAAAGTGAAAAAGGTAGCTCAGGGGGAAGATGGGAGATAGAAAATAAAGAAAGCAAGGAGCTAAAGGTAAAAAAAAACCTCCATATATGGGGTTTACAAAGCCTCTAGGGGCACACCTTATAGCAGTGACTATAAGAAAGGAGATTGAAGGGGGTATTTGCAGATCTTTAAGCTCCTGCACAGAGACATTGAGGCCAAAGAAGGTTCAAAAGAGGAAGAATACAAGCTATCAAAAAGGACCCGGGTCCTTCTGACAACAGAGAACTGGATGCAGGTGGGGCGGGGAGGCAGTTGGGTGCTGTGGGTGGAGGACAGACAAGAGCAGTAGGGCATGTGGGTATTTTGCAATAGACAATATTGCAAAATCAGACACAGGGAACTTGACAGGAGCAGTATCATTTCAGAGTGCAGAGTAGGAATAGGCACATACTTGGCAAAGAGTGATATTGAGTCAGCCTTTCACCTGCTACCTGCACACAAAGCCGATTTTGAGCTTCTATTGATACACTCTGAAAGACAATGGTCTATGGATAAAGCATAAAAAATTGAGTGCACAATTTTAAGTGTTGTCTTTGAGCACCTTAGTTCCATTTTTGCATTGGCTTTTTACATTTGTGACCAGTGCAAGGACTATGGTGCATTACTTCGATGGTTTCCTTTTTTTGGATGTACCTGGTTCAATGGATTATCAGCGAATGTTGGCTAGATTTCAGGAGATGATGGAGAATTTGGTTGTGTCTTTTGTGAGTGAAAATACAATTGGATCACAAACACTGTTATCGCTCTTGGTGAATGTTGGAAAATGGCCTTTCTGCAGGGTCATTCCCAAACTTTTTGTCTTCCTAGACTCTACATTGTCTGACCTCACGTTTGTTGGCCTTAGGACTCTGTGCACTTTACCACTGCTAATCAGTGCTAAAGTGCTTGTGCTCACTCTCTTAAACATGGTTGGATTGGTATGTAGCTAATTGGCATATTTAATTTGAAATTTGCGCTAACTGCAATTGTTTTGCAACCGCATTCACAGTCACAAAACAATCAATCATACCATTAAGATTCGGTATTAGGAAGGGACGCTCTGAACACGCCCCTTCCTAATACCGAATTGCAAAACCCAAATTGTGATTCAGTAACAGGTTAACAAATCGTAGTTTGGGCTTTGTACATCCCAAAAAGCATTTTTCTAGTCACTAACGGGCCGATTTTTGCGACTAGAAATATGCTTTGTAGATGTGGCCCTCTGCCTCCCTAGGTGGGGTGCAAGGAGGAGAAATATCTTTATTTCTCCTCGTTTTTTACTCTTTCTATGTGTGCCCGGCAGCACATTGAAGGAGGAAAACACCCCCATTGATTGTTTTTGTGCAGAGCTGTGTTCCTTCCTGCACAAAAACAATCATTTCTACAATGCAGCCACCCTTGTCCCATGGTGCAAACGTGCCTGCCTTAGCGCCTGGCTAGCCAACTGTGCACTAGCACAGTGGGAGGGGTCAGGAATGTGGCGTATCTTATAGATAAAGCACATTCCTATCCTTTTCTTTTGATGCAGGGCAGCGCAGCAAGAAGCCTTGCAGCACTGATCTGCCCCAAAATATTGTTAACATGCCCCTAAATCTCTTTTAATGGTAAAGTTAGATTTATTATTACAATTTTAAAAATACTGCTTTTAGAAAGTTGAAACAATAAGGTGAAGGATGGAATGTATGAATTAATCTTAAGACTGGCAATTGCTGGGGCCACATCCCAATCCATCTTTTGTTTTGCCCACCATGCCACCCCAGTTTGGGCCCAGCCACTTCCAAATCAGTCTTGACCCTGCTCCCCATGGGGACAGTCTAACCTGAAGTGTCAGGCCAGGTTGTCCCTGCACCAGAATCAAGCATCCTGTGACCGATTTAGAGGAATCATCCCTCATCCGTCAGGCTAGCTTGAATCCAGTGCCGTAGTGAGCCCGGGAATGTGGTGGTTATTCCTGGAACAATTTAATGGCATCTTACTGTGGGGGCTTGGAGATGAGATTCTAGTGTTTTCAGACGCTGCAGGTGGAGCAGGCCTCTGCCCTTACTGGTAGTTGGCACTGGTGCATGGAACAATGGTCTGACAACTGAAAACAAAGAGGTGGGAGCATAGTTTTCCTGGAATGTTTTCCATTGGTGGTTGCATTAGCGCTGTGGGGAAACCTGTTTACTAATACAAATGTACTGTTTAGTGTATATAACATGGCCATGGTGCAAATAGTGAACAGACAATCAGCGAGAGACTTACAGGTGCTTACATTGTTATGGGTGTTTGTGCTTATATTCTTTAGGATATAAAGTGTTCCTGAAATCGAAAATGACATTCCGGATGCTTTAACTCCTTCATAATGGGGGAGATTCCATTAGCTCGCTAAGGAGCAGTCAAAGAGAGAACTGCATCTCTACCACAGGAGAAGTGGGAGATAGGCACATGAGGTTGTAATAGCTGGTGGTGGGATTGTTGGAACTGTCCATGCAGAGAGCACATGGACTGGTCTTATGTGAGTTCTTTGACTCTTGTGTATGGATGTAAGTGATGTGGACTTGAGAAAGAGACAAGAGGATGTGGCTATCTTTATATGGGACATGATAGACAAAGGTTGTTTGTAATTTAGGATCCCTGGTAACTTAGTGTACATTACCTTTGTCGGAAAGTTGTTATGAGGATACGTGCCATTGGTGAATAAACTGGGACGTTCTGGAAGGTATGGTGCAAGAGAGAGGAAATGGAGGTAAGCAGTGGAGGCCACTAACTTGGGAAGTGCTTCACAGGGTTGTAGGGGCACTGCCAAAGATATGCACAGATGGGAAGGAGGTGGTGCTCTCAATGATTTGGATGTGTTTGGGGCCTTCTGGATGTAGGAACTTCTGGGTGCAAGGGGAAGAGGAGCTTGGGACTTAAGGGCATTAAGGTACATGCAGAAGGTTTGGAGATACAAAAGAAGAAGTCTAAGACCGATCAGGTGGCACAGGGGATTTCTGTGTGCCTAAAAAAAGTCCAGTTAGTCGTTTATGCCCAGTGTATTCGTGGCACAGGTCTCAAAGTTTCAGTGTTTATTGACATATCGATATAGGTAATCTCATCATAAAAAATAAAAAAAATCAATAAAACTAGGTGAACAACGAAGGGCATTAAAAAAATATATATATATATATCTATCTATCTATATGTATATCAGACCAGGAAGAGAAGTCAAATAATTCAATAAAATCATCAATCAATGTGCAAAGTTCAGATGACAAGCAGCAGAAATGATCAAGAGCAATTAGTCCCACACATTTGGTGGTAACCACATAAGTGTATATCTAGCAAGACCTACAGGCTCTGGACCAACTTACCCAGGAGCCATAAGTTCTTTAGGTCTAATGGACCAAGACACAAATATAAATTTTCGAAACAGCTGTTACAATCGCCAATGATGAGTCACCCTTACATAGTCTGTAAGCATTAGCGCGATTAAAGAGTGAAACATTTTTACATAAAGGCACAATCCATCTTCTCCTCAGGGCTACATATCTTGGACAGAAAATGAGAAAATGTTCATCTGTTTCATTGGCCCCCAAGCAAAATTTGCACTTACTATCACCACACCCTAGAGGGGACAACCACAGGTAGAGTACCATATCTAAATTGTGAAAACAGAAATCAAGCATGAGCTGGTCTAATCAATTCCATAATCCGCTACTGGTTCTTGCTTTACTAGCAGGAATTCTTTGGTCAGACAGCTATTCACACTTATTTGGATGGACCAGGGAATTGCCTTCTAACAATTCTGCTTGACTAAGGGGGCAGCATTAGATGGAATCGCTTCAGGATTGTCCCAATATTGGAAACAGCTGAGCTCTACCCATGTTAATTTCAGCTTCCGCAACCATTTGACCTGCTCCAGAACCTTGGCTCATCCCATTATATCCCTTATTCCCTCCCTGTAGGGCTCCAACTCCTCCTTTCTCCAGAGGCGAATCCAGTATAATAGGGACTTTAGAATTGCCAGGTCCGTGATTGGATGGAACCCAAGGTCTAATCTGAGAGGCACCAATGGGATGCCCTTCCCCATCCCCGTAATTTTCCAAGGAAAATTATTTTCTCGTACTACAAGGTATTCAGATTACTTAGGCCCCACAACTCAGCCCCATACAGAGCTGTATCGCTTACCTGGATCTTATATATTTCCATAGCAGGATTAATTAGTGGACATTGGGCAGCTCTAGCTATCCGACCAAAAGCTCCCCCCTATGGCTTACTATATGAGAGCTTTTTATTACATGAGCACCCAAGTCACCTGAGTCAGATAATCTGATGCCTAAATAGTCACTCGGTGACTCTCTTCAGACTTCAGAGCCACCCTAAATTTCACCTTTTTTAACTCCCAGAGCAATAGACCATTAGCTTTGTTTTTGCAGCATTAACCACGAGCCCAAAGTCTTTGCAGAACAGACAAAAAAAGCTAACTAAATCTGGAGACCCCCTCTTTGTTTTTGCCAGTATTAGGGTATGATCTGCATAAAAGAACACCATTTTTTTCTGACCTGCCAAACTAGGTTAGTTGTTCACACAGTTGTTCAAATACTCAATACAATTATTAGTGTATAAAAGAAAAAGAGTAGGAACCAGAACGCAGCCCTGCTGCACCCTCCCCACCTCAACCTTGACTGGATTTGTCAGTTCACCTTTATTACCACTTCTAATTTGCTCAAACGTACCTTCGTGTAAGCAAGCAATTAAATTTAATAGCTCAGGAGGGACACCCATCTTTTGCAGCATACACCACAACTTTCCCCTCTGAACTAAATCAAAGCTGCTCGAAGGTCAATAAAAGCAACATATAAATGTCCACAATCTTCCATTTAATAGTCAGAGATCTCAGGACCTGGTCCACTGTGCTAAATGTGGGACTAAATCCTGCCTGCAAGGTTGATATAGTCCAGCTTTCCTCCATCCATTCAGCAGCCCGTCTAAAATCTGTTTAGCAAAATCCTTTGCAAATTATCACACTGATCGGCTGATAATTTACTGGATCACTGGGGTTGTCCTTTTTGAAGAAAGGAACTATTTCAGCCCCCTTTCAAGTGGATGGGATAGGTATTTGTTAGATGGCTCGTATTTTCGGCAATCTATATTCAGACAATTGGATGGATCAGACATCAAGGGGCAGATTAAAGAAAAGTGGTGCTGCATCTAATGGAGGGCCACTTTTCTTGCACCTCTTAGTGCCCCCCTAACAGAACCATGTGTGTGCCGTAGTAAGCATATGGCACACCATGGAGATAGTTAGAAAACTAGTGGCAACATTTTTTACGCTGGTTTGGCACTTTGCAGGATTAGCGTCAGATCTTTTGACACTAATCTTGCAAAGCACATTGAGGCCTATTGAAAATAATGATGTGCCTCCTTTTAACGCCTGCTTTCAGATTTGATTGTGCCATTTTTGAGGGCCCCCTAATGGGGGATCGCTCCCATTGCATGCATTATGCCTGGCACATGCATAATGTGGTGCAAGGGGTTACAAAGTGGCACAATTCTTGCATTGAGCCACTTTCTAAACATGACGCAGAGTTTTTGCCATAATATCACCACACTAACGTAAAAAAAGACGCAAATGTGGCGATATATGGCGCTCTGCCCTCTTAAATCTGAGCCCAAATCTTTTCAGCTGTTGATAGTTCTGCCAAGGCATTGACTCAAGCAGGGTTGTCAGGAATAGAGTATGGAGCACATTCTTTTAGAATAGGAGCAGCAGTAGTGGCAAGCAGTGAAGGTTAGTCAGAGTACAGGATTAAGGAACTGGGGAGATGGTTGTTAGATTGTGATAGTTGATATGAGCGCTGCAAACATAAAGCACTGTAAATTTGTCTAACTGTTTGCCTGCTGGTTCATTTTAAATTGTGTTCCTGGGCTGAGGCACAACAGATTAACAACTTGGCTTGTAAAATATTCATTTATAAAATATGCTGAGAAGCAGGCGGTCAAAAGGTCTCAGCTGGGCTTTAATTAAACTAATGTAAGGATTAAGTGGTTTGGAAGAAAAGGTGAGATGCTGGTGAGACAGCTACTGCCATCCTTGAACAGGTGTTTGGATGGGGAGGGTTGACAGGTATTACATTTAAGGGAGAATGATTTGGTGAAAGCAAAAGGGCTGGCAGTAATGAAAGCAATTGAGGTGGATATAAGGGAGATAACCTGAGATGGTAAGGACATATATACCGTGGCCTGAGCTAAGTCTGAGGAGAAAATGGAGGGTTGCAGATAGACCAACGGCCATAGACAAAGCAAGATGGAAGGGAAATAGAGAGAGGTGGAAGGAGATGGAGTTCCTTTATCAACCAAGGGTATGGATTTGTACATGGTGAGGTTGGTGTTACTGGCCTATAAAATGAAATCAGGAGTGGCATATGTATATTGCACTGAGATCTGGGGGTACAGAAAGACCCCAGACATACAAGTCACTGAAAACAACTTTATAAGACAGCTGTTACACCTGGGCTGTGGACCACCAATGGATGCTGTGAGAATAGAGTTGCACACAGGAAAAATAAAGTTTTACATTGCACTGACCCCAATAAAATACTGGTTCAGTATTTGGTCCAAGGCGGAACTTGCTCCATATAGAACAACATTAATGACATTATGAAAGCACAAGAATATCATAAGCTGCCTTGGTTTACCCACCTGTCAAATGTTCTGTTCAATACTGGGCTAGAAGAATTTTGGCACTATCTTGAAAGCATCATGGAGGCCAGCCTAGTTGTACCTATAAAAGCATATTGGGACAATAAAAATGTGATGACCTATAATCAACAATGCCTGCTGCTAAAATGCTACTTGTCATTAAACCAAGAGAATGATCTCACCATCTTTATTGATGACATTTCTCTAGTGGAAAAAAGACGTCTCTGTTTAAAATTTCATCTGGGAGTGCTCTCAAGGCCACAGTCAAATCAAATCAAATCAAATCAGTGTTTATAAAGCACAACTACTCATCCGTAAGGGTCTCAAGGTGCTGAGGTGGTTGCCCTCTAAGCTTCAGTTGAAGAGCCAGGTTTTAAGGTCCTTCCTGAACTGATGCAGTGACGATGACTGCCTGAGGTGCATGGGCACGGTGTTCCAGTTCTCTGGTTTGAAGCAAACGGTCTTCCACCAGCCGAGGTCTTCCATATGCGGGGTACGGTGACTAGTGCTTGTTGAGCGGAGCGGAGAGGTCTGGTGGGGAGGTAGGCAAGTCCTAGGTCATGGAGGGCCTTGTATACTTGTAGTAGGAGTTTGAAATTAATAATTTTCCAATAGGAAGCCACTGGAGGTCTCTTAGGTGATTGGAGATGTGTTTGCGGCGGGGAATGTCCAGGATCAGTCTGGCGGAGGCGTTTTGGATGTGCTGTAGTTTCTTCAGGTTCTTCTGGGTGGTGTAGGCGTAGAGGGTGTTGCCATAGTCGAGTCTGCTGGTAACCACGGCATGGGTGGCAGTCCTTTTCGATCTATTTGTAGATCTTCTGGAGCAGTTGGAGGGTGTGAAAACAGGAGGATGAGAGAGAGTTGACTTGGTGAGTCATGGTGAGCAATGAGTTCAGGAGGAAGCTGAGGGTGTGTGCATGGTTTGTAGGTGTGGGGAGGGGTGCCGAGTGTGGATGGCTACCAGGAGTCATTCCAGGCTGATGTGGAGGGTCCCAGGATGAGGCTATAGGTCTTATCAGAGTCTAGCTTGAGGCAGCTCTCCTTCATCCAGGTGGTGACGACTTCCATCCCGTTCTGGAAATTCTTCTTGGCAGTTCTGGGGTTTTTGGTCAGAGAGATGATCAGCTGGGTACCGTCAGCATAGGAGAGGATGTTCAGCCCGTGGTTCCTGACGATGGATGTGAGCGGGCCATGTAGATGTTGAAGAATGTGGGGCTCCGGAAGGAATCCTGTAGAACTCCTCAGCTGATCTCTGTACGTTCGGACAGGTAAGGCGGGAGTCTGACTCTCTGGGTTCTGCCAGACAGGAAGGAACGTATTCATTGTAGGAGCTTTACGCGGACACCGGCTGCATAGAGTCTGGACAGAGGATGAAGTGTGAAATCATGTTGAAGTCGGCCTATAGGTCCAGTAGGATGAGGGTTGTGGTGTGGCCACTGTTGAGGAGAGAGCGGATGTCATCTGTGGTGGCGAGGAAGGCGGTCTCCATGCTATGGATGCTCCTGAAAAATGATTGGGAGATGACCAGGATGTTGTTGTCCTCTATATGCTTGCAGAGCTAAGTGTTGATGGCCTTTTTGATTACCTTGGCTGGTAAAGGCAGCAAAGAGATGGGGTGGTAATTCGTGAGGTCCAGAGCGTCAGCCGTGGGTTTCTTCGTGAGCGGGCAGATCTCACCATGCTTCCAGTCCTCTGGGAAGGTGGCTGTATCTATAGAGCAGTTAGGGTGTGGCAGAGCTTGGGTGCAATGGAGGTGTTGGCTTTGTTGAAGATATGGTGAGAAAAGGGGTCTGTAGGGGCTCCAGAGTGGATGCTGCTCATGATGGTGCGGGTCTGTTCTGTGGTGAGGGTGGTCCAGTGGTGCAGGATCTGCGACAGTTCGAGGAGTCGGAGCTGGGAGCTTGTAGGATGGCAGCAAGGGTCTTGGGTTCCGGAGCTGTTGTGTATGTCTTTGATTTTCCAGTGGGAGAAGGTGGCTAGTCTGTCGCAGAGGTATTGAGATGAAGGGATGTTTGCTGTTTCCGATTGGGGTTTGGCATACTCCTTGACTATGGTGAAGAGCTCTTTCATGTTGTGGGTGACACCGCTGATACGGTCCTGCAGGGCAGCTTTCCTAGTGACTTTGATGAAGTGGTGGTGGGATTTTGAGGCAGTTCTGAAGGCCTCGAAGTCTTCTGGGGACTTGCTGTTTCTTCATTTTTTCTTTAGCCATCTGCAGCTGCGCCTGGAGTGCAGGGGAGAAACAGCCGGCCTTCTTGAGGTGTTGTTTTACTGAGGTCTTGCGGAGAGGTGCTAGGATGTTGGCGCATTTAGAGATCCATTGGTGGACATTTTGTGCTGAGATGTTAGCCCCTGCAGTGAGGAGCGGGGGAGACTTGCTGAGGGTGTTGGTGAGCTATTCCTCAGTGATCTTGTTCCATTTTCTGCTTCGGGCTCGGATTGTGCAGAGGAGGATGGTCGATGAGGTGATAGTGAAATGAATGCAGTGGTGGTCAGTCCAGTGAAGCCAGGAGGTGTTGTAGAGGGTGATGCTGTTGCTGGGGCAAAAGATGGCATTAAGTGTGTGTCCAGCGATATGGGTTGGTGAGGTGACCAGTTGCATTAGTCCTATTGTGGCGAGGTTATCGAGCAGGGAAGCAGTGTTGGTTTTGTTGCCCTTGTCAATGTGGAAATTGAGGTAGCAGAGGAGGAAGTAGTTCGAGGAGGCGTGAGTGTTAGGAGAGATGATGTCGACGATGGGAGTCGCTGAAGACTGGGCGGGGGCCTGGTGACCTGTAGATGAGGGTGCCGCAGAAGGTAGACTTGCGGGTGGCATGAATCTGGAAATGGAGGTGCTGCATGAGTGGGGAGTGTTCTTCCATGTTGGTTGTCAGGCAGAGGGTGTATTTGTGTACAATGGACAGGCTGCTGCCTGGGCAAGACGATCAGTCTTTGCGGAGCAGTTTGCAGCCACTGGGAATGGCGATGTCCAATGCCGATGCTGGGTTTGTCCATGTCTGGGTGAGAAAGGCGATGTCTGGTTGGTTGAAGTCTAGAAAGTCGCCGTGTTAGTGGAGGGGTCAAATGTTGAGGCAGATGCAGCCAGGGAGCTTCGGGTTGGTGTTCAGTGGCTCAATGGCGGGAGGTTCCATAGCTTGGTGTAGGGCGAGGTTGTGGTGGCAGTAGGTTCCTAGGTGATATGAAATGGCAGGAGGTGGAGCGTCCTGTGTTCAGCGAGTGAAGGATGTCTGAGTTGTTGAGATGGACCAGGGTTCATGGTGCTGGCCGCGGACAGTCGCAGGTAGGCTTGCCTTTGGCGTGCCGGTGATGCGGTCGTACAGCGGCCATCATCAAGAAGGGGAGAGAGGTGGGATGTCTGGGCATCTGGAAGGCTGGAGGGCGGGAAAGCACTTCATGGAAGGGAGAGTGGTTGGGGCAGCAGGGGCAGCAGCAGCAGGGAACGGAGCACAGGGAAAGTAAAAGGCTGAAAGGAGAGAGAAAGAGACAAGAATGAAAAGAAAGGAAAAAATAAATGAAGATGACAGAAAAAATAGCAAAAAGAAAAGAGACAGCAGATACTTACACTCAGATGGCCACTAAGTCACCAGGGATGAGGTGCAGGCTGGAGCCTGTGGGTAAAGGTGGGACTCGAACTCAGAATCAGGCAGGCTCTCAGTTCACTCTCAGCAGAGGCAGCAGCATTAAACAGGTGGAAGTGCACAGAGGAGGGCGAACAGAAGCTGGCCAAGAGGTCAGACGAGTCGCCCTCTCAGTGCGCAGTGTCCGCCATTAAGAAGGGGAGGGAGGCGGAAGGTCCGGTCAGCTGGAAGGCAAGAGGGCAGGAAAGCGCTTCACGGGAGGGAGGGAGGGAGTCGGGTCCACAGGGGCAGTGGCAGCAGGGAACAGAGCGCAGGGAGAGTAAAAGGCTGAAAGGAGAGAGAAGGAGACAAGAATGAAAATAAAGGAAAAAATCAATAAAGATGTCAGAAAAAATAGCAAAAAGAAAAGAGACAGCAGATACTTAAACTCAGATGGCCACTAAGCCACCAGGGATGAGGTGCAGGAGGCAGCCTGTGGGTGGAGGTGGGCCTCGAACTGAGAGTCAGGCAGGCTCTCAGTTCGCTCGCAGCAGAGGCAGCAGCAAACAGGTGAAGCTGCACAGAGGAGGGCAAACACACGCTGACCAGAAGGTGGTCCTCAAATTCTGCAGAGGGGATAGATTGTTGTCCCTGTGCCCTGAGTGGTAGATAAACACTATCTCATTTTCTCTTGTTGTGTCACTTTTGACTTTATCTTCGTACACACAACCTATGTCCACTTTTCCAAAAGTACAAGATCAGAAAGTGCAAGGCAGCTGAAGCCCTGTGTATGCTATCTGACACAAGAGACATAGGGCCATATGTACGATGCAAGTCACAATACCAAATGCACAACTGTGTAACTTACACTTTTCGCGATTCCCAGTGGGGTCACAAATGACCCACTTCATTAATATTCATAAGATAGGTTGCAATTTGCAACCCCATAGGGAATGGCCGCACTCACAGGGATGGTCGCCTGCTGGGGACAGCCGAACACCATGTCTGTGACTGCTTGTAAATAAAGCAGTATTTTTTTTTTAACCCCTTGGGTGCCTGGGACGAAACGGTTACGTCCTCGGCGCTCAGGTGTCGAAGATGTAACCGTTACATCCTGCACCCGGCAAATGGGTGGGACTCCCTCCTCTGGGTGGGGATGAAAGGGGAATCACTTCCCCTTCCAGCCCTGAACCTCCCACAGTGACGTCTGATGATGTCAGTGCTCGATCGTGCGCTGACCTCATCAGAGGTCGCCTCCATTGCACAGCGTAATCCAAGAAGAAACTGATTAGTCTCTCCTCTGTATGGGGCAGGGGAGGTCAGAGAGGCATGAAAAGGAAAGGAAAGGTGTCTAGTTTTCAGAAATGTCTATGTTTGGTAGGTTTTCATAGATGGCTGCTAAGCCCAGGACCAAAGACCCAGGTCCCAGTTTTGTAATTGATAATTGTGGAGAGCTCACGTAGTGTTTTGGGGCATTTCCTGATGCGGGCACTAGGCCTACCCATACAAGTGAGGTACCATTTTTATTAGAAGATGTGGGGAAATGCTGTGTAGAAGGAAGTTTGTGGCTCCCCTCAGATTCCAGATCTTTGCAGCACTGAAATGTGAGGAAAAAGTGTTTTTGCCACATTTTTGGTCATTTTATGAAATATCCGTGTTTTTGATATGATGGTTTAAAATGTAAAATGTTGTAAAGCTGTGTGTATTTGACCACCGACTTCATTTTGTTCTTAGCATCAGGTGACGTCACAGTGGCGCCGCACGGTTTTTCCACATCAAGTTTGTTTTCCACACAGGACGTGTTGTGCTTTTCTCACCAGCACAAGGTTACACCATATTGGAACAAAACATGGGGAATGTGGAAGGAAGACGTGATAAGAGTCTCAGCCTGGGAATGTTTTCATCAAGGAAAAGTACAGCTCCTCTGTCTCTGGAATACGCAGTGGGGCAGGGCCCGTTCCTTTGTGTGTTTTCGATGCAGACCAAGTACAGCCAGCACTTGAATTTCATAACTGTAGGGAGGGGGAGAGTGCTAGAATCTTCCTCTCAAGCTTGTTTAAGGTTTATAAGTTGGGGAAACTTGGCACTGAGGTAGAAGGAGCTCGTCTGAATGTGGACACACAGTTCGGGGAACTTAATCCAATTTTGGGAAGGCCTCCTGCCTCAGCTGTCCAGTCCAGGGTTGCTCTGCTTGATGCTGTCAAGGATGAAAAATTCATTCCCCATAGTGATGCAATTTAATTCTTAATTATCTAGCTTGACTATGTCAATATACATATATACATAAATATATATATATATATTCACTGCATATATTATTGTTGAAATATTGCAAATTTTCTGTCTGTCTTTGTTTGAGTATTTCGGCATCTACACGTGTTTCACTGCATTCAAGTTAAATGCTCATGTTCATATTTTTGTATGCTTTTATTTGATATCTGGGAAGTGCCTTAACAAATTCCTTACTAAGACTAAGAGTGCTGCATTCTTTGACATTGTTTCTTCTTAGTTCAAAGTAGAGCAATACATCTGAGCATCACTCTGCAGGATTTCGGAAAATGTTTGGCAACAAATTTAAGGCAGTTTCCCAGGTGCCAAATGACATACCAGGGTGGAAAATGCACCCTATAATCCTCTTGCGAATGAATGGGTGTGTGGTTCAGGGTTAGGTGAACATTTGGGCGAATGTCTTGTAGATGCTGAACCAACTCAGGTGTTGATTTGTTTGCAAAAAGTGCCCACACAGATAAATGGCGGGAATTATCTCTTTTAGGAAAACGGGGCTGGATCTTGTTAACAGCTTATAGAAAAATGCATCAGAAATGTGTTCAGTTAGAAGAAGAAAATCAGCAATTTGAGAGACAGCTAGTTAAAGCCAAGAATAACTCGACCATGCTGTCCTGTCAGAATAAATTACTTCAAGATAAAGTTGATACTTACCAGTCTGTGCCAGAGAAAGCTGCTGTGTGCGTTGCTCTGTATTAATACAAAAAGTGCAAGGGGAGAGATCATAATAAGAAAGTTCATTTAGCTATTGCTAAAGCAAGGCTAGGCTGGAATCCAGACGCTTGGGATGCAAATACTTGGGATTCCACTTATTTATCTGATTCTAGTGAAGAACTTTGTAAAAACAGTGGTGCTCAGAGCGAGGCAGAAGAACAGAAAATGATTCAAGCACAGCCCATTACATAGACGAATGTTACAACATGGACCTCAATACCCGGGGGCAGCCAAGGACTCTCTAGAGGATTATACACAACAGGAGATAAATGACATAACAGACAGATTTAGGCAGAGATCTGGGGAAACATTACTTACATGGATGGTGCGATTATTTGATACAGGAGCCTCTGGAGTAATGTCAGATGGAGGAGATGCTCTGAAGTTTGCATACTTAGCACTGATCCCACTGTACAGGAGCAGTTTAGGGGCTATCAGGGTAACCATCAGATCTCCCTTCTGCGTCTTGCAGTTATGGGTTGTAAACAAAAGTATCCTACAGAGTGAAACTGGCCACAAAATGTAAAGCCCTGGTATACTTTAAGAGATGTAATGCAGAGAATTAAGGAGGAGGGACTAAAAACTGCTATTTTCCTGGGTGATGCTCACCCTCTGTTAGAAGGACGGCTCTTTGTGTCAGTGCGAAACAAAATAATTTGCTTCGCTCCTCCAGCTTAAAAACATGTGATAATGACCATATTAATCAATCAGACACGTAATCCCTTAAAAGATGTGCTGGAGGCAGTCTGTGAGTTAGTGAGAGCTTAGAGACTGGATGAAACCTGAGAGTCCCTCGAGGTCTGAAAGTCACACAGATAATAGAGTATCTAGGAGAGATATGTTTATGGCATTGCTGAAGGATGGTATCAAGAAAGAACAGACAGAAGGGATAGATACCAAGTGTCTGTGGGAGATGTACCACAAGCGAGGGCTGGGCAGGAAAGAGGGGAGCAGAAAGGTGTATAACAAGATAACAAACAAGTGATTCAGGGCAAGTCACAGATGCTGGAGAAAGGAAAAGAAGGGGAAAATAACTGTTTCTCCGAGGGGGAAGGAGGAGGAAGATTTGAATACTGACTGGTTGACTGAGAAAAACAGAGAAGGAGAGGAATATAGAGAGCATATATCCGGACTTGACTAATGCCAGAGTTGACAGATTTAAATCAGACTAGGAAATAGGCCATACTACGGTACAGGGATGGGCTCGCAAAGACAATAGACCCCAATAGACCCCGTGTTGATTTAGAAATTCACTGGAAGAATAAAAATGTTTAAAAGGTTCAGGCCTTGGTGGACACCAAGTGAAGACCTTTTTAATATGAGGAAATCTGAAAAAGTTTACAGGTCAGCACTATACCATTTTAGGGTTGGGTGGAAAGCAAACCCCGCAGTACAGACTAATGTTCAAATGAAAATAGGGAGAACACCAAAAAGAGAATACACTGTTTTGATTGGGCCCCTCCTAGAGAATGTACTGGGAATTGACATTTTGAAGGCGATGACATAATACTTGGATGATGGTTTTTATCAATTTGCGTCAAAGTGATCCATTTCAGAGGCAGCAGTGAGGGTGAGTCATCTTAAGATACCCCCAGTGAAGGTGCCTCCAGCCGTGAAGGTGGTTCATTTGAAGAGTACCGAATTCCGGGAGGCATGAGGACATAAGTAAGACTATACAGGAATTGATAGAAGCAGGTGTGGTGGCCCCAGTCACCACTGAGTGGAACAATCCTTTGTGGCCTATACGCAAAGTGAATGGGCACTATAGAATGATGATCGATTAGTGAGAATTGAACAAATATACATCCCCTCTGACTGCTGCCGTCCCAGACACCATCACTTTGATTGAGAGGATACAAAAACATAAAGGGACATGGTATACAACTATTGATATTGCTAATGCTTTCTTCTCCTTACCATTGGCCCCTGAGAGTCAGGAGCAATTTGCTTTTTCGTGGAACGGAAGACAATTTAAGATGTTATCTTTGCCTATGGGGTATGTACACAGCCCCATCAACTGCCACCAGCTCGTGGCAGAACACCTGGATGAAGTACCTGTCATTCCAGGGGTGCAATTGTCTCATTATTTCAATGATGTGATGATTCAAGGAGAAACACAACAACAGGTGCAAACTCAGTTGGGCAGGGTTGTGGAACATTTGCAAAGCAAAAGGTCGATGATCAATCCAGCTACGATGCAAGGATCCTTTCAAAATGTGAAGTTTCTAGGAATCCAGTGGAATCAGGGACATAGGGAGGTGTTGCTGCAGCCAAGACAAAAGATACTAGAATTCGTCACACCCCGAAATAAACAGGAGACTCAGCGATTCATTGATTGTTTGGTTTTTGGAATCACCCATGAGGTGGGGTGAGACATTTAAATCTTTGTCCCTTGAGGATAGGAAGCATATTTGGTTCAATGATGGTTCAGCCAAGTATGTGGGGGCCAAAAGATACTGGAAGTCAGTGTCGTGTAACCCAGTAACCAAGAAGCAGGAGAGAGGTAGTGTAGTCAACATGCAGAATTGTATGCTGTATATCAGACGTTAAAACAGGAACTTCCTGGGACATGTCACATGTATACTGATTCTTGGTCCATCGCCAATGGGCTAGCTACTTGGCTTCCCACATGGCATGCACATAACTGGCAAATACATTCCAAGGAGGTGTGGCGCAAAGAGTTGTGGCAGGATATTTGGTAAATGCTAGAGCAAAGTATTGTTACTGTATATCATGTAGATGCCCACTGTCCCACCAATTCACTCGAACGATGGTTCAATTCCTATCAAGACCACAAAGCCAAAATCTCAGAGGCAGAAGTGGCACTTCAGGACTCTGACTTGGTTGGGATGGCTAAATGGGCCCACCAAAAATGTGGACACCTGGGAGAGAAGCCACTAACAGGTGGGTAAAGATTAGATGGATGCACATTCCCCTAGATAACAGTGCACATGCAGTGTCCTATTTGTCAACACACACAACAGAGATCTGTCCCTCAAACTGTCAGAGGTCAGTTGGGGAGAGGGAAGTTTCCAGGGCAGATATTGCAGATCGATTACATTGGGCCACTACTGAATAGTTGTGGGTGTCAATACGCCTGCACGGCAGCGGATACTTATTCTGGACATCTGATTGCTTTTCCATGTGAACGTGCTACTCAATTAAACACCATCAAAATGCTAGACTTGTTAATGTTGTATTTCGGAGTCCCACTCCAAGTCCAGAGTGACAGCGGGTCACATTTCAAAGGTAAATTGGTGCAAGGTTATTTTTGACAACAAAATATTGAGTGGATTTATCATATTCCATATTACTCACAAGCTGCAGGATTAATTGACAGAATGAACAGCTTATTACAGCCCAATTGCAAAAACTAGTGGACGGTACCCAGAGAAACTGGAGAGATCATTTGAATGAGGCTTTGTTGATCCTCAATAACAGACGCTTGTCCAATGCAGAAACACCATTAAAGCAAATGTTGACATAAGCCTTACAGGTACACCCCCAAGTTGCAACAAATGCTATCATGTATTGGGAGTAAAAAACAGAAGCCTTAGCTCCCTACAGAGCCACAACAGAATCTGCAGGTCTTGATTTGCATGCTTTGAACATTTACAGATGGAAACCAAGGGACATGCTGCTTATTGAGACAGGTGTTGGAATACAAATTCCCTCAGAGCACTTCCGATTGATTACTCCTTGATCTGTGTTGGCACTCAAAAGGTATTCAGATCTTGGGGGGAGTGATCGATGCAGACTACCAAGGAGAAATTAAGGTGAGTTTATTGAACAGTGGAGACACTGATTAGATAATACAGCCTGAAGCGCATTAATTGAACTGCTTCCCTTGTGTCGAGTATGTAATGTGGAGGGAAACAGAAACATCATAAGTCCTAACTGCATAAAAGCACACGGCCCTCCAGTTATACTGGCAGGAATGTACATATCGGTGGTATTTCCACAGTAAAGCAACCACCTCACTGGTAATAATTTGGCATGCTTGATGTGACTAGCAGCAGTCACTAAATGTTGAGAAAACATGTCATTGTTGACTTTTCTACATGTTTAATCATTTCTTTGCTGACATAGTACTCATTGTTCCCACGGAATCTGGTGGTACTAAGGGAACTAAGGGGTTGGAAGTGCTTGAGGGATTCAGTGATGAACGTTGTATAGTGAGATATAGTTTAGTGTGTATGACCTTTCCATACTATATGTAGGGCTGAGTGGTCCTTGCTGCAACCTCTGACCCAATACAACTCTTTACCCAGTGGTTTCTATTTGTCAGTGTATTGACATTGACTCATCCAGCCCTTCATAACAATGGATCTTGGTATTTAAATGAGAGGATTAAGAGCTATTGCCCAGAAAGGCCCTTGTGCTCTAACAACACCATTTTATTTATGATTCCCTGTGTTAAAAACCAGTGCAGAGGTGGTGCCTCGCCTATGGAATCAGCTACCCGGGCACTTGAGCTCTATCACAGAGGAAGTTAAATTTAACAAGCATTTAAAATGCAATGGGCCTCAAGTTTGCTCGAGTTAGACTATTAGCGTTGTAAACTGCAAACAGGACTTTTCTTGCCACATAAACTGAAAATGAAAAGATAAACAGTTTCACATAAGCGAGCTGACGGACGCAAAGCAAACACACAAATGGAAACAGAAGTTAGCTTGCAGTGAAATGTATCGGTAAAAGTGCAATTATCCGTGTTACCGTCAAGAGTACAATTATCCATGTAACCAGCAAAAGTGCTATTATCTATGTAACAGGATCGATGTCATGCAAAGCGTGCGACTACTACCCAGCGAGATCGCACTACCTATGTAACAAAGAGAAAAAGTAGTCCAGAAATCATGCTGAAAACATGGAGCCTTGTATGTTTTCAGTAGTTGGCCGGTGTGCTCGAAGAAGGCTAAACACTGGAAAAGGCTGTTTTCATTAGTTGGCTGGTGTGCTCGAAGAAGGCTAAACACTGGAAAAGGCATGACATATGCATGCCTTTCACTAATCAAATCAGGTGAATTTTAAAAAGCCAGCCACAAAGTGATGGGCTTGCTTACAAGCCTGTGGCGTAGAGAGATAGCAACAGGGAGGGTGCTATTTGCGCTCTCGATCCTAAAAAAGAGCTGAAAACATTTGTATTTCAACGTTAGCCAGCGACAGGACACCTATGGTTCCCAGCTTCTGACTTTCTATCCCCTATGTACCTGAGCACCGGGACACTGTTGAGTAGCTCTGCTCTATACAAATGCAATTTATTCACTCATTGAAATGTTCCAGCTAGTAAAAATCGTGACTGATGTTAACGAAAGAGCGGATTCGGAAACACCGCCCACTGATATTACTGCAAAGTGGAATTTCACACTGGAATTTCACCCATAGTCTCTTGGGATTCCTTAGCAGTAATTGTACAAGTGTTCAGCCTGAAGCAGAGGGTCTGAAGGACTACAAGCTTTAGGAACCAGTTATTCGCCAGGGTGTCGAAGAAACGATAAATCCCAACCATACCACACGAATTTTATCTTGTTGAAGGGCCAGGCAGCACCATGTCCACAGCTCTCCTTGGTATTAAAAGCACCGATTCCTGGAACACCGCCTTCCGGAGGCGTCCTTGTGCGCAAAAAACAATTTGCTACAGAAAATGGAAAAGAAGATAAGGGAAATGTGTTGCTTGCTGTGAGAGGTCAGCAGCAAAATATGATTGCATACTGTGTGTGCGCGCGTCCACTGGGGTGCTCGTGTCATTTTCTCGCGGTGCTAATATTTCATTCTGGTAAGTTTCAGATGTTTACATGGATATCTACAGCTCTTCTAGGCTTTAATTTAAGAAAAACTCATTAGTGAATATATATGTGTGACCTACAATTGAACTCCTTCTGGATTTAGGCTATTGGATGACAAATAGCTTTAAAAGGGATTGGGGCATCTACATGTAAAGTGTAGATTCCCACTGCACTGAGCAAGAATGCGAACACGGAACTTTTCCCGTAGGCACACATATAAATGCACCTTTTTTGGAAGTTTTATATAACCGCTAACGTGGCCCAATGGTATCAGAGATCTTTACATGTGTACCAAAGTACATTACCCAAGATAATTTTCACTTTTATTTTTTCAGGTACGAGTTAAAGTGATTTGCCCACAACCACAGGGTGTTAAGTGAACTACGATCCTCGAACTCGTTTACTGAAATTAATGGGGTTTTGTTTCCAAGGTTGGGGAATCAGGGCTGACTGCACCTGAATTCGCGGGACTGCACTGCTTCTGAATTCGGTTGGAGTCCGGCTTGCAACCTTTTTAAGGATCTGGAGAAGTTTTTGTAGTTTCTCATTTACAGAAAGTCTAATACTGTGAAGTATCTAAGCGCCGTGTCTGGATAGGAATACCATTTATTTAACAGGTAAGTTATTTTGGAGCTACATTTGCTTGTAAATTAAGAGGACTTGAATGTGATTTATACGTAGGAGAATGTGCCATGATTTAATGGTGAACACAGAACACGGTGACGCTCCTTTGGATTTTTTCCTGCAACCTATGTGCTATATTTGAAGCTGGGCTGTGAGAAAAATAGTTCAGACCAATTCATGCACAAAAGGGACTCTACGTTTATTTAATAAGATAGGTTGACAGGGTTATTGATATACCGCTTCACCAAGGGCAATCACCCTCAATGCACACGTCATTATACCGAACATTGCATGAGATCACAACCCTGGCAGAGGAAAGAAGGTAAGGCAACAGCAATTACTGCATATTATAACAAACCCCTCTTTTAGAAACATTGACAAAAATTGAAAACACAAAGTAAACGCACCAGTCGAAGGAAACTAAAATAAGCATTATGATCACAGCAGTGGTCACACACAAATCCATTCTCACAAACAAACTACTAATCTGCGGATCATCAGGCCTCATCGTAATGAAAGCACACCCCACTTCACCCCTTCTTCACTGAGAAACAGGAAGTACCTCATATTCACATGCCTCCTCTTTTGCACACAAGGGAAAGTGGACAAACACAACACCACTATTGCTCAAAAGAACAGGGAATACACTTAAGGCCAGGATACTGCCACATTTCCACAGTAAGGTTAGGGGCCGTCACACTTGAATAACTACCACACACAGGACCAGTCTACATCATGCCACATTCTTTCAGAAAATTACCTGACCACTTGAAGATGAGTGATTTGGTGTTTTTACCCGGCTCGAAAAAGCTGTACACTGAATTTATCGAGATCCTTGAAAGAGGAGCAGACGGTTGGTCAAATGTAAGACGTTTCCTAGTGATGAAAAAGTATATGGATGGGTGGAACATGGAACTGGTATGGGTGATGAGTAATTTGTGAGCAACTAGTGACTGCAAGACATATCAATTTGGTTTATAGGGTAACTGCTGCCCTGAGTAGTAGTTGAGTTACACTAAATCAGTTTTTAATTTATTGAGTTTCAGGGTTCTTAATGTTATCCAAGAATAAATTGCAAGTGCACAGTGTTCTTTCAGTTTAGGGGTAAGCAAAATTTGAACCTTTGTCCACAACATCTTGCAAAGTTGATAAACTTTGCATTTCATGAACATTGCACAGTTTGTCACATTCACAAATATTCACCTGAGATGAAAGTCCCACAACAAATTTGAGAACAATTTTCCTGTAAAATATTTTTCCAATGATAATTCTAGGGCTAAAGCCCTGGTTTTGAATGTTTTGCATGTTTTGTTTGCTTCACACAAATCCAAATGGGTTGTGGAAGTGACACCAGATACCTTTGACCTTGAGAGCATCACAGCAACTGATATCATACCACCCAACCCTGTTTTTCTTCCAGGAAGGCATTCTACATGACCTAAGCATCATCAAAAGAATTGACTTTGCTTAAGTTCCATTATAAATGAATGTTTGGTCAAACATTTGAGAGAGACAAATGTCTACTTTAGATACCACCTATGAGAAAGTCATCTTTTAGCATGTTCACCCTAATTTTTCTGACTGATACTGGTGGTGACTGACACTGACTGTGCCCTGGACTCTGCTAACCAGGCCCAGGGCCACTGTTCTGAGCAAAGGGTATATGGTGAACTGGTACAATTACGACAGGCAGTGGCAGACTATTGTAAGTCCCTAATATATAATAAAGCAAGGGGGATTCAAACTACCTATACGTCCCTAGTATATAATAGGGCAGGAAAGTTTAGTAGCCTAGTAGATTTTCTGCACTGGAGTGTGCACTGCTGTGTTGCCTGCTGTCAATTCTAAAGGCAGTTCTGACTTCCAGACTGTCTTTAAAAAGTAAAATGTGTGAAAATTGGACTTTGGAATTAAATGTACTTCCAAAGTGATAATCTACCTTATATTTACATATAAGCCACCCCTAAATTCTCTCCTGGGTGTCCCAGGGGTTGGGTGTCATGTAGCTATAAGCAATGACATTATAACATATGTTTTATATGCCCTGGTGAGGGAAAAACTGCCCATTTCATTTTTGCTCATTGTAGATACTTAGCTACATAGGATAGCATGGTAATATTTCACATAAGCATAAGTATTGCTAGGAAGGAGCTAAATGTGTAATGAAAGGACTCACAACATTGGTAATGATAAATCCAATAACTTGTCACTGTTGAATATATCATAACTAATACAGAAAATACATCATAGGACTTTCTTTTCTCTAAGCCTAAATCCAGCCTACCATTGGCCTCTACTGGTTGGTAAGCCATAACAGGATTAGCCAGGCTACTTTCATGAGGTGATAAGTGGCCTGCACTGAGAAGAGGTTACCTAATGGGGGTAGGTCTGCAGCTGCAAAGGCCAGGCTAGAAAGGGGGCTGGATAAATCAAACCGGGCTTCAAAGGAAGCAGAACAGAAAGGAATGCCAGCCTGGCCTGCCCTCTCACTCTATACCCCACAGATAGCTAGCAGGCCCAGGGAAGACATTTGCAAATGGTCTGGAGGAGGAGTGTTAATGGAAATGAGCCACACCAGTAGGTTGGTTTAGCAAGGTCTTGCTCCTTTGGAGAGAAATCCTCCTTCTTGGATTTAAAAATACAGTGTTTTATGGGACAAGAAAATGCCACACTTTTAAGGAAGCTGTCATGCTTTTGGGTGGCACACTACATCTCATTGGACAGGAATGCCCACTTGCTTGTCCCCCAAGATAACTGAATAAATATGGCTGAGCTGCATTGCAACTCAGATCTGCTGCCTGAAATCACAAGAAGAAAAATAACTTCCCTGTTGGATCCCCAACCCAAAGGACTGGACTTTGAAGTACTGCTCCTGTCAACAGCCCTAAGGACTTTACCTTGATTCAAAAAGGACTAAGGAGTGGACTCCCTGAAAGCAACATATTAACAGAGCTTTCTTCACCAACTATCACAAAAGTCCCTAGCCTCTTGTGTGTCCAGTGGAGTTTTAAGGATTTGGCGAGGTAGGTTGTAGGAATTGTAGTCCTAAACTTCCAAGGACCATCTCAGAGCTCCTAGACCCTTGGATTTGTGCTTTGGACACTTGAAACCCCCAAGAGGAACTTCAGGAAGAAGTTCCAGAAGTTTGGAGCAACTTTGGGAAAAATCTCCATAAGTGGACCAAACGGGCCTTGTGACTCAAGCCAACTACCTTCAACTGCGACCCTGCCTGACTTTCACATTCGTCCCGCTGAAAGCTTTGGAGCTCCATACTTCCAGGATTTGACCGGGGCCTCGCAGAAAATCAGTCCAACTACATTGCATCAAAATCGGCTTGCTGACCACATAACATTAAGAAAAAAAAGCTCCAGAAAAGTTTCTAAGTGCCAAGGTAAAAGTTTGACCGAGGTCTCCCGCTAAGTGTATTCGAGCAGAGCTCTACCCCGGTTGGTGTCGAACTTTGACTTTGTCCCAGTCAAGCACGATAAGATGTCTCCAGGCGTCGCTAATGATTTCTAAGCATTAGAAAGAACATTGTTTAATTTAATCTTTAAAGAAACATAACTCTGGTTCCCTATATTGGATTTTGGACATTTTGGTATCCCAGCAGCTAGGCTCCAAAATTCCGGGCATGCAAAAGGGAGCCTTACCACACTGTGCTCACCCAAGTTCAGCTGGGCCATCAAAGAAATCAAGCTTGGAATCGACTGTCTGCTACCAATAAAGCTGGACTCCCTAGAGCCATCTGGGACTACGAACTCATTACTGTTAACCAATGTTTATATTCATCCAAATAAAGAGCTAAACAGAGAAAATTTGGAAACTCTGTTCAACATACTAAAAATAGTGATGAGGCAGTATAAGGAGGCCACTCATATTGTGTCTGGTGACTTCAATGTGGATCTGAGCAAAAGCCACTCAAGACAGGGAAAAATCATTATGGCCCCTATCTAAATAAATGGCTTGAAAAACTGGGAATAAGTTGCTTGAAGACGCACCCAAGAGGAGATCTTGCCCCACCGGTAACCTTTACAAACGGTGCTACGAAATCAACAATTATATTTCCGCTAATAAATGATGAAACACTGTCGCTCATTGCTATTCATAAAATACTTGCACACCCAGAATGTGACCATTTTCCTCAAGCCATACTGTTAAGATGGGCATGTAAGCGATTACCAACTTCAAACATCATCATTGCCGCTCCAAGGGCCGAGAATGCAAAGAAGTTAAAATGGCAAGGGCTAGGCATTGAGAAAGTGATGGAAGCAGTACATTGTGACGCGGGGTCACTAGAAGAGCTCAAAAATGAATTTGAAAATCAGGAAGGCACAGTTTTGTGTCCAGGAGCTCGGGTGAAAGCTTGGAAGCACTTATGTGATTTTCTGCTGCATAAATTTCCCAGTAAATCATCCAGTCCGAGCTCTGCAGTTGTTGTAAAGGAAAAGCAAAACGTTGCCACTAAAGAGCAGCCATGGTACAATATAGCCCTGTGCAATTCAAAAAAACAAGTTTCATGCAAATCCAAAAAAGTGACTAAGGAAACACGTAAGAATAAGACCCCTGCTAACTTAATGCTTTTGAATTTGAGATCACTATACAAGAAGGCCTCCTGGAAGGAAAAAAGACAGTACTATGAAGACCTGTGGGGCAAGCTCTTGATATCCAATAGAACGAAGAACAATAGTACATTTTGGCACTTGGTGAATGGGCTGGTACATGGGAAACAACGGAACTCCAATGCAGGCATCGATGCTGCTTCTTGGGAAGCACACGTTTTGGCACTATACTCAACCCCAGCACATATGGAGATACCAGGGGCTCTACTACCAACTAGCTGGAGCATTTCAAAGCCACCTGATTTTGGCTTTAAAATCAGGACAAAGGCAGGACCTGACCAAGCCAACGTCATCAAGGACATTGATATTGAACAGCTAATTGGCATCATAAAGAAGCTAAAAATGGCAGGAGCTGCAGGACAGAATGGTATTCCTAACGCCCTATTTAGAGGTGATGTAACATACTAGGCCGACTATCTGGTGCTCCTTTTCAACGATCTCCATGGCTCCAAGACCCTGCCAGATGCCTGGGAAGGCAGCATACTCCACCCTATCTACAAATGAACTATAGACTAATAGCCCTGATTGGCGTTGAAGCTAAGCTTTATGCATCATGTCTGCTGCTACAACTATTGGGTTGGATTCAAGAGAGACACCTTTTAACACAAAGCCAGACTGATTTCAGAGATGGCATGGGAGCTTCAATCAATCTGACTGCACTGGCCCTGTTAGGTTTTAAGTCCAGATTCAAGAAAAGTCGGCTATTTGGCTGTTTCATCGACCTTAAGTCAGCGTTTGATCGGGTCCCGAGAGACCGTCTGTTTGAAAAATTGAAAAGCTGGGGTACACTCAGCTGCCTGCTGTCTGCGCTGAAACTATACACAGGCACCTGGGCGCAATTTAAGATCAGAGCAGGCAGCCATGTCACCAACAGAGTTAATACTTCAAATGGTCTAAAGCAAGGATGTGTCTTAGCCCCCATGCTCTTTAACCTATATGAGGTTGTGCTTCTTAGTCAAACTCCATTTGGCCTGCAGTGTAGTATTGATGCTCTTACTAGTTACATCACCAAACAAGGTTTAGAATTGAATCTGAATAAAACCAAAGTGGTCAGACTGGTGGATTCGAAATGCAAATCTGGCTCATGGTTTATCGATGGGATTCAGGTGGAGGTCGTTGCTGCCTATAAATATCTAGGTTTCATAGTAGATAAAAATCTGTCCTTCAAACCCCAGCTGGTCGCTGTTCGAGCAAAAGCACAAGCCCTGACATAAGGATTTAAGACATTAAAACAAAAACTGAGCTGTCCATCACATAATCATCTGCTCTCCGTTATGACAGCACGGTTAATGCCAACTGTCTCTTATGGGGCAGAGATACTGCTGGGCAAAGAAGCAGCAGTTTTTAATCAAATTTAAACAAAGGCCTACAAAGCTGTGTTCCAGATTTCCAACTCAGCCTCACCAGCTTAGGTTCACCTAGAATTCGGGTTAAAAAACCTATATTTTCCAGAGCAATAATGTGTACAACAGGATGAATAAGTAACCTATGCTGGCTTGAAATCAAGGAACAACAGCACCGTAATATTATCGTCTCATGGGGAAACCATCTAAACAACTCAATAAAGGACCTGGGCCTGGACACTGTCTGGGACATGAGCTTGAGCAAAGGGGAGTTCTACCGGATGGTCAACGCTACAACCTGGTCACCTTCACTCATTACTGACAAAAACATACTTGCCAAAAGACGACATGACTGGGTGGCACTATCTTCATATAAAACTCTCAGACCCCCGGAATATCTATCAGCTTTTGTTAGGCAGTTATGCTTTTGTGCTTTGGGTCGATTGCCACCAAAGATATGGTTCCTTCCTGGAAACAGCAATTCAGGTCAGAAACCTGTTGTCTTTCTGGGTACAAACAAGAGTCCCTTGTGCATCTTTTCTGTGTATGTCCAGCACTATGGGAGCAAAGGAAAATACTCTTGAAACACTCCTTTATGGCCCTTGGCATACGCACTTGCAGACCAGCTGTTATCAGCTTGCTAAGTGGCTTTTCGATTCATTTTGCCTGCTGGGGGACAAAGTTTATGGTGCAGGCGTGCAAATCTCTGTCAAATAAGGCTGAACCAGTACCGGCTTGTCAGGATTGATAGTGGCGTCATTGTTTTACATCTAGCATGTGGTGTTACCAAGCACCACCAGACGTGGGATGATAGTCAATGCTGTACTGTCATTGCAAAACTGTCATTTTTCCAAAGACTTGTCCTCATTCTTTTGATCTGTTTTAAGTTTTAAGGAGGATCCGTCCTCAATTTTTTGTTTATTTTAAATATGAAAAAAACAAGTGGGGTAATACCCGCCCGGCCAGTTTGCATAGCCTGCTTTAATTACATTAATGCATATGTTTTTGTGTGTACTATGGCTCACAGACGTAATGCGTTGAATTGGCGTTGGTTTAATTAATCATGCTAATAATAATAAAATTCACTTACTTACTCCGGTTCCCTATTTTGGATTTTTGACATTTTGGTGTCATTTTAAAGATAGAAATATTTACTATTTTTCTAAATTGGTGTAGGATTTTTATTGTATGATGTGTCTTACTTATTTACTGTCTTGGTGCATTTAAATGCTTTATATAACTGTCTCCAAAATAAAGCCAGCTTGCCTGCTTGTTGCTAAACTACCAGGGGTTAAGCCAGGGGCGGACGTTTTCAGAACTTGACAGGACCTAAGATTGACCTGGGGACATTATTGTTGTGGTAGATGTGCACTTATCTCTACTAACAGCCAGCCTCCAACATATTTGGTGTTCAGAGGTGTAAATGTGGACTTGTGTTTGAATGACACCTTACAGTAAAATGAGTTAAGATCAGTAAAAATCTGCTAAATTGACTTAGAGCAAAACTTTTGATGTTGGAGTTTTGAAATTCAGCCTAAAACTGATTTTTTTCCCATTTGTTTGATTTTTCCAAATTTGTTCTATTGCGGATTGTGAAGGTTGTGTCCCCTAAAACTAGCGATATTATGGAGCTGGATCTGGTTAAATCGGAAAAACTCACAGTGGCTGGACTTAGAGTTCAGTGTAGGTCCAAGGGGTTGCGTAACAGTAACTAGGTCAGGAAGGCAGAGTTGATTAGTCCCCTTAAGGCACAGACAGCTCCACAGAATAAAGGGGAGGGTGAAGATAAACCCTCCAACGACTTCCACCAAGAGGAGGATGGCACCCTGTCCACTACTTCCAGTACTAGATGCACACTCCCAACTAGGGAAGAGAGGAAAGGCTCCTGCACAGGGGAACCTAAACTGTCTCATGAAGAGAGAGCGCTTTGGGCTTAATTGGAAGCCCTAGCTATAGAAAAGGAGAAGCGAGAGCTAGAGAAGAAGAGAGGGACAAGGGAAGAAGAGAGAAGAAATGGTAGCAGCAACAATGAAGAAGGTGCGAAGATGCCAAAGGGGGTTAAGGGTAATTCTAGGATTCCCAAGGGTGTACTTCCCATGTACACTGAGGGGAATGATATTGACAAATGGTTGACTGCATTTGAGAGAGCTCTTAAGGTAAAAGAGATCCACTGTAAGTATTGGAGTTCATGCCTTTGGGAACTGATTTCAATAGCAGGGAGTGATAGGCTCCTGACTCTACGGGGGATGCCACATGAAGAAATTTGGTCTGACCCCAGAACAGTACAGGGGGAAGTTCAGGGACACCCAGAAGGTGAACTTACAGTCCTGGGTGGACTTTGTAGGTATTTCTGTTGAGGCACTAGAGGGCTAGATTAAGGGTAACGAAGTGAGTACCTATGAGAGGTGATATAATTTACTCCTTAAAGAGCACATCCTTGCTCTGTGTACAATAGAAGTTATATCATTATTTAGTGGACTCAAAGGGAACTGAGGGAGACACATGATGAGTGGGTGAGAGCCCAGGTTGGTAATCAATACAAGGGAAAGAAAGAATAACAGGTTTTCTCCCAGGGGAAGCCTAGGGGAAAGAAGGTCAAAGACAGAAAGAGGTATCACAAGGCTCACAGAAACCTACACAAGAGGGAGGGACCCCAAGCCATGCCACTTTCAAAAAGAAGGGGTATTTGGGGAAGACATTTGATCATACAAAGGCTGGAAATTATTGTGTCCTAATGAAGGCAGGTCGGTGTTTTGACTGTTATCAGCCAGGAAACAAGAGAGGAGATGCTGTGTGCAAAAAGAAGCCACCAATCTGGTGGGCAGTCCAGGGGGATTGCTAGTGTAGGTGTGGGGGTGACGATTGTCCCAGAGGTAAGGAAGGTGTTAGCAAAGGCAACCTCAGTGCCCCTGGAAGGGATATAAATTGCAACCCTGCCCCCTTTGCTTCCCAGCATGGAGAGATACAGGAAGAGGCCTAAAATCAATGGAACTCAGGTTAAGGCTCTGAGAGATACAGGAGCCACTATGACCATGATCACAGAGAAGCTGACTTCTCCAGAGCAGATCATACCTGCTGTGTACCACCAGGTAACCTGTGCAGACAGCAGAACCAAACTCTATCCCTTGGCAATGGTGAGTTTGGAAAGGAGAGGTGTGACAGGCCCTAAGCAGGTAGCTGTACCTCCTGAACTCCCAGAGGAGTGTCTACTGGGAAATTATCTTGAAGCTTCTGAATGGTCAGAGGTGGAGTGAATGGTCCATGCAAGGATGCTGGATCTCCCTGAGTGGGTATGTGCTGTGACCAGGTCACAGGCTGCTCAGCAGGGAAAGGCTAGACACTTGGACTCTGGAATAATGAGCTAAGCTTTCAATGACAAGAGAAAGTACACTGGGTGTGGTGAGCCAACCCAAGACAATTCAGGGGTGCAGGAGCAATGTTACCCTGAGGGGGAAGGATCTGACCTCTGAGGGTGGAATTCCACCCCTGCAAGATTTGTCCGACTTGGCAGAATTGACAGTTTTGCCAGAGTGTCCCACTCTTGAGGGGCTGAGGCAGACTGCTTTAAGGCAACAGGAGGATGATGTTAGTGGATCCCATACATTTTACTGAGATGAGGGAGTCCTATAGACTGGGCCAGGGATGCCAAGGAGGGAGCCACCAGGAGGTTGGTGGCACCTCACAAGAATAGGGCATTTCTCCTCAAATTGAGCCATGACACCCCATTGGCAGGTGACTTGGTTCAGAATAAAGACTTGGAACTAGTTGGTGAACCATTTCCATTGGTCTAGCATGACTGCCAAAACAAAGGAGTTCTATAGCTTCTGTGCAACCTGGCAGATGTTGAGACGGGGCCACTCATCTGAAAAGCAGGATGTCTGCAGTGGCAATGGTATGCCCCCGACCTCCTGGAACAACACTCAGCACTTCCTGTTGGACACAGAAACCCCGGCAGGTGTCCCAAAAAGAAAGGGGGAGTGGAAGAGAAAGAGACAAAACACTGCCACGTCTTGCCAGTCCAACCAGGCACCCTGTATCTTCAGGGGGCAGGTCGTTGTTGACAGAGTGATAGTAGAGCTAGTGCACCCAACTTCCTTGAAACTGAATCTCTCTTTCTGATATGGGCATGGAGCGGTAAAAGAACACCGGAATGCTCCAGCACTTTTTTGGGACATTAATATCTGTTGGCACAATTACTAACACTGCATTACCAAAAACCCAAACCGAGTACCATAACAATAAGTACTGCGACACTAGGGCTGGCTTCACAGAGATTCACTGTTGCACACTACAATTAAAACTGTGGTTGCACCTATTATGCACAAGAAAGACAAACAAGGGCATTAATTATATCACATATAACTTTCCTGCATGCATAGGGTTAAACTAAAAAGAACAAAACAATCCAAGAATAAAAATGTCCACTTTGGGTTTAAACAGTTAGGGTTGCACAGTTTGGTTTGGTTTCACTCTGTGTGTGAAAAAACCTTCACAAGCAAATTCCCCAAGCCTGAAACACAGGCATGAATGACAATTTAAATCCAAGAGTTATGCTATTAGAGAAAGAAAAGTCATGTAAATGCTTTTTTAAAATTGCACTATCACTTTTTGTAGTACTTGAGCTCAAGCAGATTTCCTGAGGCACATTTAGGCAAGTAACTACAATAATAATGTAGAATTTTCAGAAATGCATTTGTCTCCTCAAGATAAGCACTCTGCCAAAATACGAGGTCTGACATACACCAGCTGTTCTAGGAAAGCGCAGCGCTCAAAGAACAAACTCCCTGGAGAATACTTTTCACTTAGTTGCAGTCTTTTCCGGAGTGCTGAAGGAATGCCTGGTGTCAGCTGGTACAGGAACGAAGAAAATAATTGCCCCAAAAGTCCTGAATACGAGGATGACAGCAGGGGCTAGACTGCCAAATCAGATGCTGAGATCAGGAAGCAAAACAAAGCCAAGCAGGGAGGCATGCTTCATTCTGCTATTTATAGCCAATCAGGAAAGCAGTTGAGTTTCCACATGTGGATGAGCCACCACACCCAATTAGAAGCACATGCCTACACCTGCTCACATTAGCAAACAAGCATTGGTAAAACAAGCATTGATAAAACCAATTGTGTAACACAGCACATTATGTTTACTTAGAAACATGAAGGTTTAACCAAGAACAGAGATATGATTTAACCCTAATCCCTGGAGATGCTGACAGATAACGCAGGAGGCACCTGGGGGATTCCTGACAGCAGACCAGCGGCAAGACAGGGGGCAAACCAAAGGTTCCCTTGATTGCACTCACCAGTGGTTGGGACTCCCTTTGAGAGGATGGAGGTAGACATTGTTGGTCCCCTAGACCCAAAAACTGCATCAGGGAACAGATATTATCTTGGTGGGAGTGGACCATGCCACGAGGTACCCTGAGTCAATTCTCCTCAGGACATCACTGCTCCTTCAGTGGCTAGGGCCCTACTTGGTGTGTTCACCAGGGTGGGTTTCCCAAAGGAGGTTGTTTCAGATAAAGGCACCCATTTCATGTCTGAAGGCGATGTGGGAAGAATGTGGTGTTACCTACAAGTTCACCATCCCATATTGCCCCCAGACTAATGGTCTGTTGTAAAGGTTCAATAAGACACTGAAGGGAATGATCAATGGTTTGACTGACAATCTCAGGAGTAGATGAGATGTTCTCCTACCATGCCTCCCATTTGCCTACAGGGAGGTCTCAAAAACGGGATTGGCTTTAGTACCTTTAAATTGGTGTTTGGGCACCCTGTAAGAGGCTCATAGAGCCTGGTGAAAGAATCTTGGGAAAAACCTGTCAAGGAAGCCACGAACAATGTGCTGCACTATGTACTAAGTCTGAGATCTTGCATTACAGATTACATGTACAAAGCAAGCAGGAACCTGGAGGCCAGCCAAGAGCTTATGAAGCTCTGGTATAGCCAGAAGACTGCTGTACCTGAATAAAAACCAGGACAATTGGTAAGGGTGTTAGAGCCTGTGGTTCCTAGGGCCCTCCAGGACAAGTGGACTGGGCCCTATCCAGTCCTAGAGAGGACGGGTGAAGTTTCTTATTTGGTAGACTTTAACACCCTAAGGAACTCTCACATGGTCCTGCATGTCAAGAGGTTGAAACCCCACCAAGACAGGGCAGACATGACTGCTGATGTTCACAGATGAGTGGGAAATTCAGCCACTGCCAGACCTCCTCTGCAACAATGTGCAAGATGGATGAGTGCAGAGAGTTGTATAAGTGTATTCTCTCCCAAATTGACAGACCAGCAGCACAAAGACTGCAAACAGGTGCTGGTGCAGTTTGCTGGTCTGTTCTCCCTGACCCCTGGGCTCACCACTTGGTGTGTCCATGACACTGGCAACAGCCTACTTGTCAAAAGCAAGCTGTACAGATTATCTGACCAGGTCAGAGTCAGTATCAAAGCTTAGGTAGCTAAGATGCTGGAATTGGGGATAATGGACCCTTCTGACAGTCCATGTGCCAGTCCTGTGGTGCTGGTACCCAATCTAATCCCCAGAAGGAAAAGAAAGAGTTGAGGTTCTGTGTGGACTCCAGAGGACTGAATGCAGTTACAAAGTCTGATGCTCATCCGATACCTAGAGCTGATGAGCTCATTGATATGTTAGAGGCTGCCATGTACCTGATTACATTTGATTTAACCTCAGGCTATTGGCAGATTGCCCTCAGGGAAAGATCGAAGGAGAGGTCAGCATTCTCCACTCCAGAGGGACATTACCAATTTAAAGTAATACCTTTTGTTTTAAAGAATACCCTTGCCACCTTCCAAAGATTGGAGAACAGGGTCCTATCTGGGCTGGAGTACTTCAGTGCAGCTTATCTGGATGATATAGCTATGTACAGTTCCACATAGGAGGACCACTTAAACCACCGGAAGGAGGTTCGTCAGGCCCATCAGCTGGCAGGCCTGACTATTGAGGCTAGTAAGTGCCAGATAGGGCAGAGTTCGGTTGTGTACATGGGTCACCTTGTAGGGGGAGGCCATGTACAACCTCTCCAGGCTAAAACCAAACCATATTGGATTGGACTCCTCCTTAAACCCAGACACAGGTCACGGTGTTCCTTGGTCTGAATGGGTATGATAGAAGATTGTTCAGAACTATGGGACAATTGTGGCTCCCTTGACAGAACTCATTTTTAAAAAGAGGTCAAAGAAGTTCATGTGGACCCCAGAGAGTCAGAAGGCCTTTGACACTGTGAAAGAGTCTATGTGTTCAGCACCAGTGTTGCTGGCCCCTGACTACAGAAAGGAATGTGTGGTTCAGACAGATGCTTCTGAGCATGGGATTGGGTCACTATTGGTACAGGTAAATGAAGATGGTCTTAATCAGCCAGTTGCCTTCATTAGCAGGCAACTACCCCCAGGAGCAAATTGCTGTGTTTTGGTCCCTGATAAAGCTGAGACCATATTATTTTGGTAATCACTTTTGTTTTCAAACTGACCACATACCTCTCAGATGGCTCATACAGAGGAGGGGGGGGAAATCCTAAATTTTTGAGGTGGTCCAATCCCCTGTAGTGGTTGGACTTCACAGTGGAACACAGATCAGGGGTGGCCCGTGCCATTGCAGATGGACTTTCCAGGATTTTACACTTAGCTGATGATGACTCCCAGGGTGTAGGTTAGTTACCCATCAACTTTATTTTGGGACGGGGCCATGCGAGAAAGTCATCCTTTTAGCACGTTCACCTTAATTATTCTGACTGATACTGGTGGTAACGGACACTTAGGTCCAAAGCTCTGAACAAAAGGTATATGGTAAAATGATACAATTACAATTGGCAATGACAGACTCCTGTAAATCCCTAGTATATAATGGGGCAATGGGGATTCAAACTACCTATAAGTCCCTAGTATATAATAGGGCAGGGAAGTTTAGAGTAGGGATGGGTGAAGAATTACGCTCCGTCGGTGGAGTTCCGAAAAACTTTGCCATGCAGAGCGGAGTTTTTTCTCTGGAGCGGCTCACCAGTGTTAAGTTGGTGAGCGGAAACGAGTGAAATTGTCATGGTCCGTCACTGCTCCCGATGGCTCTGTCAGGACTCGGGTGGAGCATCCCTTGAGGTCATTGAATATCTCCCAATGGATGTAGTGTACCAAAGCAGAGGAACAGATAAAGGCATACACCAGGAATGAAGAGCTATAGTAAAGCACAGAAACAGGATAGTGAAGGCAGAGCAACCATAGTGTGAACAAACAGGGAACAGATAAGTAATGGACAATCACACTCGGGTTACCACTAAGGTTGTACACAGGTAAGGCTCAGAACTTCCCACAGAAACAGGGAACATCAATGCCTCTGTGAAGATTACTCTTACAGATAGTCACCCCACAAGCCCCATAACAAGGAAGCAGCAGAATTGATCCTGTCTCTGGACCCTGAGGGCACAAACAAGGATTGTACTTACATACACGAGAGAAGCCCTTGTGGGTCCAGCTGGAGACACTGTGGCTACACCCGGAAAACAGAAAGGGCACACTGTCACAGAAAAGCACTTAAGACTACATACAACACAAGACAAAGGACAAGGAAGGAATTGCCTCCTGGAAACCAGGAGCCAACACCTGTACAAAGGAAAACATGTATACACAGGTGAGGACTAATAGTACACTTACCGACACAATAACCCAAGGGGAAAATACAGAGCAAGAGCTAGAAAGGAGCCTAAGAACTGAAGCTAATAGTCAGGAGCAGGTTTTCCAAGGAAAACTGAAGGACAGGCAAATATACACAGGAATTCTAGGAAACTGTAACAAGCAAGAGAATAACTACAAGAGAACTACAGAGTGCAAGAATCACAGAGAAAGAGAACAGAAACTGGGGGACAAGTCTGATACACAGAGGAGAAATTAAAGGTGCTAAGGTAGAAGCCTTAGGAATACGTAAGGGGAAATAATACCAGGAACAGAAGGAACAAACTAGGAAGCAAAGCAGGAAGAGGACTAGAAAACAGGGCACAGGCTCTGGCTGAAGCAAGGAGGAACAGGATTGGAAAACAGGAAACAGGCTCTGGCTGACACATGCAAGAATAGGAATGGAAAACAGGGTACAGGCTCTGGCTGAAGCAAACAGGAACAGGACTGGAAAACAGGGCACAGGTTCCGGTTATGGTTATGGGAACTATACCCATAAGCAGCAATGGACATCAGAATCGAGGTCTTACTGATTACTAGGCCATGCATTATGGGACCTGAGATCCATGGAAGCAAATGTAGGTCTTCAATAGCATACAATATCAAAATGGGAAGCAAGCAGGAGTCAGAAAGGGACTCTGGATGAGTGTTAATGGTGATTTCCAGTCTGCAAATAGTCCGTATACAGCGCCCCCCAGAGATGGGATGACGGAGTCATAACAGTATACCCCCCACCATACGGTTCAAAAAGAGAAGGTAATCTTTTGGCTGTAGAAGGTTAAAGAGGAAAAGCCACAGCAAGATAATCGGACACCAACCTTGGTTGACAAGTTTACAGTCCTGCCCTGGGTAAATCATCCAATGGCCAAAGCATGTGTTAATACCCATATATGCTCTGATTCCTTCCTCTTGATTATTTGGTTGACATGTGAGGAAGAGTGCAGGGAGTTGGATTCTGGTGGAGTGGATTCAGTAGTGAGCAGATCTGGAGTGACATTAAGGTCATTATTTGCATTGATTGTGGTCTGAGGCTTGTAAGTCATAGAGACTTGGGAGACATGGTTAACTGGTGCTCTGAAGGTAAACATGAAAATGTCAGACTTTTCATCAGTTTTGGATGACTTCAGAGTACTAATTACAGGGTCAACACATTTTTTCAAGTCTGTAGAAACTGGATTAACAGCTGAAAATGTAGAAGTCCCACAAGCTAACTCTTTAAGGTGATCTTCAGAGAATGCTGAGATTTCTGCACTACAAGTAGTCTGTGGTGTATTCATGGTATCAGTAATGGTTTGTTTGCAAAGCGTTTCTACCACAGGTAGCTGATCTGCAGCTCTGTTAACACTGGAAGGCTATTATTCCAGACGAAACAGACCAGGAACCTCTTTAAAAGTCACATTTGCATTCTTGTCTGAATTTTCAGCTCCAGCATTCGAGTTGATTATAGTTTCTTGCAATAAAGCACTGATTACTGTACTTATCATCAGATCTTCAAATACAGAACTGGAAAACAGGCCAGCAAGAGGTCCGGTACACAAAGGAAACAAGCTCCAATGCACAACAGGGAGCTTCAGGAAATGGCAGTTTATAAGAATTTCCAGGCAGCAGCAAGCTCGGGGTGGAGCCACATGGCTGGGCTGCAGAAGAGTGGTCACAGGTGTGTGCAATTCCAGTCTTTCACAAGTCCTGGTGGAGAGAATCCAGTACAAAAGAACAGCAGAACTATTACCATGAGAAGCAATGAACAGCAGAATCCAGGTCTTACTGACTACTAAGTAGTGCATTATGGGACCTGAAGTCCATGGAAGCAAATATAGGTCTTCAATAGCATACAATATCGAAATGGGAAGCAAGCAGGAGTCAGAAAGGGACTCTGGATGAGTGTTAATGCTGATTCCCAGGCTGCAGATAGTCCGTGTACAGCACCCCCAAGAGATGGGATGACAGAGTCATAACAGTATACCCTGCCACCATCACCATACGGTTCAAAAAGAGAAGGTAATCTTTTGACTGAAGAAGGTTGAAGAGAAAAAGCCACAGCAAGATGATATGACATCAACCTTGGTTGGCAAGTTTACATTCCTGCCCTGGGTGAATCATCCAATGACCAAAGCATATGTGAGTACCCATATGGGCTCTGATTCCTTCCTCTTGATTATTCGGTTGACGTGTGAGGAAGAGTGCAGGGAGTTGGTCTCTGGTGGAGTGGATTCAGTAGTGAGCAGATCTGGAGTGACATTAAGGGCAGTAATTGCATTGATTGTGGTCTGAGGCTTGTAAGTCATGGAGACTTCGGAGACATGGTTAACTGGTGTTCTCAAGGAAAACATGAAAATGTCAGACTTTTCATCAGTTTTGGATGACTTCAGAGTATCAATTACAGGTCAACATGTTTTTGCAAGTCTGTAGAAACTGGATCAACAGCTGAAAATGTAGAAGTCCCACAAGCTAACTCTTTAAGGTGATCTTCAGAGAATACTGAGATTTCTGCATTACAAATACGCTGCGGTGTATCCATAGTATCAGTAATGGTTTCTTTGCAAAGCGTTTCTACCACAGGTAGCTGATCTGCAGCTCTGTTAACACTGGAAGGCTGTTCTTCAGGACGAAACAGAACAGGAACCTCTTCAAAAGTCACATTTGCATTCTTGTCTGAATTTTCAGCTCCAGCTTTCGAGTTGATTATGGTTTCTTGCAATAAGACACTGATTACTGAACTTATCATCAGATTGTCAAATACAAGATCTGAATGTAAGTCTTTTGCATTGGTTGGAGACATAACATCCTTCAATACTTGTACTTCTGTTTCAGATTATTGGCTTTCAGGAGACTTTCATTTCAGAGACACAGGAGATGGCATTGGTATAGCTGGTTTTAAATCAGGATCAGACACCGGTATGTCAAGGAGCTGTTTTGCACTAACTTTGGAGCTTCAGACAGGAAGCACATTGGCAGTGAAAAGTAAGTCAGGATCAGTGGTTGAGGCTGCAACTGTGTCTAGTTCTAGGACAAGGCAAATATTCCTTATGGCATGCTGTTCAGTCTTACATTGCTGGTTTTCTTAATCATCTGAAACCTCCATGGTTTGCTTTGGCACAGAAGGAAACTTTATACTCTCTGAGAAGTCCATCATGTTCTTAGTAGCTGCAGGTGTTTCTTCTTGTCAGAAAAATCCATTGACTCACTTGAAAGAAGAACAATCTCTTCATTGTCAGGAAATTCCATGAGCATCCTCGTCATCTGAAACTTCTGGTGTGTGCTCCATTTGAACAGCACTATTTGCAGGTTTATTCACAGCAGGGTGTGTACTACTGTTATCACTTGATTCAAAATCTTCAACACTGTTGACAACTTGCCCTTGACTCCAATTAATTCATATTTTGCTTTCTTACTGTGCAGCTATTTAAGTTTACATCAGAACCAACTTCTTCCTTAGGCTTTGTTTATTCTAGAAGAGGGACTTAGATGCTTTCTTCTGATGTCTTTTAATAATCCTTTGAATCAACAGGTGACTCATCTCCCTGAGATGTCAGCGAGTCATTCAACGTTGCAGGGATTTTTTCTGAAGTACTACTCGCTGTTAGAGAGTCTGAAGAAGTGGCTGATAGATTAGAAAAAGAGGCAATCATTTGACCATAATTAATAGGAGGGACAGCCTGATTTATTATAGTCTTTGGAGTGGCTTTAGTCATGGCACATGGAATAGCATAATGTTCTTTGAGCCAAAGCTGGTGAGCATATTATTTTTTCAAGTTTTCAAATTGCTTTGTGGTAGTGTCTATCAGCGGTTTTGTTACTGCTTCTAACTTACAGATAAACAGAATGTCCTTTTTAGGCAACAGTGAAATAAGTGTAGATGAAAAGAGCCCATGTGCAAGATTCCTTGAGTATGTCACAACATATTCATCATAAATGTCTTCTATCTGCCTTTTAATCTGCCAGAACTGCTCCTTGAAAGTGTGTATTTCCATATTGTTTTCAAACCCACAAAAGACAGAAAAGGGTTTAGCAGGGCTTTTAGGTGTTGAGACTGGTGTACTAAGATCCAGTTTGGGAAGAGCACATGCCATGTGTGTTGAGCTAAGGAATCCCACAGGTTTTTTTGGTCCCTTGGATACAGGGTCTATCCTAGTGACTTGAAAGTTCTGACTGACTTACAGGTCTTTATAAGAGTCAGCACTACACTTGAAATTCTGAGGAGCTGACCAAGATGGACTTGAGCACACATCAGAAATCAAGGGAATCTCTGGTGTGGTTTCTTGGACAGTATATTCTTGTGTGTGAAGAGTTCTTTGTGAAAGTGAAGTGCTAGAATTAAACTTGGGATACAATAGCATGAGGCAAGAATTAGCAGATGTTTCTTGAGGCTGAGTGTCTTGTACAGAGGTAGCAAAAACACTTCCACTGTTACAGAAATTCTCGCCTGTCTTAGCTAATAGAACCTGCAGAAACTCATTATCTCATTGTAGGTCTTCTACAGACGGGGATTGGGGGTCAAAATCACAAATATCATAATAGTTTAGCATTGATGGATCAGCAAGCCACTCAGTGTAGACCTGAGCTTGCAATCCTTGGTTCTCTTTAACAAGTCTATCCTTTAAACTAAGTCCTCTATTAGAGATTTTCAGAGAATGTATAGGTTTAGAAAGGGTTGTTTTAACACAATAGGAAAACATCCTAGGTCTGTGTATGCCTTTCCTGTCTGGGGAACTTGAAATTTAGAGTTTGTGCATTCTGTCACAGTCTGTCATGAACTCCTGGTGGAGCACCCCCTTGAGGTCACAGACTATCTTCCTATGAATGTAGTGTACCGAACAGAGGAATATATAAAGGCATACACCATGAATGAACAGCTATAGTAAAGCACAGAAACAGGACAGTGAATGCAGAGCAACTTTGTGTGAACGAACAGGGAATGGATAAGTAATGGACAACCACAATGTACTTACATACATGAGACAAGCCCTTGTGGTTCCAGCTCGAGACACAGTGGCAATTCCTGGAAAACAGCAATGGCACACTGTCACAGAAAAGCACTTAACACTACATACAACACAAGACAAAGAACGGGGCAACGAGCCAACCCCTGTAATAAGGAAAACATGTATACACAGGTGAGGACTAATAGTACACTTACCGACACAATAACCCAATAGGAAAATAGAGAGCAAGAGCTAGAAAGGAGCCAAAGAACTGAAGCTAATAGTCAGGGGCCAGCTATGCAAGGAAAATTGAAGGACAGCAAATATACACAGGAATTCTAGGAAATTGTAACAAGCAAGAGACTAACTACAAGAGAACTACAGACTACAAGAATCACAGATAAAGAAAACAGAAACAAGAGTCCAAGTCTGAGGCACAGAAGAGAAATTACAGGCACTAAGGTAGAATTGAAAGGCATAAGTAAGAAGAACTAATACCAGGAAAAGAAGGAACAAACTAGGAAGCTAAGCAGGAACAGGACTGGAAAACAGGACAAAGGCTCTGGCTGAAGTAAGTAGGAACAGGACCGGAAAACAGGCCAACAAAAGGTCCGGTACACAAAGGAAACAAACTCCAGTGTACGACAGGGAGCTTCAGGAAATGGCAGCTTATAAGCAGTTCCAGGCAGCAGCTAGTCCAGGGTGGAATCACATGGCTGGGCTGCACAAAAGTGGTCACAGGTGTGTGCAATTCCGATGTCTCACAAGTCCTGGAGGAGAGAATCTAGTACAAATGAACAGCAGGACTACTCCCTTAGGGAGCAATAGACAGCAGAATCCAGGTCTTACTGACTACTAGGCAGTGCATTATGGGAATTGAAGTCCATGGAAGCAAATGTAGGTCTTCAATATCATACAATACCGAAATGGGAAGCAAGCGGGAGTCGGAAAGGGACTCCGGATTAGTGTTAATGGTGATTCCCAGGCTGCAGCTAGTCCACGTACAGTTGCTCCTAGAGATGTGACGAAAGAGTCATAACAGAAATCACTAACTTGGCGAGTGAGATTTCTTAACACTGGCAGTTGCAACAGCTCGCTACAGCTCATGTTGATAAAGCTGCTGCTCCCGTTGATGAAGCTGCCCCTCGGGTAGAAAATCTACTCGATCAGCAGCAAGAAGTTAGCATCTTCTCGCGCTCCGCATGATGCAATTTGTGCAGATTTTACAGCTGGGGAGAAACTCCTGGCACTGAAAATCAGTGACTTACCTAAACTCTGCCACTTGCGGAACTCCACGTACCACGGCAGAGTTTTTTTGGCACTTTACAGAGTTCTTCATAGCAGAACTCCGCAAACTTAGCCCAGTAGATTTCATGCACTGAAGCATGCACTACTGTGTTGCCTGCTGCCATTTTTAAAGGCCGTCCTGCCTTACAGACTGTCTTTACAAAGTAGAATGTGCAAATTTGACTTTGGAATTAAAGGTACTTCCAAAATGATAATGTATCTTATTTTTACATGTCACCCCTTATGTCTTCTCTGGGTGTCCCAGGGGTGAGGTGCCATGTAACTATAAGCAGGGACATTATAAAATATGTTTTATAAGCCCTTGTGGGGGGAAAACGGGCCATTTCATTTTTCCTCATTGTAGATACTTTGCTCTATAGGAAAACATGAGAATATTTCACATAAGCATAAGCATTGTTAAGAGGGAGCTATATGTGCATGAAAGGACTCAAAAGATTGGTAATGATAAATCCAACAACTTACCACTGTTGAATGTACCATAACTAATACAGAAAAGAAGTTGGGGAATTCCTTTTCTGTGAGCTAAATTCCTGCCTGCTAGTGGCCTCTCCTGATTGGTCAGCCTTATTAGGATTAGGCAGGCTGCTTTGAGGAGGTGATAAGTGGCCTGCACTGAGCAGAGGTTATCTGATGGGGGATATCTGCAGCTGTAGAGGCCAGGCCAGGAATTGGGCTGGGTAAATCAAATGGGACTTCAAAGGAAGCAGGATTGAAAGGATGCCAGCCAGGCCTGTCCTGTCACCCTGTACCCTACAAGTAGATATTGGGCTAAGGAAAGGAATTTGCAGATGGTCTGTGGGGAAGAATTGTTCATGGAAATGAGCCACACCGGTAGATTGATTTTACCAGGTATTGCTCCTCTGGAGAGAAATCATCCAACTTCGATTTTAAAGTGCAGTGCTTTATGAGACAAGAAAATGACACACTTTGGAGGAAACTGTCAAGCTTTTGGGTGGCACCCTGCTTCTCATTGGACAGAGGTGTCCCCTGCTTGTTCCCCAAGATGAATGAATAAATATCTGAATTGTATCACAGATCTGTTGCCTGAAATCATAAGAAGAAGAAGGACTGCCCTCCTGGAACTCTGCTCTACAATGCAAAGGTCTGCACTCTGATGTACTGCTCCTGTTGCACACTGGAACAACAGCCCTAAGGACTTTGCCTTGCTTCAAATAGGACTAAGGTGTGAACTCCCTGAAAGCAACTGGTTAACGGAGCTTGCCTGCACCAACTACCACAAAAGTCCGCTGCCTGGAGTGCATACAGTGGACTTTAAAGATTTAGGCCAGGTGTGTTATGGGAATTGTAGTCCTAAACTTCCAAGGACCATCTCAGAGCATCTAGATCTTTGGATTGTATTTTGGACACTTGGAACCCTCAAGAGAACTTTCAGCAAGAAGTTCCAGAAGTTTGGAGAAGACTGGAGCAAGTTTTGGAAAATGCTCCATAGGTGGACCGACCCATTGTGAGTCAAGCTGACTACCTTCAACCGCGACCCGGCCTGACTTTCAGGTTCATCCTGCTGAAAGCTCTGAAGTTCCAGACTTTCTGAATCTGACTGGGACCTCACAGAAATGCAGCCCAATGATGTTGCATCGAAATCGGCTTGGTGAAAAGAACCGCACAATGTTGAGAGAGAAAAGCTCCAGAAAGGTTTCTTGACCGAGGGCTCCCTCTCAGTGTAACTTTGACTTATTCCCGGTCAAGCGTGAGCAGATGTCCCCAGTTGGTGCTGTTGATTCTTAAGAAATAGAAGTCACATTTTGTTAAATTTAATCTTTCAAAATTCATAACTCTCACTCCAAATTTGGATTTTTGTATTTTGATGTCATTTTAAAGATAGAAATACTTACTATTTTTTTTAATTGGTGTGGGATTTTTATTATGTATTGTGTCATACTTATTTACTGTATTGGTGTATTTAAATACTTTACATACCTGTCTCCTAAGTTAACCCTGCCTGCTCATTGCCAAGCTACCAGGGGCTGAGCCAGGGGCTGATGTTTTGAGACCTTAACTGGACATAACATTGGCTTGGGGGCATTATTGCTAGTGGTAGGTGTGTACTTACCTCTACCAATAAGCAGTCTCCAACACCACCTATATTCAGAAGTGGTGGTATTGGAGGGGCATGGTGTTCCCTTACTTTTCATAAAAAAAAAAAAAAGTTTCCCTACATTTTGTGAAAAGACAACTGTCCTGGATGGTTAATTTGGATAGTGTAAATGCTTCAGCTGAAATGCCAGTCTCCTGTGCCTGGCAGACAGGTAAGCCATAAACAAGCCTTCCTGCCAGGGTGCCTGCTTGCCTGAAAGAAAAGCAAGTGTGCGCCACTGGTTAATCTGCAAATGTAAAGGGTGGTCACTTAAAGCTTTGTGATGACAAAGTTTTATCATCATTGAGTGGTAGTGCAAGGGAATTACCAGTTGAGCTGTGAAATGTGTGCTTTTAAGGGACAGTTATATTAAAAAAAAAAATTAAGTAGTATGGTCTAGTTATACTGAAATCTATATTTTGGAACTATCAGTTTACCCTAAACTTTTTTGCACATTTTGGAGCAGACTGTCGTGTAATGCAAGTTTTTGTTTTAAAAATGACTTACAAATTCTCAGAGCTTTCTGTCACCGGTTGCAAGCTCATAACATTAAAAGTATACAAGTACTATCCTCCACTACACCAACCAAGTTTTAATTCTGTGGATCTCTGGTTACACACATACCACTGCAGTGCATTAAGTAATAGAGGTTTCATCGTGTACTACAGTGCATTCCCCATTGAGTAACTTAACTTTTGTAATGTTTTTTTCATTCAAGCTACACATTAATTTATATGTAGCTACCTGAATGTGAAAGACCGAAAAAAACTTACAGAGTATTTCTTTTGTAGCCACACCTTTGACATTGCCCCCCTGCTCACTGACCCCACCCCCACTGGATACAACATCACAGTTCCCATACTTTTTTAATGCACTGCACCAGCTGCCACTGTTTTAGTGCTGACATGGTGTTTGAAAGTTGTTGGCCTAATTATGGCATAATACATGCCCTGACTTGTAGTGAGCGAGCAAAATGAGTAAGCCAGACCTCTTTTAAAGGCTTTCTTCCCCCTGAGAAACATTAGAAAAGAATGAGGTGAAATTATTTTTCACAAACATTTGCCCAAATGCCCTAGGTGCTGAAAGGGTACTTGTTAAATATTCAAATCATTTTATGATGTGCCAAGCTAATAAAACCTGACGTTTCACAGGAGCTGACCAAATTTTTTCAAGATGTGCAGTGGGTGCCCAATATATCAAAAACGATCTCCATTTTGCCTGTCCCACCATTTTGTCATGTGTGTCTCTATATTCCACAAGTGACCCATATATATAAAATTGCACAAAATATGCCAGTGCCAGCATTTTGGGATTTATGCTATCCATTCCATAGGTGACCCTTAGGTCAAAAATTACCTCAGTAGGTCAGGGCCAGCATTTTGTCATGGCTACTACCCTCCGATATGCAAGGTTGTCCACATTTATGCCAAGAATTACCTCCATTGTGCTGGTGAGAGGATTCTGCCACTGGTGTCCACATGCCAAGAACTATACAAGTATTTTTCGATAAGGGCCATAAAGGCCATAAATTGCCTCTATGTGCCAGTATCATTATTTACCATTAGTGCCTATTATGCCAAGAAGTAGCCCAATGTGTCAGTGCCAGTATTTTGTCTCAGGTGTCTGTCATGTTAAGAATTGCTCCAAGTATGCCAGTGCCAGTATATTGCCCTGTGTATCTTTCTGAGGCAATAATTACATGCAAGATGCCATGGCTAAAGACAAACTAGCAGGCATCTATCACATTCTCACTCACTCTCACATTCATTCACTCACACTCATTTTCTCACTCACTTTCCCTCATTCATTCTGACTCACACTCACACCCCTCTTACACACATTCTTATTCGTTCTCGCTCACTCCACTCTTTCTTTCTGACACTCTGGTCTAGGTTTGCTAACATTTGGCACTAGGTTTGCATTATTTTTGTGTCACAAACCCTGCAAAAAGTATTAGGGAGAAATGTACTATCCAGTTCAAATCAGGATTTGTGTTGGAAGTATCCCAAAGTAATATAATGCTGCCCCTATGCTCTTCCATTTGTGTTTTTGCATTAAGGGGGTCTTCTGTGGGTGGTGAATAGATGTTTCCATGTAACCCCATGTGGGCGTAGATGTAGATATCTACCTTCAAACATTGTAGGTAGGAATTAATGTAAAAAATGTACACATATTTGTGGCAGGCGTAACAAGGAGACATGTTTTTATTTCTACTTGTATTTCCAACTTCGCATGTGTGCTGCACTGTACAACAGACAAAGTGAGACTAGCCTTAAACGATAGTTTTTGTGCTGGATGGGATTCTTTCTAGTACAACACCTATATTGCAGAGAACTCACACTTCATTGCACTACAGCACAAGTGTGTTGGTGCATGGCTGCCAAAAGTGTGCAAGTGCAGAGGGAGAGAAATATACACCACTGACTTCCCTCAAAGAATAATAAATCTAGACCTCAATCTCACACAATCTCACTCATTACCTGTCTCGTGCCCTTTCAATCAAACACACATTCATACACATACAGATACACTTTCTCACAAATACACATGCTCTCTCACTTAAACACACTCTCACCTGCAAGAATGCACACAAAATGTAAAACTATTTTTGCTCACCAAAGCTGCCAAAAAAGTTACCATTCCAGCTAACTGTGCCCCATGATGTATTACACTACTAGTGAATAGTAAGATATTATTCACAATTAGTATAATGAAACAGGCAGAATATAAGGAATACGAAGCCAACCCAATGTTTTGTCACTAATTTGTCACAAAGGGCAACCAAATGGATCACAGCTACGACCCCTAAATGACGTCCATGCTGCAAAACCTGCTTTTGCACAATATTCTCGTGCAGTTTTTGAAATAAGCTTGCGACCTTCACAGATAACAAAATTTCGAAAAATCTTTTACAACTTCCGCAAAATTACACACCCTTAATTTTGTGTGTTGGTAATGCATAGGCAGAGCTCGCTGTTGTGAAAATAGAAGTGGATCATGCAGTGGCAGTAGCTGTAACCAATGTCAAAGATTTTGCTACCGCTGGCACGCCCCTTGCAATATCTTGTTTCAGGAGTGATGAAAGCAACAGAAGGAAAAAGCTCTTTGAGACCTATTTACTTCCTATAGTTTTCATTCCTTATCCTTCCTCTAGTCCCTAGGTGGCAAAACAGGGTAATTGTGATAATTAAAGGGGACGTGATGTTTTAGTAAATAATGAAGACGGATTATGGAAGATCTATGAAGATTTATTAAGGATAAGGAGTCCACCTTAACTACACCAAAAGCTCTGGCTAAGTGGATTAAAACCTAGTAGAATAGAACTTCCACGCGCAGGGCGGAATGACACACAGAATATCCAGAACATAGGCAAAAGAAAACATTCAGTTTGGCTGGAGGCAAACAACTAGCAAACAACACAGCAGAAAAACATCAGACACATAGATAATTGAGTGCTACAAATGTCACTTCCGCTACGCCTGTCATTTTGATGAATTGGAGAAGAGGGATCACATCGAAGCTGAAGATTAGATGATGCTGGAGCAATGATCAAGGACATCCATACTTCACCTGACAAACGTCTGAGCGTAAAATCTCAGTTCATTTTGTAGAGATAAGGTAGATCAGAAGCTCTTGAATCTAAGAAGGGATCATCTTGTGTTATTTGATGCTGAATGAAGCACTAAAGTTTAGATTTATGACAAACATGTCTTGCCTTCATCACATGCTTAACAGACGTCATCCTAAATTTTGAGGATCACTTTTTCTGTCTCAAAATCTGCAGAAACTTGATTCTTGTGGTGTAAGACAGCCATTATTCTTGATTTGTGCCTGCCTTGTTCTTGATTTGTGCCTGCTGTGGGACAACAAGAGTTTTCTCAAGGCCGGTGAGTGAAGTGCATACGCTGTGATAAGCAGGATGTTGTTGAGCCATGTTTAGTGTAACGCTGGATTTTAAGTAATCAATCTGTTTAGAAGAAATAGCATATCTTTATTCGGTATGGTGCTTTTCTTATCCATCCGTTATCCAGAAACCATTATCTTTCTCTGCCACAAGACTTTCAGGGTACCAACATAAAAGAAATACTACACACAATGTCAGTTACTGCTGAACTCTTAATGGATCTAAATATAACACATGATTCCCCTTTAAAGTCAAGAAGGGGAATAGGTGGAAAAGGGAAGGGACAAGGGGAAATAAGTGTGTCTTAGGGAAAACAAATGTAAAATAATTAATACACTGTAAAATAACTCAACAAAATATGTTCACTACGAAAGCTAAGAAAGCAAAGCAATTTAACAATTATCAAATACTCCATTTCACAAGTAGAAATACACAGAGTACTTGAGCTTGACAAACAAAGTACTCAAGCATGTCATAAGTTGGACATGGTTCGCAACTGACTATGTAGGTTATTTTCCCATGGTTTAGGTATACTCAGAAGCAACAATGTTCTCCCAACTATCTGACGCCTGCGTCTCACAACTTCACCCTGGTCTTGTGGGTAATAGCCACGTCAGTGTCACTTCTGGGTTTGAGGAACAATCCACTTTTCATCATGTTGTCCTCTCAGCAAAGGTCCACATTTCACAACATGACGAATGTTCAGCACTTTGCTATCTTGTGTCTCCACTCTGTATTGGTTAACCTTCATTACTTTGATAAGTCAGATTTCGAATTTCCGTTAGCAACAAACCGAGGCTTGTGGAGTCTCATCCAATCACCCCCATCAAACAAGGGTTTTCTTTACCCAGAGTACTAAAGTCTGATCTTCATTTGCATCTGCTTGAGGGAAACCTTCTCTGAAACATCCTTACGCATGTCATAGAAGTAATCTATGTGGACACTTTCAAGGCAGTGGCGTAGCGTGTGGGGTGCAGGGGGGGCCGGCCGCACCGGGCGCAACATCTTGGAAGAGACTAAATCCACGGGTTAGGGGGCGCAAATTACTTGCCTTGCCCCGGGTTAGGGGGCGCAAATTACTTGCCTTGCCCCGGGTGCTGACAACCCACGCTACACCACTGTTTCAAGGGCACAATTTACAGGTGGGCTCTCTACCTTTGAGTAATTTGAAAACGGCTTTCTTCTGCAGTGCTGTGGATTGTAATATGGTATGGCCACAGTTCGTTCTTCACAAATTCCTGCCAATTCAGTTAATTACTCTTGGTTCATCTGATACTATCGTTTAGAAACCAGTTAAAACTTTCTACCTGTATGTTGAAATCAGGATCATATAGAGGCATGGTGATGTGTCAGATATTGTAGGCAGCCGGGAATTAATGTTAAATAATGTCTCCAATTGGAAGAGATGGTGAGAGTATTTTACTCGGCATAGAACGTATTCTCCCTATTAACCCGCAACTTTTTCTCTTTCCAGCATAAGCCTTGTCATGGCCATACACCTGTACTATCTTCAAGAAAGGACTGCACAGGACATCAGGTAACACTGAACTCTGACTTATGAGAATAAGGCATTGAATTTTGTGAGCAGATGCTTGATGATGGACTGTTGTGGGGCTGCTGGAGGCATTTTGTTTCTTCAAAGCCAGGTTTATGAGATGAGTCAGAATTGACACCAAAGGGTTTTTCCAGTAAAAATCAGATAGTTTCCTTAATAATTGTGTGTTCAGGGATGCCAGTCGGCAATATGTAACTATCTAAAAAGTGCTTTTGTGAATTTTAGTGATTCCTTCTTGAAGCAGGTTCACAATTGACGAGAGTTGTGATTAGCTTGATGTAGAATGTAAGCCATTACGTTTAGCCCCTGTGAGGCGTACAGTTAGGATTTCTTGGGAGGATGCAGAATTCGGTCTTAGTTAGTCTGTGCTTTTGTTGTACTTTAGTCTCGGGTGCTTTCAAAATAGATAACTGATTGGTTTGCTTTTGGTGCATTGCATTGTGACTAGGATTTAGTGAATTCAATGCATAATTTCTTCAGAGAACATTCTAGGTCCAACTAGAGCAGCAGAAATCTGTAATGCCATCACAGTCGTTGGACTGGTTTGATTGCAAGGAGAGTGTGAAGAATTATTTTATGTCGCCTGAGAGTACTGTTTGCTTTAAAATACTCCAGTTGCCTCCTTTAATGACCAGCATGTGAGGGCCACAAGGTCCTTGAATTACTGTACACAGTGCAGTAGAGCCAATCCTTCTATCAATGTTGCACAGAGGCACAGGGTTGAGAGATGGAGAGTGTGTTTACAGGACTACACATAAACCATTGGCGTCCTCCCTATATGACATTTGTAGAAGGTTTAATCCCCGAGACACTGTCAGAGATGGCAACAGGTTACACTGTGTGGTGATTGACTACTCCGATAGGAAATTACTGCACCATGAGCTGGTATTAGGAGAGTCTCATTTTGTATCATTATAACTCTGCACACGAAAAACGTTACTCTAAGTGTAGCAGAGTAATAAACAGTGGGAATTAACCTTTTACTAGAAAGGCTTCCAGTAGTCCTCAGCAGTGCTTAATTTGGTAAGTAAATAAATAAATAAATAAGTGCCAGTCCCTAAAATTGTTTTCAGGAACTTATGGGGAGTGCAGGCCAGAAGAGAGGAAAGGTTTGGACTTAGCTTTCTTTCCTAATAGCTATTCTCCCAGCTCTTGATATAATTTCGGAAAGAGTTGGAGTCCCCCACTGGAATGTGAATTTTTGCACAGAGACTCATTATTTTGTCATTAATGGTGTCAAGGGCCTCAGAGAGTGCCTCTGAACTCCCCAGGCAGGCCTTGCCCCACTGGGGGTCATTTATCTGCTGTCATACAACTGGGAATATTCATGGGTGGTTGAGAGCTGCATCATTCTTAGGACGGGAGCACCAAAACCACAGAGAATAAACTCTCTGATCACAATCTGCACCCTCTAATATTATTATGGGCTTCCACTCCAGGGTGCTCAATACTGTATAAAATATAACAAAGTGGGCTTAGTACTGATAACGCGTCCAGCCCTTATAAATTACCTGTACCTGGACACGTTGGAGGTCAGTGAAATCTTTTAACCGAGTCGGGCTCTCCTCATCCTCAATAGTCGAGTCACTCAAATCAATAATCAATAACTGTTGTAATCGATAATCAATACTCAATTAATAGATCAATATAACACATCAGAAATCAATAACAGTTGATATTTCTGCACACCATGACCTTTCAGTCATGAATAACCACACCAGTTTATTAAAAGTTAGTGAATTTATTTCCCTATATTAACAAAGCTAGCACGATATATATGTGTCTCAAAACCAATTGATATATGTATATCAACATTACTAGCTGTCCATAACGGCGGAAGAAACGCAATCTACGTAAAATCTGAATAATGATACTCTCTGTTATAGCAATGCAAATCACCAATGTGACTAACTGTATTTGACTAATTGCATACATTCGGTCAGCATAACAAGATTTCAATTCTTCATGGTACATTGAATGAATACCTCGACTAACCTCTAATTAGCATTGGCATGTGGGACTTCATGCAAAACGAATTTAGTCAACACAAATTTGGAAAAGTTCTAGCTAGGATCCTATCAAAATAGCAGTTGGTACCTAAAAGGAAAAAAAACACAATGCATAATACATTTATCCTTTCATATTTACCAAATACAATCAGCATTCAAGAAAAGTCTTCGTCCTTCAGGTACCGGTTGATCAGCATGGGGCAAATTTCAAAGGGGCAAAGTTAAGGGCAAGCTTCCTTGCAACGGCAAGGAGAATAGGGCAAAGTTACTGCATGGGCAAGACGGGGCAAATCAAAGTTAAAGTCTCTAGGGTGAGAATTCTTAAAGTCTCTTTCTCTCAGATAGAGAAAAGGGCATCAGGGTGTCGTCCAAAATGGAGTCTGGCATCAGGCTTCAAACTGGCATCGAGGAAAATGGCTGACTTCTCTTTGTCCGGTGGGTTTAAGTAAGAAACATTCCAAATTCTGTAGGGTCTTCCATTGGAGGGTTCATAGGTTGGCTTCAAATTGTCCAATCAAAATTGTCTTTTACTAGCGCCCATTTATGCATACACTGTCCTTGGCGCCTTGGAACACAAATTGTATCGTGGTTTGCCAATTATTTTACTATCTGTACCTTCATTGTCCGCACCTGCAGAGACTGACCTTGTATCAAAGGGGATGTAACCGGCCTAGCACGAGACCTTGGAGATAAGTGTACCAGCCAGTTTCTACTGGAAAAATACAACTTCAAGCAAGAATATATTTCATAAATTCAAGGAAAAAAAAAAATCACGCAGTTAGAATTTGAAACCAAGCAACTAGGCCAAAGCCTGTACTAAATTTAAGCTAAGCAAAACAGTTTTCAAACAAGAAATCATGGCATACATTTGCGATTATGACGGATTAATACATTTTTAATACTTCAGGATTAATAAAGCTCGTTTATAATGATGGCGAACTGCCCCGAGGGCACAATTTCCCTCGTACATTGTTTCTTTTACTTAAAATCACACTTCAATATATATGTCGGTTACACAGTGTACATGAATATATGTCGAACCCTCTTTTTCTGCGTCATCAATCCCTCCTCTGATGACTAATTATGTCATCACATCAAATCTACCCACAAAGTTTATTCCATTAAAATTCTGTATAGTAATTTGGCACTTCAGTCAATTCCCTTTTTCTTTTAGTCCCTTTTGACTTCTCCCTATAAATTTCCACCATTTTGTTCTCTATTTTCTCTTCTCTTTTTCTTTTGTTCCTTGCTTTTAACATTTTGAAAGCTTTCCATATTCCCCAAGAACCTAATAGACAAATTAATATTATTAATATTCCCTTTACTATTTTTAGTAACAATCCGTTCCAAACGTTGCTGAGCCAATTTCCCACAGAAGCAAATCCTTTTCCAATTTTCTCCCAAACTCTGGGTTCTTTCAATTCCTTTAAATCTACACTTTCTCTAGTTAAATTTGTAAGCATTGTTCTAATTTTTCCACTGTTGTCGGGTATATAGGTACAACAGTGACGCGTGCCAAGCATTTTGCAAACGCCGCCATCCTTTGCTAAAAGAATGTCTAAGGCAAGCCGATTTTGAAGAGTCATAGCTCTTTCTGCAGCGAGTTCAGCATCCATCAGGATTATAGCTCCCGAAAACTTTGTCAACATGTTATCCACAATAGTAGACAACTTTCGTATTTTGATTGAATTCAATATGACTCCTACTGAAGGAATCATAGCTCCAAATATATCTCCTACCACACCAGCAGCTGTCTCCCTTTTCTGAACACGATGTGATTCAGACAGCCTTGGAAATTTCTTTAAGTCATCTAACTGGTAAACCTTTGGGAACAATATTCCCAAATAACACCTCCCATACCATCCTTTAGGAAGACGATAATAGGCGTTGAGTCCACAAATATAATATACTCCAGGAATAACTGGGTCTTGTCCATTCAGCATGAACGTCCACTTTTGTTGAAATGCGTATGTGTGTTTACATTCACTCGTTCCCACAAAAACTGTGTCATAATATGATGGAAATCTATGTATACAAAATCTTCCCACATGCAATGTATCTAAGGCTATTTTCCCTTGTGTCTTTATTGCGGCAAAAGCATAATTATCTACAGACGTCCTTTCGTGCAACTCCTTCTCTAATTTCTCCTTCATTTAGTTCTTTCTGTCGTCAGTGCGGTCTAAAAATTCTATTTCTATTGGTGAAAGCAAGCATGTAAGGTTCTCCCTATGTGCGTGAGCTGTGTGGAAAGGGGACATTGGTTCGAAAAATTCCCTCATTAATTTGGCAGACCAATCTCTAGCTATCTTACTTAGGTGCCCTATTATGGGGACATATGCAAATGTAACATCGTAATTAGTATAGAAATAATGAATGTCTTTTTGAGCATAAAATCTGGAAGCTACTATACTACATGTAATTCCATACGTAAGAGGCATGCTGTGATACGTTACCCCCTCCACTACTGAGGTAGGTATTTGTGTACACACATAACAATCTTTCGCATCCATGATCTCAACATACTCACTCAGTAAGCGATAGAAAACGTTAGATGAAAGTTCCTTCTTATCATGCAAGTGTCTCTCGTCTTGCTCGAGTCTCTTCAGAGCTGTTAGTTCAGTAACGATAATAGGTTTAGAAGTAGAAGCATCATTCGTCTCACTCTCGCCTTTACCATGCATTCCAAGAACTATTGCTACAATTATTAGTACGCATGCGATCAGTAAGCCTATACACATGTATTTACAACACTTCATTTTACGCCCCTGTGTAGTGAAGCTAGTCATGATCTGTATAGAATCAGAAAGCTGAAGACACTTTATCAAAGCGTATTTGCAGGTTTTTTTTTTTTTTTTTTTTTTAAAGTTGCAGGTATTCACAAAGCTGAACGAGTTCAATGTTTACACAGTTTCTTTAGCAGCTTAGTCTCTTATCGGTTAGCAGCGTTGTCTCAAAATCGGTTTCAAAGTTAATCAAGTTAGCAATGTCTTAGCCGGTTGAAAAGTCAATCAGGTTAGCAATGTCAAGTTAGCAATGTCTTAGCCGGTAAAAGAAAATCAATCAAGTGATCAATGGTTTCAATCAACAGAGTCCATAAAGTTTTTATTTCCAAAATGAAGTTCTGCCTCTTCGTTCTCAAGGCTGAGGGATACGAATTCGTCTGACCAATCGTTATTGGCTACGTATGCCCACTCCGGACCGGAATACCTCCTGCTCGGTATCCTTTTTCTTTTCAGTTTTGCTTCTCTCTTTGATTCTTTCTCACTGGTACTTTCCTCTTTGGCCAAGTCCTTTTCTTCACTTGATGTTGGTACAACGACAAACACTTCCTTTCTTTTCTCTTTCACTCTTGGCCCTTCACTGTCGTTCAACGTTTCTCTAGTTCTCAGTTTCACTGGTGATATACTTGGTCTTCTTTTTGCACTAGGTCCACTTGATAGGCCTGCGATCTCTTCTGAAGAAGTTTGAGCAGTTTCGTTCTGTTCTGCCTTGTCCTCTCCTTCTGGGGAGTCAATCAGGTTTTCCTTTTCTTTTTCTGTACCGTCTGCTTCTGGGAAAGCCCTCCTCTGATCAGGCTCTCCTGCTTCTTCACCTCTTTCGAGCCCTTTGTCACCGTTACTTTCTTCAGGCTCTTTGTCACTTTCAGCTGCTTCAGGCTCTTTGTTACCTTCAGCTGCTTCGTCGCTGTCTGAGGCTCCTCCTTGGTCTTCCCCAAGTGAATCGGTTGCTTCGTCCTCAGAGAATATTTCTCCCTCCTCTATTTCTGCCTGTTCGCTTCTAGTTCTGTTTTGCTCTGCCTCAGCGCTCGGCACTTTGTTATCAGGTACTGGCAGTTTCAGCGCTTCAACTTCCTCATCTGTGGGACACAACACCCTCTTTGTGTGACTGGCGTGAATCCAGTTGGGAACTCCCGCACACTTCACAGCGGTGGTAGTCGTCAAAATCAGTTGGAAAGGTCCTTTCCAACGGGGTTCCAAACACGACTTCCTCACGTGCTTCTTTATCACGACCCAGTCACCTGCTTTCAGGGTGTGTCCTGGACCTTGGATCGGTGGCAAGGTGGTTGCCTCCACCTGGTGAGAGAAAGATCGAACCACATCAGCTAGACCTTTGCAGTAGTCTAACACCATATCATCTGTAATATTCAAAAGCGCATTTGCAGGAACTGCTGTAAGTCTCATAGCTCTGCCCATGAGAATCTCGTGTGGGGACAATCCAGTCTTTCTGTCAGGGGTGTTTCTCATTGACATTAGTACCAAAGGCAATGCGTCAGGCCATTTCAAATTTGTCGATGCACATATTTTCGCCATTCTCGATTTCAATGTGCCATTCATTTGCTCCACTAGACCTGATGCTTCAGGGCGGTAGCTACAATGCAGCTTTTGCTCAATGTTCAGTGCTGCACAAAGCAATTTTATTACTTCATTATTGAAGTGACTTCCCCTATCTGATTCTAAAGAGATCGGGAATCCGAAACGTGGTATTAACTCTCTCAAGAGTAGTTTTGCAACTGTGAGACTGTCGTTTCTGCGTGTAGGGTATGCTTCAATCGAGTGACTAAAAATGCACACAATCACCAACACATACTTCAAGCCTCCATGCACAGGCATCTCAATGAAGTCCATTTGCATCCTGCTGAATGGACCCCCTGCTCTTCCAATGTGGCTCAAATTTACTACTGTTCCACTCCCTGCGTTCATCTGTTGGCAAATGACGCAGCGGTGGCAAACTGCTTCAGCAACTTGACGGAATTTGGGGTTAAACCAATCAGTTTTAAATAACCTAATCATGGCATCCCTCCCAAGATGAGCTTGTCCATGGTCAAATCTGGCTATCTGTGTCAAAAGGCTATTTGGAAGAACGAATTTCCCTTCACTTGAAACCCATAATTCATCTAGTCTCTTTACACATTGTGATTTAGTCCACGAGAGTTTTTCATCCTCACTGACACCATTCTGTAGGGATTTCAATTCGTCCATTGTATCTATAACTTTTAGAGCAAATATTTTTGCTTTGTTCAAGTTCTGGTTCACTTATCAAATTCCATTCATCCCTGAGCAATATACAGTTCAATGCGCAAAACCTTGCGACTTGATCCGCATATCCATTTCCTAGGGAAACATAGTCTTGTCCCTTCGAGTGTGCACTGCACTTCACCACTGCTACTTCCCCTGGTAACTGAATGGCATGTAACAATTCTCTTATTCTTTCACCATTTTTCACTGGTGATCCTGAAGAGGTCATGAAGCCTCTCTGTGACCACAATTGTCCAAAATCATGCACTATTCCAAACCCGTATTGGCTGTCAGTGTAAATGGTAACTTTCTTTAGTGCAGAAAGTTGGCATGCTCTAGTAAGAGCTACCAATTCTGCTACTTGTGCAGAGTAAACCCCTTGAAGCCAAGAGGCTTCCAGAACACCTGTTACAGTACATACAGCATACCCTGCTTTCAATACACCCAGTGCATCTCTTAAACATGAACCATCAACAAAAATGATTTGATCATTTTCTTCTAATTTGGTATCTTTGATATCAGGCCTTGGTTTGGTGCAAAATTCAGTCACCTGAAGACAGTCGTGCTCGATGTCTTCAGCGTTATCAATTTCAGCATTTTCACTGGGAAAAAAGGTTGCTGGATTCAACGTAGTGCACCTTTTCAGCTGCACATTAGGTGATCCCAGAATTATTGTTTCGTACCTTGTGAGTCTAGCACCAGTCATGTGCTGTGTTCGGGAACGTGTCAAAAGTATCTCGACTGAGTGAGGGACCATGACTTTTAATGGGTGTCCCATCACTATTCCTTCACTCTGAGTGAGGCTGATACCAACTGCTGCTACGGTGCGCAAACACCCTGGCAGTGCTGCTGCGACCGGATCCAAAGTAGCTGAAAAATACGCTACTGGTCTGTTTATGCCACCATGGGCTTGGGTCAAGACAGACAAGGAACATGCATCACGTTCATGACAAAACAATTTGAAAGGCTTTGTGTAATCAGGCATACCTAAAGCTGGAGCCCTGCACATGCATTCTTTCAATTCAATAAAAGCATCCATCTCATCTCCTTTCAGCTCAATTTCATCCAATGCATCCTTCTGGGTCAGTTTCAGTAAAGGTTTTGCTAGAGTTGAGAAGTTGGGAATCCATTGGCAACAGTAGCTCACCATCCCCAAAAACTTCCTCACCTCCCTCCTCGTCTTTGGTGGACTCATTTGAAGTACACTTGTTATTCTTTCCTTCATTATTCTCCGTGAACCTTTCTCTATTTGATGACCCAAATATTTCACTTTCTTCTGACAGAACTGCAATTTTGAAGGAGACACCTTGTGTCCATTCCTTCCCAAATGGTTCAATAGGGCAATGGTGTCGGCTGTGCAGTCACTTTCTGTCTTGGATGCAATCAGTAAGTCATCAATGTACTGTACTAGGGTTGACTCGAATAGCAATTCTAACGCTTCCAAGTCTTTCTTTAGAATCTGATTGAAAATTGACGGTGACTCCGAAAACCCTTGAGGAATTCGACACCAACTGTAAACTCTGTCTAAGAATTTGAAACAAAAGAGAAATTGGCTGTCCTCATGAAGAGGCACCGAAAAGAATGCTTGTGACAAGTCGATGACTGAGAACCACTCGGCATCGCAAGGGACTTGAAACATTATCACAGCTGGATTTGGTACTACAGGGCAGCATTTAATTATGATGTCATTTATTTTCCTCAAGTCCTGCACAATTCGGACCTTTCCACTTGGCTTTATTAGTCCCATGATTGGTGAATTACATGGACTGCTTAACACTTCTTTCAGTACTCCCTGTTTTACAAACTCGTCAATGAGTTGGGCGACTTTCATGAGGGTGTCTTGTGCCATATGGTATTGTGGGGTCTGGGGAAAGGTTACATTGGGTTTTACGGTCACTTTCACTGGTTCCACTCCTTTCACCAATCCCACCTCTTTTCCTGTCATATCCCACACTTCTTTTCCGACTGTTTCCCGTAATTCAGCTGGAATATCTGCTTCAGTGATCATCGGAAAAAGGGTAATCAGAGGATATTCTTCATCGACAGTTTCCATCTCATCCCCTTCTACACTGTCCTCTTCTTCCCCATCACTGCTCGTCTGAATTCTAATTCCATCGTTCGAACACATAATCGAACATCCCAATTTGCACAATAGTTCTCCCTAACAGTGATATCGGGCTTGAGTCACATACCACAAAATTATGTGACCCTTGATAGTTACCAATTCTGACTTGTACTGGATCTGTGATTGGGTTCGTCAGGTACCTGTTTGCTACTCCCACTACTTGAACTGTTCTCCCTGAAAGTGGCAGATTTGGTACTTCAATGCTCCTAACAGTGGAACGTGTAGCTCCTGTGTCAACCAAGAATGAAACACGATGGCCCATAACTCTTCCCTCCACATACGGGCCCTTTTGATCAACTTCCAAGGATGCTGCAAGCACACAATTTCCCTCCTCATCTGAACTTTCACTCTCCCATGCATCATTTATTCCATTCTCACTGTGTAACGGGAACTGATGTACTGTGTCATTTTGATTCATTCCTTGACCCGTGACCTGTTGAGGAAGCATTGCTTGCTGCTGATTCATTGGTGCTAAGGGTATTTGCATTTGCTGATTAGGTACCATAGGAAACTGCTGTTGCATTGGCTGCAATTGTGTCATTTGCACACAAGGCATTTGCACCTGTTGCGGTTGCATGGGTTGTAGACCCTGCATCTGGTTCATATTGTTTTGAAAATTTGGATTCGGACCTCTCAGTTTCGGTCCTCTCATAGTCTGAAATGCATTGACATCATTGTTTTGCTGACCTACACCTTCCTGCACCATCATTGGGCACTCCCGTTTCCAATGCCCGACAATTCCGCACGTGTGACATGGCATCACCTTCTTCATTGCCTGTATACCATTTGGAATCATAACGGTATTCAAATCTGGACCATTATTCAGAAAACCTCCTCGACCTCTGCCTCTCATCTGTGGCTGAAACATAACATTTCCCTGTTGCTGCTGCTGCGGCATCTGTTGTTGAAACCCTTGCAAACCTTGTAAACCTGTCTGAGCTGCTCTGAGCTGCATCACCATCACCTTTTCCTTCAATCTTTTCTGCTTTGTCTCAATCTCATCACTGCAGTATTTTGCATAATTCAACACTTCATCGATCGACTTTGACTGCCAACAAATCAAATGCGATTTAATCATCTGGCTAATTTCGGGTCTCAGCCCTTCCACAAACCTGAACACAAAATGGAGCATGTCTTTTGGTTCAATCGTTTCCGTGCCACTGTAATTTTTAAACGCTTTCAACAACCTCTCATAATACGCGTGTATAGATTCTTTAACCTCTTGAGCGGTCCTGTCAATCCTTTGCCAATCCACATTTTTCGACGCAACCTTGGTTTTCAAGTGCTCGATCACCTTGTGGTACAAACTCATTACCATAGGTGATGGCGCATCTGTGTCCCTATCTCTCTCTGGTTCACTCGTCGGCCAACCTACAGCCCTTTTACAATCTTCCCACAAATCAGCCGGAACCACAATTTCAAATAAGGTATTCAGGTCTTCCCAGAGACACTTCGCGAGTTTCACAAATCTATCCGTTTGTTGATACCACTCTATCGGCTTCTCTCTCAATTTGGGAAAGTCATCCGTAAAGGATTGAATATCGCACCTGTGCCATGGTACATGCACAAGTTTTCCCCCTGCTGTCTCTCTCATTGGTAACATGGTTATCAGATCGTCATTCTGTTGTTTTTTCTCACTTCGTTCTGAAGTGTTTTCCTTCTTTTTATCCTTTTTCTTGACCCACCTGCTTTCCCACTTGTCTAAACATCTCCAAACCTGTGCACTCTGCAGTATCTCTTTAAGGTGTGTTTTCATCCCTGCGGATCTCATGTGTTCAAAATCTTTTGTCTCCAAGTCTAACCTGTAACTTCTGCTCAGGTGTTTGGTCTTACCTATATCGATCTTGTTTCTGTCTGCAATTTCTTGTAACTTCTTATGTATGTTGCTCACTTCTCTTGTAATCCTAGGGCACATGTATCTTAGTTCTTCCTCTGTGTATGATTCTAATCTGTTCAAACCCATTGTTCCCTCTACCAGTTCGTCTGCCTCCATACCCAACCTTATTTTATTCAGGTATTCTTCTCCCTTCCCGCTTGATGTACTCTGTGGGGAGTTCAGGCTGTTGAACCATTGTGTCAACTGTTGCGCGTTCAGTCCCATCAATGTAGCAGTTACATCAACTGCCATCAACGGTTTCTGTAATGTTTCAGTCTGTGAGGTTAACGGTACTAATAGTGGTGGATGTGACCTTACCACGGTTGACGGAGCACAAATTGGAATTGGACTAAACTCCGACAAGGACCCAGATCCATTTGGCAGTGCCGCTATCGGAGTTGTCTCTGGAGTGGTTTCTATGCATCTTCTCCCTGTCCCATTCTGTATCATTACCCCTTGGTCGCTGGTGCTTGAATTTGCCTGTATGTACAGTGGTACTTGTGGACCTACAGTGATAGGTAGAGATATTGCATCTGGATTCTGTCTGTTCCCCGAATTCTGTGGCATGTTAATCCCCACATTGTGGTTCATCATTGCTGGCATACCTAACTGGCTTTCTACCACTCGCACTTCTGGTGTCTGCTTTTGGGGCATCGAGAACTGTGTTGATTCAGCTTGAATCAATGTCGGTCTCTGATAGTTTTGTCCTCCCTGCGCCATTGAATCGGAAGTCATTCCCACATTATGCTCATCGCAATAGTGCCTTTGAACCTGTGGCTGATAGTTATCAGCAGGTTTCAATGTTGGCACGTCTGGGTACATCCTCTGAACCCGTGGTATTCGTGGTGAGAAAGGCATGTCAGAACTGCTCGGCCTCTGAGATCTTCTCAAATTTGGCATCACATTACCCTGTATTGGTTCTGGAGGGGCAGTACTAATGCTTGAGCCTTTTTCGCTTTCCACATATGGTGGTGGGCGATCATTCAGTAATTGTATAATGAACTCCTCATCATCTGACTCGTCTCCCCTTTTCAAGTTTCTATTGCTCTCTCCTTCCCTGGACTGACTCCTGTTTGTCTTACAGGTGGCTTTCCTTCCTTCCTTCCGTCTCCTCTTCCTCGGCAATCACTGGAAACAATTTAATTCCCTGCAATACGTCTGATCTCCAAACCTTTTGTGTGCTGTCCCTTCTAGCATCCGCTAGGGTCTTTTCTACTTTCCTTATTCTTGTCTCAAATTTCTTTTGTTGTTGATTTCTAGCTATTAGCTCCCAAATTGCCAATGCCTCAAACTGTGCTGGCCTTGGGGGTACTTTCATGTCGTATAGCGCAAACCTCAGATTTTCTAAAACCCTTAGGTTAAACGACCCGTGGATAGGGAACGCTACACTTCCATGTTTTTCTGTTAATTTGCACCATTGCTTTAGCCAAAGACACGGCGCTACACCCTTTTCTTCAATGACGATGTAAGCTGGTGTACCCTCAGGCGGTGTTTCTTCTCCTACATTTGCTTTAATATAAACATCTCCCCTCATGGCACTCTTAAATGCTTTGAAAAATTTCATCCTTCCGTCTTTTGTTTTTCTGACAATATGTAATCAATAAGTGACTTTAATTCCCGGAATACTCTTCGCTTGCCTTTCCCCTTCCAATTGCGCTTCACGGACTGCGTCCAATCCGTGCGCGACCCTTCTCACCAACCGACCTATCCCAGCGCGGCTCCTAGTGACGTCACACTCACACACTGCGGCTGACAAAGTCCTGCGGCTTGTCCTCTTTTCATTCGGCTTCACTCATAAACTAATTTCTGCAATATAACGCGAGCACTTAACCAAAAGAATAAAACAGATCTGTCGGTTTACTACAGGAAGGGTAACACAACCGCTTCAGAAACCATAGGCATTTTTCACTAGCCTCGGCAGTTATTCCATCTTTCTCGGTTTCCACTTTCGCAAGCAAAATTTGACCCGCAAACTTTACTCTCAACTGATCAATGAACTATTCTAGTGCACTTTTAGAATTCGTCAAATCTCAAAGTCGAAGTTTTCTTTCACTCTGCAACATTCATACCGACTTGTTAACCACGCCCGATCAACCTATTAAACCGACCAGATCACAACATCAAACAAGTGTCACATACACTTTTCAACATACTCCGGAGTCTCTTGACCTCGCAGGGCCCGTCTCAACATCAAAAACCACGTGGACAATTTTTCTGCTCAAAGCGCCACACACATGTGAAGTTCGATGACTTCCCTACTCTCACGCCTTTGGAGTAACACTCCTCTAATATCTTTTAACCCCCCTTAAAATCCTCACAAACTTCTCAATTAATCTGCGGCGATAAGCTGTGCAAGCGCGAAACCCTAACTTCACTCATACCGTCACTAGAAACGCTGAGACCGTTCTCATACCTGCATGTTCCTCATTCGCAAGCTCCGAGATCCCGGGAAAGTCATCGGGGACTTAGGGCATCATCATCTCTCCAACTTGTTTTATCAAAGAAAATTCTAACCTGACTCTGTCTATTGTTCGGATGGGGTCCCAAAGGGCTAAACCATCAATCTCTGCTACCATCTACTGATAACGCGTCCAGCCCTTATAAATTACCTGTACCTGGACACGTTGGAGGTCGGTGAAATCTTTTAACCGAGTCGGGCTCTCCTCATCCTCAATAGTCGAGTCACTCAAATCAATAATCAATAACTGTTGTAATCGATAATCAATACTCAATTAATAGATCAATATAACACATCAGAAATCAATAACAGTTGATATTTCTGCGCACCATGACCTTTCAGTCATGAATAACCACACCAGTTTATTAAAAGTTAGTGAATTTATTTCCCTATATTAACAAAGCTAGCACGATATATATGTGTCTCAAAACCAATTGATATATGTATATGAACATTACTAGCTGTCCATAACGGCGGAAGAAACGCAATCTACGTAAAATCTGAATAATGATACACTCTGTTATAGCAATGCAAATCACCAATGTGACTAACTGTATTTGACTAATTGCATACATTCGGTCAGCATAACAAGATTTCAATTCTTCATGGTACATTGAATGAATACCTCGACTAACCTCTAATTAGCATTGGCATGTGGGACTTCATGCAAAACGAATTTAGTCAACACAAATTTGGAAAAGTTCTAGCTAGGATCCTATCAAAATAGCAGTTGGTACCTAAAAGGAAAAAAAACACAATGCATAATACATTTATCCTTTCATATTTACCAAATACAATCAGCATTCAAGAAAAGTCTTCGTCCTTCAGGTACCGGTTGATCAGCATGGGGCAAATTTCAAAGGGGCAAAGTTAAGGGCAAGCTTCCTTGCAACGGCAAGGAGAATAGGGCAAAGTTACTGCATGGGCAAGACGGGGCAAATCAAAGTTAAAGTCTCTAGGGTGAGAATTCTTAAAGTCTCTTTCTCTCAGATAGAGAAAAGGGCATCAGGGTGTCGTCCAAAATGGAGTCTGGCATCAGGCTTCAAACTGGCTTCGAGGAAAATGGCTGACTTCTCTTTGTCCGGTGGGTTTAAGTAAGAAACATTCCAAATTCTGTAGGGCCTTCCATTGGAGGGTTCATAGGTTGGCTTCAAATTGTCCAATCAAAATTGTCTTTTACTAGCGCCCATTTATGCATACACTGTCCTTGGCGCCTTGGAACACAAATTGTATCATGGTTTGCCAATTATTTTACTATCTGTACCTTCATTGTCCGCACCTGCAGAGACTGACCTTGTATCAAAGGGGATGTAACCGGCCTAGCACGAAACCTTGGAGATAAGTGTACCAGCCAGTTTCTACTGGAAAAATACAACTTCAAGCAAGAATATATTTCATAAATTCAAGGGAAAAAAAAATCACGCAGTTAGAATTTGAAACCAAGCAACTAGGCCAAAGCCTGTACTAAATTTAAGCTAAGCAAAACAGTTTTCAAACAAGAAATCATGGCATACATTTGCGATTATGACGGATTAATACATTTTTAATACTTCATGATTAATAAAGCTTGTTTATAATGATGGCGAACTGCCCCGAGGGCACAATTTCCCTCGTACATTATTTCTTTTACTTAAAATCACACTTCAATATATATGTCGGTTACACAGTGTACATGAATATATGTCGAACCCTCTTTTTCTGCGTCATCAGTACTGTGCCACAAAGCAGTGTCAAGGAAGTGGAAAGAAAGTGAGGAAAGACCCCAGAGGCCGTAGGTGGACTTCTCCACGAGGCTAATGCAGGCAGAGCACAGAGTCAGTGACCACCCCAATAAATGTTCCATAATGCTCTGAAGAAGGCCGATCTCCGTGCCGGGGTGTTACCTAGGGGGCTGTGTTGGCCTCGCACGGCTCGTACTTCCCAGTAAGAGCCTGCTGCTCTGCAGTGGGATGCACCAGTTAGTCAGATATGCTCATCACAATAAACCACATCAACACAACACACCATACATCAACATTCAAGGTAACTCTAAACTACTACATCACTGAGCCGTGAAGAAAGAGAAAAGGGATGGGATATCTGACAAGGTTATATGGGAGGCAATAAAATAATTGATGGACTTGACAATACTTTGTTACTTGTTTACTCCCCATGTGTTCCGTGAAGTGTACTTTTTATTAAAGTTATTTGAATGTACTTGATAACATCTGCTAAAATTAAAAGTGATGAACAATTATGCATAGACGTCACCCTGGTATCTTTAATAGAATAGAAACTTTCCTTTTTAAGACTTAGGACATGTTATATTTAAGCAGCTGCAGACAGGGACCAGGACAGTGTGGGAGGCTGAAAAGAGTCCCAGCGCCCTGAATTAAGTACTGACGGTGCCCAGCGGCACCCAACAGCACAAATTATGTACTGGTTTTCAGGGATATTTTAAAACAGTTAACCATATATATGTATAATATCTAGATAAGATTGTAAGGATCACACATCCTATGAAAACTGCGAAATGTAGGTTAGACTGTTTTATTTTGGGAGGGAAGTTCAGAAAAACCCAGGACGGTTAGAGAAGTAGTACACTTATCTTAAACTAGCCACGGAGATCTTAATCTAGAGCTAGGTCATGATAATGTATAGACTTCTTAAAAAGGTTTGCAAGATTGGTCTTTATTTAAATCATATAATGTTATTTTTAAGAATGCATTAAATATTTAAATGTATTTGACACACATGCAAAATAAACATTCCTACATATATTAAATAAATCTTCCATTATGTGAAAGAAAAATTATGTAGCATTTCTACTACGAGAATGTAGCCTACCGTCAACCCCAAAACTAATACCTATGTATTGATATTTGTTTGATAAAAATAATATGTATTGTGAGTTTGTTTTATGCTAATGAAATGTGTCTTAGTGAGAGTAATATGCATATTGAGACTGAGATCTATAAATCAGTGTCAGATACTGAAATATGTCATTGTACAGCTAAAATGTCAATGAGTTATGATGACTTTCATGGCAGTAGGGCTGAAGTGGCTTTGTTACTTCAGTAAACCATGTACTGTGCACGTAATTAGTCCCCTGAAAGTCACCTGTAAGTTCCACAGACCCTAAAAATATTTTCATCTTTCAGTAATCTCTGTGACATTGAATGGTCAGTGTCGACAGTCTCAGGAATCTCTTTATGTCTATCTACGTATGTATGTAAGTGGTATTTGTTTAGTAAATATGTAGCCAAAAGACGACACAGCACTGTACAGGGTCAAATGCAAATATGCAGTCAAGGAGTGATAGGAGAAGTGAATATGTTCTGTTAGCAGAAGCATGTTGTTACTGGATTGTGATCTACTGTTCTTTAAAGAGGTTCGTCTTCAGCTCTTTCCTAAATTGCAGTAGAATTATGGCAGTCCAGATGGATACAGTGATGTTTTTCCTGGTCACGGTTGCATAGGTAGAAAAGACACCCAAGGGTTCTACTCTTCTTAATCTTAATTCTGGTGGTCTCCAAGCTAAAGCTGTGGTGAGACCAGAGATCAAGAGGTTTTCTACTAGATAAGTGGGGGTACTGGTCGTTATGGTGTTGTAAATGATGTAGCTGGTTTTAAAGAAGATGTGGTGTTGGACGGCAAGGAGAGCCAATGGCGTTCCCTCTAAATAGTGGTGATGTGATAATATTTCAGCAGCCCTGTATGAGATGAGCTAATGACTGTTGGAGCCCTTATGAGGTGCCAGGGTCGAATTTAGGAGGCCATGGAGCACAATGTTACCACAATCCATTTGGCATACTACGAAGGTCTGAACAGCATTTATGAAGACCCTTTGTGGAAAAGAGGATTTCACTTTATTTAGAAGAGAGAGCTGGAGTGTGGCCATCTTTGTTTTTTTGGCAACATGTTCCTTGAGGGTGAGTAAGTTGTCCAAGGTGAATTCAAATGACCTTACATTTGACGAAAGTTAAGGATCAAAGTCATCACGATTAATGTCATTTAGCAAGGGCTGTATTATTTTGTGCTTGTTGTTGTTTTAGCCAAATAACAGGGATTCTGTCTTGGTGGGGTTGAGCGTCAGTCAGATCCTGGACATCCAGGTATGGATGAGGTGTTGAATGTATGGAGCAGAAGAGACATTGGTCAATATGGGACCTTGGGGAGACTCGGCAGGTGATATGGATCTTTTGATGAGGTGTTGAATGTATGGAGCAGAAAAGACATTGGTCAATATGGGGCCTTGGGGAGACTCGGCAGGTGATAGGGATCTTTTGGGAACTAGATGTGTCTACTTTTTGTATCTATGTAGACCAAAATAATGCCTGAAATCTAAGATGTTTATTTATGCTGTTTGCATCAGGAGACATGTACAGTTTATGAACACTGCCAAAACAAAGACATTTATGTAGCTGTATAGTTATACAAAAAAATCAAATGCTTTACATCAAAGCTGTTGTATAGATAACACTTCTTTATCAACCTCTATGTGTAACAAATGATCCTAAATGTATGTCTTTGTCCAGACATTTCAGATTCATAAGACAGACATAAGACAATAAAATATTCTTAATAGGATGAAGTATACATTATTCCTAGCAAGTTTTCTGGATGCCTGCTTGCACTCTAAAAAACACTGGCTTTGATTCTAAACAAAAGGTTTAAACACTTTTGGCTTTAAATGCCAAGTCAATGGCTCCCTTCTTTAGTTGCCACCGCAGTATCATGGTAATGCAAAATATATTTAAGTGGAAATGGAGTACCTTTTAGCAGCATCTGTGTGCACTTGAAGCATAAATATAACTATTGGCGGCCGGGCCTTGGTAAGTAAACTTACAAGGGAATGCGTATAGGTCGATGAACCTTTTGATTCGTATAGAGTGTTCTTACTATAGTTTTGATACAGAATCAGAAATCAATACACAATAGTCAATAATCATTAGTCAATTCAACAATCAATGGAGTCAGTAATTTTCACACATCATGACTTTTCAGTCATGAATAACCACACCATTAGGTATAAGTTTAGCAATTTTGTTCCCTATTCGTTAAGAATATTAAGTCATGAATTTTGAATCATCAACTCCTAATCAAAACAACTCTAGTAATACTATTTAATCAGCAAGTCGCATAAGACGTGACCTAATCAAAGCCTGGATAAAAAGACATTCTAATGCATCAACATAAGACATTAATAAAACCCAATTCAGTAACTCTATGACATCAATTAAGTTCAGCAAGATAGTCCATCAACCATTTGTCCCTGTAATTTGTCAGTCGTCTTGTAAGTAGCCTTAACTAACTCCATTTAGCATCAGCATGTGGGCCTTCACGCAAAACAATTTAGAACACAAATTTAGAAAACATCGACCTAAATAAAAGTACTAAGTCAGGGCAGTTGGTACCTAGAAAGAAAAGGCATAAAAATGCAATTCAGTCATTGTCATATCTACCTATCCACAGTATTGGTCAGCAGGCAGAATCAGTCTTTGTCCTTAGGTCTTCAGTCGATCAGCAACGCATCAGGCTCTCAGTCAGAGAGTATGAATCTCGAATCTCTTCTTCTCAATAATCTCAGTTCATAACTGGGTAAGATCTGAAGTCCTTTCCCTCTGTCACGTTGTTATATCAAAGTTCCCTTAAAGAATCCCTCAATTTACAATTGTCAATTAATCATACGTTATTACTCTATCCAATAATGTCCCTTTAACAAATCTATGAATTCTAATATTTCACAGTTCACATGTCGTTGATTGGTTAGCTTCACGATGTTCTCATCATCCGGCTCGTCCGGTATCGAAATAGTTGCAGCCTCGTCTCCAGTCTGTGTCCTGGTAAAGAACCCTTTGCACACTTTACACACATTTAGTTACTTTACGAAAGACCTCATCTCCTGCCTGTCGGTTCTTATAGAAAGCTTCTGCTAAGCATTTTATTAAAAGAATGAGCATTTTACAGTTAGTTCACTTTGTCAGCATTTTTAAATGCCAAGAAATACAGCTTCTGCATGAGGCCTGGCAAAACTAGGCCAAGACACTCGCTAAGTTAAGGCCTACAATTAATAAGCATGAGCATAATTTATAACCCTTAATATGACATAGTACTGCATTAATCTAATATATTTTCAGTATTTCATGTGGATTAATCATTAATTAGTACATTTTGTGAACACTGTTGGCCAATCTCCGAGGTCACATTTTCAAACATGCACATTATTTTTCTAGGCTATTCATTCTTCTACATAAGTCATTATTCAAAATACATAAACAGTCATTAAAAATGTCTAATTAAGACATCTGCGTTAGCAGTACCTACTGTCCTGGCAGTTGATTTTTCATTTTGTTTATGATTTGCTGAGTGTGTATGTGAAACTGTGGTTTTTGTATTTGAAGGGATTTTGCATTTTTCGAAGCATATGAGGTTGGCGAGGGTCTACCTGCCAATGCAAGCCTCCGGCTTTCCTGTTTCAACATTTTGAGGGCCTTGTTGAACTAGCTTCTGCTGTTCAACGGTGGAGTACAATAGTGGTAAGGACAGTTTCTTATCTCTGGTTTGGTGTGTAGTGACTGTGAGTGTTTGCTGAGATGTTATGTCGTTATCTCATGCCATGTCATGATATTTCATGATATGTTATAGGGCCAATTCCTTCCGGTTTATTTGCTTCTTCTTCCATCTATCTCCTCCTCCATTGTTCCCAACTCCGATTTCACTATAGATTTTTCTGTTGTTTCCTCTGGGAATCTGAGTTTAGTCCTCCCCTTTACCCTTGTTCACCTACAAATGTAATATTCGCCCTTCTGTCCTTGTATTGCTAACTGTGCCCCCCCCCCCAGGTAAGACTCTATTACTTGTTATGATGAACAGTGGCGTAACATAAATGAAGGAGACCCCCTGCAGAATGTGAGGAGGGGCCCCTGAATCTCTCACATCTCACAGATATTCATTGGCCTTTGCTGAGTACTGTCCTCTTGATGGATTAGTGGAGTGGTGAACGACAGAGGGCCCCCATGAGGCACAGGGATTACAGGGGTCTGCGTTGCTCCCCAATTATGTAAAGTTTGCTAATACCACTTGCTGCAGTAGCGCCATATGACTGTTAACATTTTTTATTTTATGGGATGGTATTCTATGCGATGTGGTTACTCAATGAAATACATCAGAAATTAGTATTCAGTTGCTAATGTTCTGTTGCAGGGATTATCTAAATGATTTTTTTGTCAGCTTCATTGGCGTTGTAAAGTTAGTTTCCATGAAAAGTTGTTTAGCTCGTTATGTGGCTATGTTGAGGTTGATGTGTGACCTTAGAATGATCAATAGGCCCTCTTATTCAAGTTTGTGCTCTGTCAGGATGGAAAATTTAAGGGGAGTAAAAAATGGTGATGCCTTATGGAGTGAGGCATGTGTTTGTAATGAAGAGATAGTGTAGTGCCCGGTGATTTTTCTGACTGCATCCAAAACAGTGCACTTAAGTATATGTTACTCTAACCAGAGAGTAATGTCTCTCTTCAAGGCTAATTTTGTGACTGCTTATGGAGAGACAAATATATCTCAACGCACAACCCACTGTCAAATCATGCATATGTAAACATATAGCGGCCTGTGTACAAACTGCATTTTGTAGTATATCTAGTATTATTAATAGTACTGAAAAATATCATTCATAAACCTATGTGCGGGGGCTTACACCTCTGCCTCTCCTATCTTTTTTCTTCAGAGATCTAGAACTTAAGTACGAAGTGTATGCAGATGTTATTGCAGTAAGTAGGAAATCACAGAAGGAATGGACATAGGGGGGTGACTGGCAAATGGGATATACTTCCGTCTAAATGGCAGTGGGTTTGAGAGGAGTAATGAGTAGTTAAGGAGGGGCTGGTGTGGATTGGAAGGGACATGCACCCACCCACAAAAGAGGAAGAAGTCATTGCTATTCACAAATTGCACTTCCGAAGTTACCATAGCCTAACAGCACCCAAAAGAATTGTAAATGTACTGTAGCTCAGACCTAGAGTAAATCCAGTGGCATACATGGCTAATCACTGGTACTATAATACACTGCCTCAGACCTGGAGTGAATCCAGTGCCACACATGGCTAATCATGGGCACTATAGCACACCACCATAAAAAAGCAACTTAAGTAGAGACTCGAAGTAGGACCCCCTAGAAAACAGTGTCAACATTAATTTATTTACTCAGGCTTTTTAAAAATATTTACAAAATATATGTGGCCGCCACTAGGCAGTCATAGTTATAACCACATTTCCATAGGAAATTAATTTAATGGTTTGCTAATAACTATGATGCAGTTTGACGAAACTTCATAAAACGTTTTTTAAAAGCCTCATTCTCATCAGCCGTTTCCTGGAAAGTTTCGGGATGAGCCATCAAACATATGGTGAGAAAATGGCAGGGAGTCCCAAACACATTTTCCCCATACAATTTCCCATAGTAAAATTAAGCATAGCAACAGCCAAAACAGCTGAACGGTATTGTTGTAAATCAGTGCAGTAGCTTTTGAGAAATTAATGTTCAAATTATGTATATATAGTGATGCGGTCCCACTGAGGACTGTCTGCAGTGGATCCGCAGACCCACAAGCTCAAACATGCATTGTGATTGCTTGGCTGCAACTGAGTGAAAAGTTGTAGCTGCCATTTTAGGACTTGTGGACTCTGCCAGAGTCCTAACAACGCAATAAAATAACATATAATCGGGCAGGGTATGGGTACCCTGACACACTGGGCCATGTGGGAATCATATTGGGGGTAAAATTAAAATAAAAATGCTTTCTTTAGAGTTCCTTTGATCTATGGATCCACTGCAAGCCCTAGCGCACCCCATGTGATTCGTGGATCCGCAGCACCACAAAATAAAAAAAGGATGTTGGGCGCCTGTGGCTAGCCCTGAATCCAAATCCATAGTGCTCATAGACCATAGGAATGCATGGAGGGTGGGTTAGGCCCCAGCAGTGGGTTGGGAGTCCATAGGAGTTTCGGCACTAGCGGCCAGGCCCTGCACTCAACCTCATGCCAAGCACAGTGGATCCATTTGGGAGTACAGATTATATATATGAATGGAGGTAACCATGATGGTTAAAATGCTGGCACCTAAAGAACTGGTTACACCAAAACCCACATTTGCATTTGTTTGGATGGCTTTTGACCGTCATAAGGGTATCAGTATTTTCCTTTGTTGTGAAAAAAATATACTTTTCTTTAAGAAAGATGCTAAGTCTATCTCATGGATAAACTGGCCCCATACGATTTAGAAGGTAGAAGTTCCATTGATTGCATGGGACTGGCAACCAGCTTGTCACACACTAACAATGGAATCCTGGTGCTTTCAGAAGCCAGTTCCTGGACACGTAGAGGTACCGCATATCAATCTGAAAGGATTGAGGTAAAAGAGAGCCTTCCTCTATCCAAGTGATGGGGCGGGGTGTACTCTACTCTCAGGTACATAAAGAAACACTGAAGGCAGGTAGACATGGTTTTTGACGGGGACTTTGAAGCCACTTTGGCCAAAGGGGGTGTATTGTGTAACTCCCAAATTATGAGGGTTACACCCATTAGAGTGCCTGCAACGAAAACTATGAAAACGAGAACTGGCAGGTCTCTCGCATCTCCCCTGCAAGACGTTCTGGAGTAGGTCAAAGTTTTAAGAGTAAGTCAAACCTGTCAGAGAATCTCTTATGTGCAGGTAGTATACATGGAGCCCCACCCTCGTGCCTTGAAGTCAGTACACACACAGTTATTTGTATTTTACCCTATATGATTATTTTCTGTTGATCAGTAGTTCATGTGCATTAGAATGATTGTAAGCATAGTAAACAGCTCATTTGTCCAACATCTAAGTCATAGGGAGCTATCAAACAGCATGGTTACACTAGATATCTAAACTATACCAAGTCATGTAAGGTCTCCCAGCATCCTTTACTGTGCCTTCAAGTCTGAAGTTGTAACTCTGCGTTTCAGCATTTCCTCAAAAAAAAAGCCCATGTGTCTCTGAAAACCCTTTTACGATTGGTACCTTACCTGCTTTTCATGTGCATTGTGTTCTATGAGTAGGTGTTCACTCCTGCATCACTACACAGGATATTTGAAAAATGCCTCTTGTCTGAAATACAGGGCATAAGGCTCACTGCTTCTTTTCTTCCTTCTTTCTATGAGACAGAACACGCAAGGTAATCGCTCCAGTAGACATACCTCAGCTACGCATTCATGAATAGTGCTTTAATTGAAGAGTGGAAATTTGCCTTTTCTTTTTTAACATAAATGTTAAAAATATGGCAATCCTCGCACAGATTCTGTTATCTATTCAAAAACAGGGTATCCTACTTTCTAGGCACTTCATTCGCATTGCACACTCCATTCACAATGCTCAAGTAGTGTCTAGGTTACCATCCAACAGACCTTTATTGTGCTTAACATTAAAAATACATATAGTACCCTTGCTATGCATGTCAATTAGTTGGTGTCAGAAGAACATTGGGTGGCAAATCACTACAAATACATTGGGTTACTCTACTATACCTCATTTTACTTTTTCAGTTTCACACTCCTTTTTATCAATCTTATACAATATAGGCAGCTGTATACCTTAGCAACAGGATACAGCCAGTTGAATATCTTGGCAACAGTATGCCAGCATCTGCAAGGTGCAAGTAATCTAAAGTGGAGCAAAATACCTAACACACAGTTCGTTCATACTCAGAATTGATGCATACTCTGTGATTAATCCAAAGACTGTTGTTTTACTTTGGTCAAAATGAAAACATCCATCCATCCATCAATGTATTCACTCACCCATTCAGTCATCCATGCATTCCACCACTCATATATGCACCCATCTCCCAGAACAGCTTTCTTTTCCTGTATTCAGTTATTCACCAATACACTCATTTACCCATTGATTCGTCTACCATTTGACCCATTTTCACATTCACCCACTCAGCATTCCACACAACCAATTACAGATTTTTTTTAACTCGATGTGGAGACTACCATACCATGGGGAGCTTTCTATTTCTATAAAACAATCTTTTTTGAGGAAGAACAATAATCTTTGTTTCAATTATATATTTCACAACATATTTGAAAACAGCTGCTGATACTTGATATAAGTTACACATTTATTTACTACTAAACATTTTATTATATTAATAGGTTTTTCTTTACATCATCATTCTATATATCTTTCTAAAACTGCATAAAGTGCAATGAATGAAAGGAATCCTCCGTTCTCTGATTTAGGAGAGAATGTCCATTTTGGTAACGGTATCCTTAGTTTGGATTCCTTTTACAAGAAGGCAGAATCAGTCCACTTAGAAATAGTTATTTTCTAAATTGCAAATCATAAGATCCTCACAACAGAAGGAAGAAGACACGATACACAAAGTCTGTCAGATTTTCCATGTGTTGTCCCCAAATTGGGACAACACATTGGACAAGCACATCGCTAAATGCAAACCACATCTCCCAGAAGACCAGTGTCATAGCAATTGACATGTAGACATATAGGCCCTCATTACAACCCTGGTGGTCGTTGTTAAAGCAGCGGTAATACCACCAACAGGCCGGCGGAAAAAACATGGAATCACGACCATGGCGTAAACCGCCAACATAGACAGCCACTTTAACACTCCGACCGCCACGGCGGTAGGAATAAACACTGTGGCGGTAACCCCCAACAGACAGGCGGAACACAAGGTTCCGCCCACTGTATTACAATATGCCTATCCGCCACCTTTTCTGGGGCGGTACCAATGCCATCAAAAGCACGGCAGAAACAGGACTTGGAATGGAAACCACTCACCTTTCAACACTTTATGAACAACCAGGACGCCATGGAGCCCGAACTACAGGTCCTGCCTATGCTGGTCTACCTCCTCTTGTATCAGGAGCAGCAAAGACGCTGGTAACAACCACAGTGAGTACTGCACCTAGCACACAGGAGAGGGGGGAGGGAAAAGAGAGTGACACACACATGCAACATGCAACATCCCCACCACTCACCCACAACACCATACACACAAATACTGCAGCAACATTACATATACACCCCGTCACCCCCTGGAAGAACACAAGGACAAAAGGAAATGAATGCAACAAGTGTAATCAATTAAATATCAAATAGGCCAAATTAGAAAATCAGTATATACAAATATGTACACCAACTACACAAGTCCGGATATTAATGAAATCATTGTCCGTGGATCAGTGTCCCAAAATGCATGGGCGAAGCCCACACAAGATACCTGACTCGAAACGGAGAGAACACTGCAAGGGCATCAGATGGAAAATAAACAGGCACCTCAGGGGGAGGGGGGGCACCTCAGCCGGATGAACGGACGACGCCACTGCTCCACGGGGGGCTCCATGGCCACTGATTGGTCCTGGGGAGTTCAAAGCCACAGTCTCTCAAGTCTCTCCAGTGGGTGGTCTGCCCACTGCTTTATCCTGGGGAGTGCAAAGCCACAGTCTCCCAAGTCTCTCCAGTGGGTGGTTTGTCCACTGCTTTATCCTGGGGAGTGCAAAGCCACAGTCTCTCAAGTCTCTCCAGTGGGTGGGTTGCCCACTGCTTTATCCCGGGGAATGCAAAGCCACAGACTCTCAAGTCTCTAAAGTGGGTGGGTTGCCCACTGCTTTATCCTGGGGAGTGCTAAGCCACAGTCTCACAAGTGGATAACAGTCTCCACTGGTTCTGAGGGGGCTTTGTGTCCATAGTGCTTCATCCTGCCAAGGACTGAGGTAGTGGATGTGAATCTCCCCACTGGTTCTGGAGGGGGCTTGGTGCCCAGAGTGCTTCATCCTGCCAAGGACTGAGGTGGTGGATGTGAATCTCCACTGGTTCTGGAGGGGGCTGGGTGCCCAGAGTGCTTCATCCTGCCAAGGATAGGGTGAGTGGATGCTTTTCTCCACTGGTTCTGGAGGGGGCTTTGTGGCCAGAGTGCTTCATCCTTCCAAGGACTGAGGCAGTGGATGCTTTTCTCCACTGGTTCTGGAGGGGGCTTGGTGCCCAGAGTGCTTCATCCTGCCAAGGATAGGGTGGGTGGATGCTTTCCTCCACTAATTCTGGAGGGGGCTTTGTGCCCAGAGTGCTTCATCCTGCCAAGGACTGAGGCAGAGGATGTGAATCTCCACTGGTTCTGGAGGGGGCTTTGGTGCCCAGAGTTCTTTTCCTGCCAAGGACTGAGGTAGTGGATGTGAATCTCCACTGGTTCTGGAGGGGGCTTGGTGCTCAGAGTGCTTCATCCTGCCAAGGATAGGGTGAGTGGATGCTTTTCTCCACTGGTTCTGGAGGGGGCTTTGTGCCCAGAGTGCTTCATCCTGCCAAGAACTGAGGTAGTGGATCTGACTCTCCACTGGTTCTGGAGGGGGCTTAGTGTCCAGAGTGCTTCACATGCAGTGTGGCAGGTCCCATTCCCTCACCTAGGTGTGTGTGCCACGAGTTTGCCTGGGAACAGGTAGCATGATACTCCATGGAGGCAGAGACACACTCCACCCTGCTGCGACTTCACCTGCCACCTCATGTACGCTGGGCAGGGTCAGGACATCTCCTGCAGCCTCGGACGGCTGGCCACTGGGGATGATTGCCATGTCAGCTGTGGTGGCACTGTCTGAGCACATCGCGAGGCTGGTGGCGGTGGTTGCGGCGGAGTCTGTGGCGGAGGTGCTTGGGGTGGTGCATGTGTCTGCACCTGTTGAGGGACACAGCAGGACGTCTCCTGCAGCCTCGGACGGCTGCCCACTGGGGATGATGCTGGGGACTGTTGGTGAGGCAGCAGACGTGAGGTGGAGGTGTTGGTGGCATTTCTGGTGGCGGTGCAGATGGCGGTGCAGGTGGTGGTGTCCACCACCGTACTGGTTGATGTTGTGGTTGACAGAAGGGGTGACTCTTTTCCCTCAGCCGGAGCCTCCATGCCCTGTCCTGACCTGCTCTTCGGCTTGTGTCCCTTCCCCACCTTTGACATCGCTGCTTTTGCCTTGCCACTGTCCCCTTTTGGCTTGGAGGACCCCTTGCTTTCTGGTAGGTGCTGCTTCTCCCTCCGGCATGTGGGCACCTTCTTCACCTTGGCAGGTGGTGGAATGGCCTGCTCCTTGGCCTCGCTAGGTGGCACACTGGCAGCCCTGGTGGGTGGCGCCCGCGATGTGACCGGACTTGCTGAGACCACTGTGCTGGAGGATTTGGTGGCTGAGGTGCTGGGCTGGGACCTGGACAGCCTGGCCCTAGGGGAAGGACGGGGGGGATGGTGTAGGGAAGAGGTCAAAGTTTGCAAGGAAGAGTTTATTAGACACATTGGGACGGGAAGATGGAGGGGGTTTGGGAGTGGAGGAAGAGGTAGTGGTTGTACGAGGTGTACGTTTGAGAATTTGGGTGAAGGTGCATGGGCCAGAGGCTGTTGTGAGGTGGATGGCTGTTGGGTGGGTGTGTGCCTGCGTTTGTGTAGTTTGGGAGGAGGGCTCACAGCACACTGGGAGAGGACACAGGGGATGTGTGAATGGTAGTGGGGGTGGTGAGTGCACGTGAGCGGTGTGTGGTGATGGGCGTGCTGGTGATGGAGGTAGTGGCTGAAGATGTAGTGCATGCAGGTGTGAGTGGAGACAAGACAGGGAGTGAGGAGGAGGAGGACTTGGAGGAGGGGGACACAGTGGAGGCAGTGGATGTTGCTGTGTCTGCATGGGGATGGTGCTTGTATGAGTGGCAGTGGGATGTGTGGTGCTTATGTTTGCCCTGTCCACTCTTGTGTGTTGATGAGTGTGCATGCTGGTCCGATGGTGCGCTTGGGATAGGCTGAGGTACAGGGGATTGGGTCTGGGTGGAGGAAGTTGGAGGGGGGAGGCTGGACACAGGGGCATTGGCTGCCATCAGTGCTGAGGCCAGAGCCTGAAATGCTCTCTGTTGGGCCGCCTGGCCAGAATGAATGCCCTCCAGGTATGCATTTGTTTGCTGCAAATGCCTCTCAACACCCTGGATGGCATTCAAAATGGTTGATTGCCCAACAGTGCAGGATCTCAGGAGGTCAATAGCCTCCTGACTGAGGACAGCAGGGCTGACTGGGGCAGGGGCTGAGGTGCCTGGGGCAAAGGAGATGCCCACCCTCCCGGGTGAGCAGGCACGAGAAACTCGATGAGGGGTTGCTGGGAGGGCGGTACTGGTAGGGGGGGTGGCGGATGTACCTGTTGATGCGGTGGGCACAGAGGTGCCCGCCACCGCAAGGGAGCTCCCATCAGAGGAGGAGTCGCTGTCACTGGTGTCTGCTTCTGTCCCCGTTGTGGAGCTCCCCTCGCCCTCCGTCCCACTGGTGCCTTCGGACTCCGTTACTTCACCCTCCAGGGCCATGTGGGATGCAGCTCCTCATGCTCCAGTGGCACTGCTCCTCCACCAGATGATGCTAATGCAGGCAAGGACAGGGTGACAAAACAAAAAGGGTGAGGAAAGACAGAAGAGACACATGGTCAATGCATACAGCACCACTACCGTTGGCGGACACAAAACACAGGGAGCAGCCCTATGCACTAAGCCATGCACTGACAGGGCAGGGGAAAAGCACATGTCCATAGGGGACTCTCTCGAGAACCATATTATGCACAGCTGGAAGCCATAGGAGCCTGACTGGCAAATACCACCTTTGGGGTTGGATAAGGAATGAGGCTGCAAATCAATGGATCTACCTTTGCATGTCTGCGCTGGCCTAGGGGAACCCACAGCCCACCTCCCCCACCCAGACACCTCGTAATGCGTGCAGAGTCAGCTGAATGAGAGTGTACTCACCACCTTGTGGCCGCTGTGATGCCCTCAAGCGCCCATCCAACTCTGGATATGCCACCGCCAGGATCCGGTACATCAGGGGGGTCATGGTGCGACGGGCATCCATTCCGCGTTGGTAGGCCATCCCCAGCTGGGCCTCCGCGTCTTCTTGGTCCAGTGGCGCAGGTCCTCCCATCTTTTCTGGCAGTGGGTGCTCCGCCTATGGTAGACCCCCTGGGTCCGCACTGCCTTGGCAATGGCACGCCAAATCCCCTTCTTCTGGTGGGCGCTGACCTAGAGCAAAAGTGAAGTTATAATGGATGTTACTCTCCCATACAGTTCTTCTCACACATTGGCCACAAAGCTCCCTCCCTGGCCCAGAAATACATACACACACCATCCTCACATGCTGGCCTGTCCCCCCCGTCTCTTCCATCCACAACACTCCATACAATCATGTGCCATCCACCATGCACACAGTTTACTCACCTGTTTGTCTGGAGGACCGTACAGTTGCATGTACTGGGGAGGACCCCATCCACCAGTTTATCCAACTCCTCCGCAGTGAAGGCAGGGGCCCTTTCCCCAAACACTGTAGCCATTGTCTCTTCCAGACACAGGTCACAGCAGCACTTGCAGTGTAGGTTATCTCCTGTTGAAGGTCAGGTATCAAGTGAGGAAACTGATAGAAAATGGCAGTCACGTCCGCGGCGGTGCATACCGTCACCTCCGGCGTACATCATCATTGGCTCCTGGAACCAATAGGGCCCAATGATAACCAATGCTGAATTGCGCAGCGGTCTTCGACCGCCTACCGCGACGGTGTACAGCGCCAGCGCAGTTACCTCATTTCCCCTTGTCCCACCTTACAGGTCATTTCAGGGGGCCACATGGTAGGCCAAATAACTGCGTCACACCTATTTAGGCCATGAATAGGGACAGATAAAGGCACACAAAGAATAATTCACTATTGTGCTAAACAGCCTTGTGAAACCTATGTGTTGTATGACCCTCTGCTCACCGTTCTCCTCCATAGGACACGTCCGCTGGGGCAGGTGATGAGATGGCGGCATCCTCCGGTGTACAGACCCCTGGTGGACCTGTCGACAATGGAAGACAGACACATCATTATCACTTACAGACTTGATCGTGCAACAATCCAGGAACTGTGTGCCCAATTGGAGCCTGACCTGATGTCAGCCATCCGCCATCCCACAGGAATACCCCCTCTAGTGCAGGTCCTGTCAGTACTCCATTTCCTGGCCAGTGGGTCTTTTCAAACAACAGTAGCCATGGCATCAGGGATGTCCCAGTCAATGTTCTCTAACGTGTTGTCCAGAGTGTTATCTGCCCTGCTGAAACACATGCGCAGCTACATCGTTTTCCCTCAGGTGGAGGATTTGGCCACAGTGAAAGGTGACTCTTATGCCCTGGTACATATCCCCAACATCATTGGTGCCATTGATGGTACACATGTGGATTTCCCCCCCCCCCACCACCACAGGAATGAACAGGTGTACAGAAACCAGAAAAGCTACCATTCTATGAATGTGCAAATGGTGCGTTTGGCAGATCAGTACATCTCCCATGTGAATACCAAGTATCCTGGCTCAGTGCATGATGCCTACATTTTGAGGAATAGCAGCATCCCTTATGTGGTGGGGCAACTCCAGAGGCACTGTGTGTGGCTAATATGTGAACCTAAATTCCCCACACAGTTTCATTTGGTGTCTGGGAGATTCCCTAATGTTTGCAGTATGTCTCACAGTTGTCCCTCGATATTTGCAGCTGACTCTGGTTACCCCAACCTGTCATGACTACTGACCCCAGTGAGGAATCCCAGGACAAGGGCAGAGGAACGCTACAATGAGGTACATGGGCGAACTAGGAGGATAATAGAGCGCACCTTCGGCCTCCTGAAGGCCACATTCCGGTGCCTCCATCTGACAGGTGGATCCCTATACTACTCACTGAAGAAGGTGTGCCAGATCATTGTGGCCTGCTGTATGTTGCACAACCTGGCTTTGTGACGCCAGGTGCCTTTTCTGCAGAAGGATGGGCCTGATGCTGGTCTTGTGGCAGCTGTGGAGCCTGTGGACAGTGAAGAAGAGGAGGCAGAAGAAGAAGATGTAGACAACCGAAACAACATCATCATGCAATATTTCCAGTGAGACACAGGTAAGAGGATGGAACTGCTTCCCACATCTCATACTATTGTAGGACTTAGCATAAATCTGCCTTTTGACCTCTGTGTATGGACCCTGACTTGTCACTTTGGCTTTCCATTTCACAGATCTGGGTCCCAATTTGTGCCCTCTGCTATCTTTACTCCTGGCCTACAGCTGTGTAACATTGGTATGTGAACAAGTACATTGACATTGCTATATTTCAGAGATGTTGCAATTACACATTTGTGAAAGCACAGTCTGACCCCAGATTGTTTTATGATTTAAGGGTGTTTATTTTTGTGCTAATAAGTGGGGGGGGGTGTACAATGGGCTGGGGTGATGGTGGAGGAATGTCCATGGCAGAGTCCAGTCTCTTGGTCTCACAGGTGAATTGTCCAATGCAGCATTGGAAGGGGAGCAATGGCAGTTTAAGGTGGACAGGGTGACAAAATGAGACAGAAGGGTGACATTCAGGAGGGTCTTATTTCCTGGCAGGGGACTTGGCAATGTTCTCTGTCTTGTTCCTGGATATCAGGGACCGTTTGCGGGGTGCTTCTCCTTCTGCAGGGGGTGGGGTGGCCTGTTGGTCCTGTGGCGGTGCCTCCTGTCCACTAGCGCTGGCGGAGGTGGAGGGCTGTTCATCGTCCAGGCTAGTGTCAGGGGCCTGTTTGTGTCCCACTGTGTCCCTCATGGTGTTGACAAGGTCTGCCAGCACTCCTGCAATGGTGAACAGGGTGGTGTTAATGGACTTCAAGTCCTCCCTGATCCCCAGCTACTGTTCCTCCTGCAGCCGCTGGGTCTCCTGAAACTTGGCCAGTACCGTGCCCATGGTCTCCTGGGAATGGTGGTATGCTCCCATGATGTTGGAGAGTGCCTCGTGGAGTGTCGGTTCCCTGGGCCTGTCACACAGCACTCCTCCCAGCTTCCCTGTTATCCTGTGCCTCGGTCCCCTGAACCGTGTGCCCACTGCTACTGACCCCAGGTTCCTGATTTTCTTGGGTTGGTGGGTTTGCTTGGGTTCCCTGTAGCGGTGGACACACACTGCTGATTGACGTGTCCTGGGGACAGAGGGATGGGCCCACTGTGCTGGTGTTTCCTGAGGGGGGAGGGTCTGTGGTGGCTTGTGACAGTGGCAGGGGAACCGACTGTCCAGAGGTCCCTGATGGGCCAGGCTGGTCATCTTGATCCAGGCGTGCAGAGCTGCTGTCATCACTGTGGGCCTCTTCTGTGGGGGGACTGGATATGTCTGGTACCTCCTGTCCGGTGGCGTTGGGTATGGGTCCTGTTGTGGTGTAAATGTATAGTTTTAGTATCTGTGTGTGCCATCTTGTGCATTGGGTAAGGTACCCTCTACTCCTTTGCTTGCATAATTGTGTTTGCCCTTTTGTGATAGTTGGTTTGGGGTCTATGTGGTTATCTGTATGGACATGCTTTGGTGACGGTGGTCCATGCATAGGTGTTACATGCAGGGACTTGGTATTGAGATGTGGGGGTTGTGATAGTGGGACATATGTGAGATGATGGAGTGATGGGAGTGAGGGTAAGGGTGGGGGTATGTGATGGCACGCAGGTGGGGTGGAGGGGATATGGTAATAAAGATATGACATACCAGAGTCCAGTCCTCCTGCTACTCCTGCGAGGCCCTCAGGATGCAGTATTGACAAGACTTGCTCCTCCCATGTTGTTAGTTGTGGGGGTGGAGGTGAGGGTCCACTGCCAGTCCTCTGTACAGCAATCTGGTGTCTTGCTACCACTGAACGTACCTTCCCCCGTAGGTTGTTCCACCTTTTCCTGATGTCATCCCATGTTCTTGGATGCTGTCCCACTGCGTTGGCCCTGTGAACGATTCTCTGCCATAGCTCCATCTTCCTTGCAATGGAGGTGTGCTGCACCGGTGATCCGAAAAGCTGTGGCTCTACCCGGATGATTTCCTCCACCATGACCCTGAGCTCCTCCTCTGAAAACCTGGGGTGTCTTTGAGGTGCCATGATGTGGTGTGGGTGATGTGTGAGATGCTGTCTGTTGTGATGTGTGGGGGGATGTGTTGGTGTGTGTTGTTTGAGGTGCGTGGATGTTGTATGGGTGATGGTGTTGTGTGTATGTGGATGCTGGTGTTGTGTTTGCTAATCTCTCTCTCTGGGCTTCTTCCAAATGTGTTCGTTGTAAGGGTTTGTGGGTAATGTGGGTGTGTGTTTTATAGTGTTGTGAGTGTAAGGGTGTGGTGTGTATATGTGTATCAGGTGTGTGTATTTTGAATTGTCCAATGTGGTTGTGTTATGTAAATGTGTGTGTATTATGAGTGCGGCGGTGTGTACCGCCAAAGGATTACCGCGATTGAAAGACCACTGCATTGATTCGTGGGTCGTGATAGTGTGGGCGTATTCTTGTAGGCGTGACGGTGTGGGTTTTGGTATCGCCAGTTTATCACTGACCTTTGGTGTGGCGAACTTGTGTGAGTGTCTGTATTGTGGCGGATTCCGAGATGTGGGTCGTAATACCTGTAGCGGAATTCTGCCGCCGCAACGGTATGTTGGTGGTCTTCAGCATGGCGGAAAGTGGGATTTACCGCCAGGGTTGTAATGTGGGCCATAATGCTCAACGATTATGACAACTAAATAGACTATGTGCCTGATTTAGAATTTGGTGGAATTGATCGTGCCATTGATTTTCCTTCGGCTGTCCCACCCACCGACTTGGCATTCTTACCGCTCTATTTAGATGTTGGCGGTTCCATTGTTGAAAGTGTGTCAACGAATCTCTGCCAGGATAGTACACCCTGGTCAACGACGCCCTAAGCAAAAGCAGCTGCCAGTGGGACCCCAGCCAGTTTTACTGCTGGGCTAATCACAATGTGTCTTCTTGCCAACTTAACTGTGGTGGCTAAACTTCCACACCTGAATTGGTGGATTGGGAAGTATATAAGCACAAAGTTTACCTTTTGTAACTTTCCTAACTTCCTGCCACCATGAACCCGATCGTACAAGTCTTACTTTTGCTGCTGCTACTGGACCATGACGAAAATCAACCCTCTTACTGTCAGAACAGAAGGTAAATGACAGTTTTATCTATCATAATTGGAATTTTCTGTGTCCATTGTCTGTGTCTGAACTCATGCCTGTTTAAAAAATATGTACAAACAATAGTATAATGATGTGCAATCCATATGTGTGTAACTTGGTAGTAGGAAAAATTTAAAGAAACACTCCTCGATATATCCAGACCTGCCAACTTCACCAAAAACCTCAAAGTGTGAGGAGGGGGCGGGGCCTTGAGGGGACAGGACGAGAGGCACCTAAGAGACACTTTTGCCCCAACCCCAGCCCCAGCCCCAAAACCCTCCTCAAAAAATTTAAAGCAAAAACAAAAGCTGGCTGAGACATGCTGCCGATGTCCTGGGGTGTATTCGCACCCATTGATGGACTGCCACTGTGTGATATCGGCTCCTCACTGCGAGACCGTGTGAGGGGAGCCAGTATCGTGTGTCACACGGTGGCACCATGTGAGTTGGCAGGTCTGCATATCATTCACACTCAGCAATCTAGTGCTACCTGTCTTCATGTCAATGGACACCCACACAAATAGTCACATCAATCTCTAAGTCGAACAGAACAGATCATTGTAACATTACACATGGAGAGAGGAGGAGGGAGGAGGGGGGATAAATGTGGAGGAACACTCCGTACTTAGCTCCCTATAACTCAAAATACACAAGAAAGTACGGGGTTCTCTAAAAGAGGACGTCGCGGATATCAGCGTAGCCCTGGGTTGTATGTATTCCTATTTGGAAGGGTAATGTCAGTGAAATGTCAGTTGGTAACTGCAGAGTACATGTATGGGGAGGAACAACGGGGGGAGGGGATTCCTTTTACGGACTAGGTGGTCTCACACACTATATAGTGTCATGCTTCATCATTTGACCACCTAGACCCACCCAGGTAGGACAGTGCCACCTGGGCGGACTCAACCTCACTGTTAAAGGAACAGGAGGGAGTGCGTAAATAAACTTGTTTCTGGAAAGATCGGGATCCAGCTAATCTACTGAAAAGACTAAAAACACCTAAGCAGACACCTGTGAGGAGTAACAAATTTAATAGTGGTGTCTGACTGGTGTAGTTAAAACGGGGGTTGGGACACCTCTGTGAGGACAAGGACTCACAGTGTCACCTAACTAATAGCCAACATGTTTCTGCCCTCAGAAGTGAGCCAATGAAGGTCTCGGGGCATTCGTAAGGGCCTAGGATCCCTACGTCTCACGTTGGAGGAAATTACTCTGTGTGAAAGTCAACGAGTGAGAAAATAAAAGGTCTACCTTACCCAAGGAATTACCTTGAGGCAGCCCTTTTTCTAGAGGCTACTGGCCTCTGGTATCCAGGAGGGGGGGTGTCCCCTTATAGTCACACATACATTATGTCACAAGCGGTCCAAGGAGAGGACGAAATAGGCGCACGGCGAGCGTCCCCTTTGATGTATGTGTGACTATAAGGGGACACTCCCCCTCCTGGATACCAGAGGCCAGTAGCCTCTAGAAAAAGGGCCGCCTCAAGGTAATTCCTTGGGTAAGGTAGACCTTTTATTTTCTCACTCGTTGACTTTCACACAGAGTAATTTCCTCCAACGTGAGACGTAGGGATCCTAGGCCCTGACGAATGCCCCGAGACCTTCATTGGCTCACTTCTGAGGGCAGAAACATGTTGGCTACCAGATCATTGTAACTACAGAAATCCAATATAATGTAGTAATTGAACTACACAATGCAACAAGTGGGTTTACACAGAATGTACAGCCAATGTTACCTCTAAACTTCAAACATGCCAGAGATGTATTAAGGTCACATGCTCCTCATCTTTTGGGATTTCTGTTAAACATTAGGGGCCTCCTGCCTCACAATGGTGGTCGGACTGCCACAGACAGGGCGGTCCGACCGCCCCATTATGTCTACAGTGGAGCCACCACGGTCCATCCGCCGACACCGCCAGGCTGCCGCCAGCCTGCAGCCTGGTGGTCCCAGCAGTTGTAATCCACCAGGGGAGCGCTGCCCTGGGGATTGTGAGTCCCCATCCTCCAGCCTTTCCGGAATGGCTGGTGGAATGGAGACCTCAGAGGGCCCCTGGGGGCCTATGCACTACCCATGCAAGTGGCATGGGCAGTGCAGGGGCCCGCATAGACAGCTCCATCGTGCTTTTCACTGCCCGAATTATGGGCAGTGAAATGCGAAACGGGTGCTGTCACACCCAGCGCACCACAACATTGATGCCTGCTCAATTATGAGCTGGCGTCAATGTTGTGATGAGTTTTCCGCTGGGCTAGCGGGCGGAAACACAGTTTTCATCAGTTGGCCCAGTGGAAAACTCCTAATATGGCGCACAAATGACCTTCAGCACTGGCGGTGTTTTATCTGCAGCGGCTTCGGCGGTCCTGGGAGAGAAACGCCGAAGTAGTAATGAGGCCCTAGATGTCATTTACCTTTAACGTGTGATTTTCCCTTTCTTATTCATATGTGTATATTATTAAAACATATCATGTTAAAACAAGTAACAAAATACAAACATGGATCATTTTTGTGTAAGTGTCCAGTACAATGATGAATGCTTGCACCAAAATGAACATGTCATTCACAAATTTCCAATACTAATGTATCCACTGTATATGTCAGAAATAATACCTGTGCTTGTCACTGTGAGAAATGAGAATATGGTCATGTCACACACATTAGCATAACTAACATTATCAGCCATCAATTACTAATAATCTATTTTTTTTGCTGGGACAAAGGTATTGAAATTAAATGAAATTTTATATGACAATAAGATAGGTCTCTCAAATATAACAAACATGGAAAATATAAATATACTTTGAATAGCTCAGCCTGAGAACATTGGGCTTCAGACCCGGAACGTATCTCCTAATTGCACTGCTAGGTACAACCTCCCCAATAAGGGGCATCCAGTGAGCTTAGGAGGAATTTCAGTGATATTTATTCTTTGGAGAGGATTTGGGTCTGACAGAGTCAGGGATAGGGCAAGAGCAAAAGCATTTAGAGGAGAAGGGATAGAAGGATTGGTTTGAGGTTTGGGAGGCAGAGAGAGTTGGAGTGGGTCTTGTATGTGTTTGTGTGTGTTCTGAATGTGCATGTGGGTCTGGTGAATGTGGTGCATGTTTGGGTGTGTGTGTTTTGGAAGGTGTGTAGTGTTCAGGTGAGTGTGTGCACGTGTGTTTGGTGGTTGTTGGGTTGTCCATGCTTTTCTGTGAGTTTGCATGTTTGGATGTGTGTGGTTTTGTTGATGTAGGCTATTCTGGTAATTGTGAGCATGTGGTTGGGTGTTGTTTTGCATGTCGGTGTGCGTGTGATTGTGTGTGTTTAGATGAGTGTGATGTTGAAGTGGATGTGGTGTTTGTTGTGCTTCTGGGTGCGCTGGTGGATGTGGGTGTGCTGGTGCATGGGGTGGTGGTACATGTTTCTGTGGTGGAGGTTGTTGTGGGTTTGGGTATGGTGTGGTGGATGTGTATGTGGTGATGAATGTTGTGGGTGTGGTGTAGTGGTTGTGTCTATGGTGATGGGTGTTGTGGCTGGTGTTGTGGGCGTTGTGGCAGCAGTGTGTTATATGTTGGCTGGGTGCATGCTTGTCTTTCTTTGTGTGTTTGCGATTATGTGTGTGTGCTGCTTGTGTCTTTGAGAGTGGTTGGGGACAAGGAAGCGAGTGTGCTTTGGACAGGACGGGAAATAGGGAATTAGGATGGTGAAGAGGGCGGTGGGGCACAAGGTTGGGATGGTTGGGAGAGGTCAGTCAGTGGGGCGGCTAGAGCTTGAAATTACCTCTGTAGGCCAGACATAGCACTGTGAAGGCCTTTCAGGTAGGCTACCATTTGTTGCTTATGGCAACTAAGCCCCTGGATGGCATTCAGGAGTGCAATCTGGTCTACAGAGATGTTAAATAGGCAGTCAATAACCTCCTCACTCAGCGCAGACAGGGGGCTAGGGGTAGGGTGAACCTGCAGGGTAAGAGATGTCACCCCTTTTAGGGAGCAGGTTTGGCCAACTGGGGGTGGAGGGGAGCCAGAGTGATGGCAGAGATGGGAATCTGGGTGGTGGACAAGGATGCAGGTGGAACAGTTGCTGTATGGTCTGCCACCACTAGGGACTGGTCTTCTGTGGAGGCCTCCGAAGATGAAGATGTGGAGATCATAGCATCCATGCCAGTCCACTCCACCTCCATGCCACTGGGTCCCTTGGTGTCAGTGGTCTCATCACCCGAACCACAGTGGCCAGCTCCTTCCCCGCCTACGTGGCCAATGACTCCTCCACCTGCGCCTTATGGTCCTGCAATTCCAGGTACAACAGCTTTATTGTATCTGTGCATATGGAACAGACCATGAACTTTGATCAAAGTATTTTCCAAGTTTTCATCTTTCACCTGCTGGAAGGCTCTCAAACGTTTATTATCATTATCTCATGCATGTAGGGAACTGTTAGACTTGGCATCCTTGGCATGGTCTCCCCTAACTTTTTGCCTCTGTTTCCCAGGTTGGTGATGTGTGCTGGACTCTGTTTTAGCTGTTTTTGTTATCCGGGCACTTCACCACTGCTATCCAGTGCTAAAGTGCAAGTGCTCCTTTGTAAAACGTAACTGTAATTGGCTTTCCATGATTGGCATATTTGATTTACTAATAAGTCCCTAGTACAGTGCAGTAGAGGTACCCAGGGCCTGTAAACCAAATGCTAGTGGGCCTGCAGCGCTGAATGTGCCACCCACATAAGTAGCCCTTAAACAAGCCTCAGACCTGCCACTGCAGTGTCTGTGTGTGCAGTCTTGCACTGCCAATTTGACTTGGCAAGTGTACCCACTTGCCAGGCCTACACCTTCGCTTTTTATAGATGTAAGGCACCCCTAAGGTAGGCCCTAGGTAGCCCCAAGGGCAGGGTACAATGTATGTTAAATGTGGGACATCCACCTATGTGTTTTACATGACCTGACACTGAAATACTGCTAAATGTGGTTTAACTGTTGGAAGACCAATCTCTCTCATACGTTAACATGGGGCTGCCTTTAAATGTGATTAAAGCACAGATTCCCTTTGGGAGCATATAGAAATATGCAGTTTAGGGTTTCTGAGCTCACAATTTAAAAATACATCTTTTAGTGATGTTGGTTTTTAGATTGTGTGTTTGAAAATGCCACATTTAGAAAGTAGGCATTTTCTTGCTTATACCATTTTGTGCTTGTTTGTGGATTCCCTGTCTGGGTCAGTTTGACAGTTGGGCTGTTTGCACCTCTTTCTAGACAGTGACACAAAGGGGTCTGGGGTGTAGCCCGCATATCCTGATGAGCCATCTGGGCTTGAGGGGAGGATTGGTCACTCACACCTGAATGGGCTGTGCCTGCCCTCACACAATGCAACCGCCAATCCCCTGGTGTGTGGCTGTGGCCTGGCCTGGACAAGAAAGGATTTACATACATTTGAGACTTTGCTTTGAAGTTTGCCAACTTCAAAGGCAGAAAGGGGTATAAGAAGAGGACCCAAAGCCCCAGATTTTTGATTACTTCAAATATTCAAGAGGAACCTCAGCCTGGAGAAGAGCTGAAGAGCTGAGGAGAAGTGCTGCCCTGGCCTGTGACTGTGCTGTGTTGGGCTATCCTGCCATTGCTGCTTCTGCCTGTGCTAAGGGACAGTGACTGGAATTTGTTGCATTCCTGCTTGAGAATTGACTCCAAGGGCTTGGAGTGGAGCTTTCCTCCTGTTTTGAAGTCTCAGGGACAGCAAAGGCTTCACCAACCAGACATGAGTCTACTTTCTGGGGTCTCTAGCTTCCCAGAGAGTGCCACTCCAGTTCCTGGACCCCTGGAAGTGAATTCATGGAGAAAAAACAGTCAAACGACGCTGTGTGACTTCACAAAGGCGGTTGCTGCCTGGAACCGCGGTGCAGCTTGACCTGAGGCCGTGGCCCTCGCTGAGAACGATGAACCCCGTGAGCTGACGCCACTACCCCAGAACCACAACACTGCTTGCCCTGAGGCAGTGGAAGTCATAGAAGTCCAATGACCCTGTAGGCATCACGTTGCTGCAGCCACTGGATCCCACCTGACTTCACTGACACCGGAGTGTTGTTAGTCCAACGCTCGTGATGATCCAATGCCTTTGCAGCCCTGTAATGTCATTGCGACCCCGTGAGGTTGTTGCCCAGCATTGTGACTCCACCGGCCTTCGCATCTGCCTGAACCAAGGGTCCGACTTCGCATCTAACGCCGCTTCATCGCCACCGCCCTGTAGTGAGGACCCAATGCCGCTGTCCTTCTGCCCCGGGGCACCGAAACCAGTGCCGCATCGGACCCAGCGAAGCCGTTCTCCCTGACTCTGTGCACCAGCCCATTTTCTACTTGTTTCTTAAGGTACTATACCTGGGGGTCGAACGACTCTGTAAACGGTGCCACTGCTTGTCGCATTGTAGTTAACGACTCCATCATGATGCCGTATATTACCAACTTGCAGTTTTTGTGCCTCAAGGCACTGGTTTCTTGCATTTAAGTGCTAAATTTGTATTTTTAACTGTATATTTTGGATTTTGATCATATTTGGTCTTGTTTACTTAGATAAAATATTATTATTTTTCTAAACCTGTGTTGTGTCATTTTGTAGTGGTTCACTTTATTACTGTGTGTGTTTGTACAAATACTTAACACATTGTCTATGAGTTAAGCCTGCCTGCTCGTGCCAAGCTACCATGGGGGTGAGCAGGGGTTAACTGAGTGTGTTTCTCCTTTACCCTGACTAGAGTGAGGGTCCTTGCTAGTACAGGGGGTAACATGACTGCCACACAAAGACCCCATTTCTAACAGAAACATCTTCAGAAACCTTTTGTTGATAGTTTTGTAATACCCCATGATGGTTCTAATATCATGTATGACCTTGATTCTCATATTATTTTAACTTCTCTACAAGAACTATTTAACACCTCGGGATGGGTGGGCTTTGTTTAGAATTCTGAACTTATGTCACCAAGAAGGGTGTAAACCAAAAGTACATTTGTACAGTGTGTTTACAAGGCCTAGAACTCTGCATTACTTTCAATCACAAAAAGTAAAACATGAATCAATCTGTGTCAACAAATCTTGCAATGTACCAATATTTTTGTGCACTGAAAGCCTGTGTCCTTTGTCTGGGCATTTCACAATGGTAACGCTTACTTCAAGTAACTAAAGTATATTTCAAATGTAAAAAGGATTTTAGGGATTCAGTAATGAAGTAGCTTATAAATGTATCATGCACTATATTTTAACGAGGCTGCAGGGAAAAGAGAACTTAAAACATGAACCCTTAAATCTCTGCTTGTGGTGGATTTTGTATTCTGTTAAGGGTTCATAGTTTAAGCTTCCTTCTCTCCGCCACCTTGTTAAAATGTAGTAATATTTAGTCAGGTGGATAAACTGACTCTTGTCGGTTAGAATGCAGAGCCATTTCTCAGTTTACCCATTTTTTGTAATTGTATCACGCGCTATGTATATACCTATGTAGTTTATGAAATTGAGAATAATATTTTGTGATGGATTGGCAAATGATTCCCACAGTATGAGTAAATTCATAGGCCTTGATACATTTCTAATCCACTTCAGTACTGAGCAAAAACATTTTCACATTTGACTCCTAAATATCTCTAGTTATTTGAAGTCTGTTTTACCATTGTGTAATTGTTTCACAAAACATACTGGCTTTTGCTTTAGGCACAAATTGCTACATCACAGTAAATATTACATGTACTGATTCATATGTAATTTTGTTCATTGAAAATTCACATGCCATTCACACTAAACTACAGACTACACCTTGATGCATTTATACATATACAAAATGAGTCATGATGTTGGCCTGATATTAAGTTTTCCAGAAGGGATATTCCAACAATGATGTGATGGAACCTTGCATCTGCAAAAGTCCCTTTAAATATTGCTTTTTTCTCCATCACTGATTTATCATCTGGACTTAACAAAAGACATTGTAAAATGTTTAACCATATGTGGTATTCTGCCACCAATTAGTACATATTCCTGTCTGCCTTGTATCAAAAAGTGTATGAATATCACATACTGCTGTTGTATTCCTACTGTAAAAAGAACTTTTTGAAGCACACCACTAAAAGTTGGTTGTGACATGCCTACAGAAACTGCCACAGTGTATTGAAGTGAATCAGTGGCCACAAAATGTAGTACTGCCATTATTTTGACAAATGGTATAATTGATGTAAAATTCCTATTGTGAGGCAGGATGTCTGGCTCCAGCTGATGACATGAATCAACAATAGGTAGCCTATTTAATTTGTTTAGTTGGATTATTTCCCCTTCTGTGGTGTCAAGGTTTTGGAGTGTCAAATTGTAAAGGCAACAGAATAATTGGGGCATTCATGGTTTGCAAACAAAATAGATTTTTTTTTTTTTACAATAAATTGTTTCTTACAAATGCATGACATCAAAACATTGAGATTTCTATGTTTTAATACTTTGTTTAAATGGGAAACACAGACCCTAATTGCTATATCTATTTTTGTTTGTGTCCTGTTGATGGTGGAAGGAAGATATAAAAAAGGAAATACCACAATAAATACAACACCAGTCTTTGGCTTTGTGTTATGTGAATTTATTTTATTACCACAAATTAAGTAGAAAACATTTGATACATAAAACCAAGAGAAAAAGAAAAAATGAATGAAGTACAACATGGTGGATGAAACTATTTTTGATGAGTTAAAAATGTTAGAAGTTCAATGTACGAAATACAACTGTCCTCAGAAAAGGTCCATGAAACAGTCCACAGAATGAATAATAGACCCACACTGGAGGAAATTAGATTTGGTGTCTCCTGGAGGTTGTGGTGGAGTTCTTCCCATCCTCTCCTGGTGGTCTGGATCAATATCCCCTCCTTGGTGGCCCGTATCTGCAGGGACTGGGGTGGGTGGAGCAGTTTCCAATTGTGGCAGGGCCTTTCTGTCTGTGGCTGAAGTAGGTGTATTTTGTCCTTATATTGAAGGACCACAGATGGGGTAGATGGTACGGGAAAAGCCCTGCTCATATGATGGTAAACGTCAAACACCACCCCAGTCAGGGAGCACATTTTGAATTGTGATTCTGCATCTCTATATTGTGCTCCCTCTGCAGCTGTGTCATGTCCCAGAGCTCTGCACGGACCCCGGCCATCATGTCTTGGGACTGCTGTAGTGCTCCCAAGACTTGGTCTGGGTGACAGTTATCCCATTGACCTCACTGTGCTGGCCCACTGATTCCCTCCCACTACCCTGACCCCCACTGCCTTGTGCCCTTGAGGCAATGTGCCCCCATCCCACTGGTCCTGGCAGAACTGAAGGTGGTGCTGGTGTTGGTTCAACAACAGCCAGGACTGGGGGTACAAGATTGGGGTGATGTTCCTTTGGACATATGAAGTGGAGGGATCCATTGGCTGAGGTGTTGTTGCAGCTGGGGTGGGGAGTGTAGGTGTGGTCTGAGTGAAACTCACTGAAGCTGCCTGTCCAGAGCAGATCAGATGGACCAGGGTGCTCCACATCATCCAGACATGCAGGAGTTGTGTCCTCACTGTAGGCTTGATCCTGGTCTGGAGTGGAGGTGTCTTCAGTTGTAGACGGTTGTCCACTGGCCTTGGGTGTTGGACGTAAAATGAATTACAAACAATATGAATTTGAAAGTCTGGAGTGTACCTCAAATGTGTTTTCAGCTACAAATGAAACAACCCAAAACAGTAGAGAGGAAAATGAAGAACAAAAGCCATTCCAAGGCCTAGCAGGCTATAAAAAGACTACAGTAAAACTTATTAAACTTATTGCCTTTGGTCATCATATGAATACAAAGTAAACTGTGTATCAATACTACTTGTATTCAGCATACCACAGAACATGATTGGAATCTGATTCAACAGACTATGAATTTTGTAATCAATTACGTCAATACAATGGAGTAAAAAGAAGATGACGAACATATTAGATCAACACTACAAATTATAGTTTCAAACATAGCATGAAATGGTAAATGACAAATGCATAACACTTTGACATATGTGCATATATGGACAAAAAGGGAGTTTGAGCAATGCCACATTGCACTATTGTTTACCAGAGACAGAAATAGGGCATTATGGTAGTTGTAGTCATTTGTAAACACCATTGACACTATGGGGCATATTTATACATTTTGGTGCAAAACTGCACTAACGCAGTTTTGCACCAAAGAGTTTAGAAGCGGCTTTCGCCATTCCTGAGAACCAGCTGGGTGCCATATTAATGGAATGGTGCAAGCCACTGCAAAGGGTGGGCTAGCGTAAAAAAATAAAATGACATTACCCGGGTGGGGCTGGCAGTATGGGAGAAGGGGATTTTGCACCAAACAATGACGTTAGGCTGGTTAGAGTAAAACAAAATTACTAACTAGCCTAGCTCATTTTCTGATGCAAAACCATCCATACCACATGACTCCTGTCTTAGAAAAGTCAGGAATCATGCCCACCACCCCAGTGGCCAGCATAGGGGACCATTGTCCCCTGGGCATGGCCATTGCACCCTGTGCCATGCAGGGGGCCCCACGTTGTGCCCTCGATGGCATTTAAAAAAAAAAAAATACTTACCTATATTTACCCTACTTACCTGGGATGGGGTCCCCCATCCTCTGTTGTCCCTCTGATGTGGGTGGAGGTGTCCCTGGGGCTTGAGGAGGGTACCTGTGGACCCATTCCATGGTGTTTAACCATGGAAATGGGTCCTCAGGTCTCTTAACGCCTGTTCTGATCCAGGCATTAAATAATAGTGGCAAGCAAGTTTTGCACCATTATTTAGCCCTTCCTTCCACCCGTGCGTCATTTTAGCACGGGGGATAAATATGGGGCTATGGGGTTAGCACCATTTTTTTTATGGGAACGCCTACCTTGCATCTCATTGACGCAAGGTAGGTTCACGCATCTTAAAAAATGGTTCAAACTCCAATATTTTGACATTTAACGTCAAAATTTAAATATGGAGTTAGTTTTGCGCCAAATTTGCGTCAGCAAAAATGATACAAATTTGGCGCAAATGGGGTATAAATATGCCCCTACTTGTTAAAATGTGAGTTAAACATACCTATTCAAATATCTACAGTGAAAATGAAAATGAAAACACATTTACAATATGTACATATGTACATATGAATGATGTAAATGGGTGAAAATGCACAAGCACTATTCCTTCATGTTCAAATAGGTGGAGTTTGGGACTTGTGTTTTTTAAGTAGAACAACATATATTGAAATGAAGCAAGGAACTAAGCAAATGAAAAGGATTATCCATGAGAACAATGCACATTCTGACAAAACATATTGAGCATTGTTTAAAAGACAGCTACAACCATGATGCTAGTAATTTAGATAAAACATGATATTTTGATGAATCAAGTTTAGATATATATGTTTTGATAAGGGTGTTGAAACATTCACATTCAGCTAACTTAAGGGCACAATCTTTATTTGTAGTTAGTGAGACTTTGCTAAGTTCAGCTTGCCAAGCTCCACTACTTCTTGTCAAACCTTCAGGGTGTAGGATCTGTAAAACTGTCTCCTCCCAGGGAACGAGTTCTAATGGGGGTTGGGAGAACCACCACCAGTCCTCTGGGCCTCCAGGTGATGCTTGGAGGCCAGTGAGTGCATTCACCCAAGCAGGCCGTTCCACCTTTTCCTAATTCCTCCTCTGTGTGCAGATTGGTTGCTACAGCATTTACTCTATCAACTATTCTGGTCCACATTTGCTTTTTCTGAGAAATGGGGTTGTATTTTGTACTTGGGCTCCAAACAATCGTGGCTCTACTCTAATAATTTCATCCACCATGACTGACAATTCTCCCTCTGTAAAACATGGATTTCTCCTTCCTGCCATAGTGGATAGGTAACAAGACCCCCTCCCGACCAGTCTCCTCAACTGTATTGGATGTGATGCATCCCTTTACACCTCAACTCCATTCTGGAGAGCAACTAGACCTAGGGAAGGAAAACACTGCATAATCATGGTGGCCGGAAACAGGAGTAGCATTGAAATTGACAACAGATGTCTCCCGATAGGTGCCAGGGGGCAGGCCCAACTTACACCAAAGGCCTGTTAATTTGGCAGGAGAGAAAAATGGCAGATCTGCTGTAGAGCCAGAGGAGGAAAGAGAAGGAGACGTCAGCTTCGGGAAGAGAGAGAGCGAGCAGGACACCAAAGCCAACCTAATGGAGCAGGAGAGAGAAGGAAAGCTGAGAAGTGTGGCCCAAACAAGGATGGCAGCGGGAGAAGTCTCACAGCACAACGGCTCATGTGAGCAGGAAGCGCCGAATGGGATACACTGCCAGAGACACTGCTGCATCCCAATAGGGACAAAGAGGGGAAAGTGTATAAACCTAAAGTAATTGCTCTTGACTGAGTTCATGTCATTGTGTGGTGGATCCTGTGGGGTGAATCCCTCTCGCTATCTTATATAATAGAAAGGGTAATGAAGGGGAAGGGATGTCTTGTGAGAGAATTTAATTGGTCCCTTGAATGGTTGTAGTTTTGGGTTAAAAGCCTTGTTGTGCTTTATGTTATGTGAGTATTTTTTATATTTTCAAGTTTTATTTTTTGGGGGTTTCTTTTTTATAAAGATCCTTCATCCCTTGACCGTGGACCCTGACACCACCTGAACCCCCCCTATTTAGCACAAAGAATAAGTTAAGGAGAAGAAATCCAAAACCCCTCACACATTGCCCTTGTTAATCTGGTGATGGGAGAGCTATAAAGAAAAGAATTAGCATACTCACCACAGTATTCGTTGTTCTTCTTCTCTTCGGAGGGCTCTAGCAGTTATCCTGCACCTCAAAACTAATTACACAAATATGCGTGCAACTGGGTGTGAAACAGATTAGGACACCAACATATCATCTGCAAACCGATAGTTTAGTGAAACGATATAGTGCCACATTAAACAACACTCTAAAAAACCTATTAGAAGCTCGAAATTGGGAACAAATGTTGCCTTTAGCCCTGTTTTCCATAAGATAGCAAGAACAAAGCAGCACAGGCATCTCCCCGTTTGCACTTTTCTTTGTTCGAAAAGCCCATACCCTATTGGATGTGGCAAAAAAAAGCATGGGAGCAGAAGACAAATAGATCTAAGCCTTTATTAGAATATGTGCTGGATTAAAACCAGGTTGGGATAACCAAGAGAGATATCTAGGCTGAACTTTGTACATGCCCAACAGACCCAAAAAGTTCAGTATGATAAAACAATAATTAAGGGAATTTGCAATAAGAGATCAAGTGCCAGTACTGTTACCCTCCTCTGAGAATAAGATGCTAAGTCAGTGGCAAGGCCCTTTTACTGTGGTAGAAAGGATTTCACCCGTCACCAAAGAATTGAGACAAACAAAGAAAAGAAAGAGGCTCAAATATATCATGTCAATGTAGTAAAAAAAAATCCCTTCCTGTTTCTTTTAAACACACCCAGGGAACGATCCATCTTGCCTCTATCTTACCTTGAACCAGAGTTAAGCTCTGCTCAGAAACAATAACTGATAGACAGATTAAAACCCTACCGGGAGATATTCTCTGCAATACCCTGAAGGACCACCCTACTATCCCATGCTAGCAACACTAAACCAGGAGACAAAGTCAGACTAAAACCTTATCCTGAAGCCCAGCAACGGGCTATTGAGGAAGAGGTATAAACCATGCTGAAATTGGATGTGATTCAACCGTCCACCAGTGAATGGAACTCCCCAATTGTTGTAGTTCCTAAACTGGATGGCTCAATTCATTTCTGTATAGACTTCAAAGAAGTCAACAAGATATCTCAATTTGCCACCTACCCCATCTCAAGAATAGATGAGATGATAGAGAAACTGGGGGGAGCTCAATATATCAGCACCCTCGACTTATGTTAAGAATATTGACAGGTACCTCCTCAACCATAGAACAAGGTAAAAAACAGCTTTTTCTACTCCCAGGGGATTGCATCAGTTCATCATCCTTCCTTTTGGGTTGCAAAGGGCCCCTGCCACCTTTCAACAGATGACGAATCAGGTTCTAAAGCCCCACAATCAATAGGCAGTTGCATATATTGACAATATCGTCATATGTAGCCCCTTGTCGGAAACCCATCTACAGGTCTCAAGATGAACTCCACAAAGAGTAACTTGGCAGCTCGGACAGTAAAATACCTAGGATATTTGATCAGTGAGGGGGGGACTCTTTACACTCCAGAACAAAAGAATTGGTTTCACACTGAAAATATCCTTCCTCAAGAATAAGAGAGATCTTAGGGCTTTCTTAGGATTGGTGGGCTATTACAGGAGGTTCATACCCTGATTTTCTCGGATTTCCTCTCCCCCAAGGGAGATGATAAAAAAAGGAAAATAAGCTATTGTAGGGTTACGTCATCCCTACTCCAATGTCTTGGAAGAGTTTCATACCTTACAAACCAGTCTCACTACCAAACCCATACTCTGGAAACCCTTTATATTGCAAAAGGATGCCTTGGGAGTAGGCTATGGGGCAGTTCTTTCCCAAATAGATGAACATGGGGGTGAGAAACCCATACTACACCTAAGCCATAAATTATTTCCCTGAGAAACCACCTACTCAACAACAGAAAAGGAAGCATTAGCCATCAAGTGCACAAGTGCGCAAAAGGGGCGCTGTGGTATTACCTAGAGGAACGGGAATTCACCCTTTACACTGATCATACTCCCTTAGAATCAATGGTACATAACAAAGGGAATAATCCACAAGTGTTTCAATGGTTTTTTACCCTTCAGGCTTATCGGTTCACTACACATCATCATAAATGACTTGAGCGAGGCAATGCTGATTTTCTGAAGAAAGTAGGGATGGACAAATGTAACGAAACCTCCTCCCAACCTGTCTCCTCACCTGTATTGGACGAGCAGCATCCTTTATGCCTCAACTCCATTCTGGAGATTGACGAAACTTAGGGAAGGAAAACAAAGCAGAATCATGGTGGGTGGAAACAGGAGTAGCATTGAAAACAATGACAGACTTATCCGGACAGGTGACAGGGGCAAAGCCAACTCACACCAAAGGCTTGTTGGTTGGGCAGGAGAGGAGGACACCAGAACTGCTGTAGAGCCAAAGGAGGAAAGAGAAGGAGACTTCAGCCTCAGAAGAGAGAGAGTGAGCGGGACACCAACACTGACCTAATCTAGCAAGAGACAGGAGGAAAGCAAAGCATCGTGGCCCGAACGAGGATAGGAACAGAAGAAAACCTAAGGCCTAATGGCTCAGGCAAGGTGGAAGCAGACACCGCTGATTGGAATACACACCTGGAGATGCCACTGCATCCTGCCACAGCCTAGGAAGGCTGTGGTTTGGGCAGTGAGTAATAGGGACAAAGAGGGAAAGTGTATAAACCTAAAGTAATTGCTCTTCACTAAGTGCATGTTGTTGTGTGGTGGAACATGTGAGGTGAATCCCTCTCACTATCTTATATATTAGAGAGGGTAATGAAGGGCAGTGGATGTCCTGTGAGAGAATTTAAAAGGTCCCTTTCGTGGTTGTATTTTTGGGTTGAAGGCTTTGTTATGTTTTTCTGAGTTTTTTAAATATTTTCAAGTATTATTTTCTTTTGAATGCCTTTTTTTACAAAGATCCTTCGTCACTTGACCTTGGGCCCTGGCACCACCCGAATCCCTCCTATTAAACACAAAGAATAAGAAAAGGAGAAGAATTCCAAAACCCCTAACACATTGCACTTGGTGATGCGAGATATATAAAGAAAAGTATTAGCACACTCACCAAAGTGTTCATTGTTCTTCTCCTCTGAGGGCTCTGGCAGCGATCCTGCACCAGAAGACCTGGAAAAAGGAGAGAAAAAGAAACAGAATAGAATACGCTCATCATATGCTGGACCAGTTGGAGGGGAAGCGGACCATACAACCGTACAACTATGGTTCTGAATATTCCTGTCTCACCTTGAGAAGCATCATATTTATCTAACATATAAAGAAAAAAGATAAATAAAGACACCATTCATCAATACAATAACCCTCCATTGCCGTATTTCCACCCTGGTCTCCCAGAAATGGAGTCAGAAGTGGGATCAGAGAAAATGGAGACTTGGATATCAAAAAAATTGATGGACAAGACTAGAGAAAATCACTTATAAAGAAAAAAGATACATAAAGACACCATTCATCAATACAATAAGCCTTCGAAGCCATATTTCCATCTCGGTTTCCCACTGAGTAACTAAAAAAAAATCTAGTGTCGCAAGCATTGATCAACAATCAGAAAAAGTGAAGGGAAAGGCAAATATACAGAGAGAGAAAAACACAGAAAAAGGCTGACTTCTGTGTGTCAAATTCAGCAGCAAAATGGTATTCTGCAGTGGAATGGCAAAGGGTCCTGGTCTGAAATGGAGTGTGTTTTATATTGTGGCTTGCAAGTGTTCACAATTGGCTAATATACATCAGGTGTTTATTTCTAACATCCATCCAATAGCCAGAGTCATAGTACAATGCTGAACAGGTCCCGCAACAAACTCCGGCCATCAGGGGACCATGGCTGGTACACCACCAGCATCACTGGGTTACCTAAATATGGTTGGCACAATCCCACCATCCCGACAGCGACGGAGTGCTATTCACCAGCATTGGAGTCCACAGTGTCGGCTGCGGAATACCACTCGCACAATGGAGTACAGTCCATCAATGCCAGCAGAAATTGAAACGCCATTGATCTAAATATGGTGGTCGGAACTCCGTCAGCTTGACGGAGTACTTGGGCTGACGCTGCAGCAGGGCTGCAGTAGTGCAGTCAAGATCTAAATCAGACTCAAAGACTTGATTAGAATTTGATATGATCTCTGATATTATGATGAAAACAACATGTTATGAACAACCAGTGATACCAACCAACTGAATGACATCCACAACAGCTGTTTGATTTATAAGAATACAACACCAGGCGTACCAGAATTGTTTTTGCACGGTGTGCTTGCTCTTTAGAGGCATGATCTGCAACTCCCAAAAACCTGAGCGATTCAGGAACGAGCAGAAACCATAAATCGAACAACAAGCTGGACAATTTCATTAAGGGAGAAAGGACTAGAAAAAGCGTACCTGTCACAACGACTGCTGTTTAAATGGATTGGACATTTTAGCTACACTGTTTGCAATGACTTGCTACTTTCACTAATTTTCACAAATACAAGGTGAAAATCACTTTCAATCTTGTGCAGGAATTGTTTAGAGGAGTTGTTGGATGCATATATTTGTGTGTTTATATGTATGTATATACATATATATTCACTGAAAAAAACTTACAGGACATTGTAGTTAAGTGAAAATGGCAGTTAAAACATGTTCTAAACTAACAAAACCACTGAAATTCCCCAGTATAATTATCTCAAGTAACTATAACTCATGCCCAAAAGTAACTATATCTTGCACCCTTGACTTGCGCTGCTTGTACCCTCACATGTTACATCACTCATGACCTGTTCATTGGCTGCATCAATAACATACATTACAATATCTGAAAGGACATAATTGCTAACAACACTATGCATAGTAAGGGTGTGAGCTATAGTTACTTTATGTTGTGAGTTATAGTTACTTGAAAGAACTAATCAGTGAATTTAAGTGTTTTTCTTAGTTTAAAACTCCATAATTTCTCTAACATGAGCTAACCCATTCTACATAAGTCTTTGATTTGCTGCTCGGGTGTGGTATACCACCTGCAGTGAACCTGAAAACAATTATCTGCAGATCAGCAGATTGGACTGCCATAGAGAAATGAACAACCACACACCAACAAACACATCTTAGACTGCTCCTTTTCAGCTAGCACGTTGCCTCTTGATTTTTCCCAGAGGTCTATAACTCTAAACATGCACTGTCCTTATTCAAGGGGAGGTTCCTGTATAGCCGAAATGCCAGTCACCTTGCATCACCATGGGTCTTCAAGATTATCCCTCACAAAGCACTTGCTCTATCCAGCAAATATCTCATTTTCAATGATCGATCAATATTAACAATATCTTTAACTGATACATTAAGAAAAAAAAAAATTCTTAGTGAATCTCCCAGACAGAATAGTCTTTAGCTGCATCACATTTCCCTGACAAACAGGTATTTGCAATCCATCCTCATCAGGATCTCCCTGGTATCTAAATGGATCAATCCTTATAAATGCTAGAGTTATCAATTAAAAAAAATATTTTTCGATCATGTAAAATGGTAAGAGTGGTATTTGGAAACAAAACATCTGCAAAATGGAGTGGAGAAACCTGAGTGTCCTTTCTACAAACAGAGAATCAAGTATGATGTTCAGAAGACTACAGGATAGCTTCAGGAAAGTTCGCTACAAGAAGGTTTTAGGATTAAGCAGCAATTATTTTGGTCTTTTAGATGTTAAAGTATTTTATTTATTTTTCAAATACTTTAAGAATGGGCTACTCTGTAAGATTTAGAGTCTGATTTATAGTTTGGTGGATGGGTTACTCTGTCACAAACGTGAAGGATATCCCAAATTACAAGTACATTAACCAACATTAATGCAGTGCTATGATGTATGAAATCAGCAGTGTTGCACTGTGTGAATGGGAAAAAGTTACACCGCTACTTATGTAGCAAAGTTGTGTGCTGATTATGTTATTCCACAGTGCTCAAATTTAAAAAAGCAATTTTAATGTAACATTAGGTATTTAGGTATTGACCCAGAGCTGCCATGTATGAGATTTGTACTCAAGGTACGGTCTCTTCTACAAATTTGGACAGCTGTCCAGGCATACTCATTTAAGCAATTATAAGAACAGACATGTTAAAAAATTATGAACTGCAATGTGACCTGAGTGATTCCCAGTGGCTAAGATTAATGGAGGTATTCTACTCATCACTCATTTTTCTGCAGTGAAATGGGGTCATTATAAATAGGAGGAATGTGCCTGGAGTATGCCCAGATGTGGTTCCTTAGCTTGCTGTATCTTCGGACTGAATCAACACCTCTCTGATTATGCAAAACAGGGCATCAGGTTTGGAGTTGTCTTCGTTCCAACTGATTTGCATATGGTTAATCTCTGTAATGGTACTGACAAGCTGAAAAAGAAAACAATAAATTGGAAGGTGACCCAATATGTTTTCCAGTGGCTATGACTAAATATAGCATTCCACTACTCACTTTTGGAGGTAAGAACTCTTACGTATGCTCAGACACAGATTCCAGTTCCAAATGCGCTGTGCCAGAGGACCGAGTTTACAATTCCTGATGAGGTGCAACAGACTGATACTGGTTTGGGTTTGCCTGTGCTCTTGTTTACCAACTTTACCCAATTCAATGAAAAAGGAAAAACTCTTTTTTTCCTGAAGCCGGATGTTCAGTTTGGGCTGGGATGGATGTCTGGCTGCTGGAAATTACCTGCCAGTTTTCTGTGCAATCACGGGTGTGTTCTTAGCATTAAGAGGCAGTGAGGAGTGGCTGCAGCAATCTCTGTCCGTGCCCAAACAGAAGTCTCGGAGCAAAACGCAGGACTTTCGGTGCATTGAAATACTACCAGCACTCGGTGAAAAGGCAAAATGTAGGAAATAGTCTACGATAGACAGAGTTATTGGTCCTGAATGGCATTTAGACTGTGTTCCCCTTGCTCTCCGAATTCCCTTTTTAGGTCAAGCCTAGACAGCGCGCATGTACTGTGTGCAAGACCTGTTGGATGAAGTAATGGACTTTGCCCCCCCTGCTGCTGCCTGCCACTTACAATAGGTTAAAGGCAGTGTCGCTCTTGTTTTGCTGCCTCCTAACTGGTTTGGCAGCTGGTGCATCATTTCCTGTACTGTGATGCAGAGCACAGGCCAAGTACAGTTTAATTACACCTGGAATGTTTTTCTGTTGTTTGGACAGACTATTTTTTTTTTGTTTCCTGCTTCTTGTGTTTGTCAGTAAGCACTCGAGTTCACTAGTGTGGTTCGTTTTCCACTTTTGCCCATCCCTTGGTCCTTACTTTACTTAATCAGTAATGTAATTACAAGTAGTTGTGCCATGCATGTGTTTTGTACATTTTTATTGTTACTCTATTTAGTATGAAATTGACCCAGGAATTAAATCTCAACAGCGGCTCTCCCGGCACAGCGGGAGAGCCAAAACTACAATATTCACTGCACTCAGGGAAACGCACCCCATAATGGTTTGCAAGCACTCTTTTTACAACACATTTTTGCCCATAACTCAGCCTGTGGTGATCCTAGGGCAATGGGACCACCACCAAAACATTCAGAACAATGTGCTCTTTCTGTTCAGGCCTGTGGGTCACACTAGCTGTAAGGGGGGGGCAAAAATCATAACCTCTTTCACCGTTCAGTGCATATTTAAATTCTCTTATAGTTGAAACTTTTTACAGCTGAGAGGAGTTTGTGTTGTAAGGGCCTCGTTTGTAATAATATTTTGATGTCCTTACTTGGCCTGGACATGTGTAATGAACTATGCTATCCAAGGGCTGAAGGATGATCGTTGCCCCGAGGCACTGCTAACTCAGTAGGCTCCAGAGGGATATCTAGCAATGACCAGTGGTATTGAAACTTTTGCTAATGTTTATTTCTGATAGTGCTTTTGGCTCCAGAGGGACATCTAGTCACAGCCAGTGGTTGTGCACCTTCTGCTGTTGATTCTACAGTGACATCTACCCATAACCAGTAGTACTGCACTATTTGCTGTTGACTCTACAGGGACATCTGGCCATGACTAATGGTACTGCACCTTCTGCTATTGACTCTACAGGGACATCTAGTAATGACCTGTGGCCCAGACACTTGTGCCACTGACTCCACAGTTAAATTATATTTAAAAGGCCTGCTATGCCTGAAAATGTGTAATACACTATGCCGTCAAGGGGCTGATTATATGATTACACTGCAATATTCTTTATTATTCTTTTTTATGTGATTATGCTTTCTAGTTTACTTGACCATGTTTCTTCCAAATACTACTTTTACTGTGGTGCTCTGTAGGGGCTGTTCAGACTATTACAGTCTAATGTCAAATGTATGAAGGAATGCACAAATGCAGTTTGTTTCTGATAAAGATTTAATGTGCTGCACTGCCTAATGTTTATAAGGTCCCAAATGTGAGGTTGTCATTATCATTTACAACGCCAATAGCTCTAACTCTTGCTAATGCGAGACCTATTGCATTGCAAATGCATGTTCTTCTTATGTTGTTAAACTGCAACCATTTACCACTTTTCAAAATTTGTGATTGTCACAATAATTATACAAATTTGTGAACTGTAATTCTTTGTAGTTTGAATTACCCTATCGGAAAGACTGGCCTACCAGGGTAAATACTCTAGTGAGGTGTAAGTCCTCAACAGGGATGCGAGGCTCTGGCATAGCTTTTAAGTAGATGAGAATTAACATAGAATACTAAAAGCTAATATTACCAGCTGGCTTGAAGGAGGTTTGCAAAGCTGTTTGTTGCTAGTAAGGCAGTGGCTGTAATTAGGTCTGTAATTATGAAACACAGGGACCTCCTTACTGAAGCACCACCTGCAGGAACATTGTTTCCTGAAGATGTTGCTGATATTTAAGTACATATGTCATATTTGCACTCAGTAGTCAAATGTTTTAGGCTTACATGTGCGCACTACTACACAAGATATATCTTCACATAACTTTGGGTAGTTCAGATTCCTCTGGCATTTTTTGTTTTACCAAAGCAGCATCTATAAAACCTCTTTAGAATACTTTCAGCTAAACAATTTCATTGAGACCTGATTTTTATTGTGCCTTGAGTGAAATAAGTTCTCTCTAGCAACACTGGCAGAAAACACTGGGGTACCAGAAGAGGCTGATGTATTACAAAAAAGAAAATGTATTTATTTCCTACATGTCAACGTACCCGTGTGAAGATGGATAGAGACCATGAGAGAATTTAAGATCTTAAGAATATAATTTATTTCTTTTAAAATTATAAAGCTCATGGACACCCTGGTGTTTAGATGCACTTTACAAAGTAATCCAACAGCTACAAATGTTTTACAAGAAAACTTCCACAGCTAGCAGGAAATGTGTCTGAGATTAAAAGTAAGGTTGGGGGGGAGTAGGGGAGGAAGAACATAGTGGAGAGGTGAGAAAGCTGGAGAAAAAGGGAGCAGGTATGAGAGGGATAAGTACGGGAAGGGTCAAAGGGAAACTAAGAGATGGTGAGGGGGACAAATGGGAGGGATGAGAGAGAGAGAGATGTGGAAGAAGCAGTCAAGGAGAGGGAGAGGAACTATGGGTCAGATTTAGGAAAAGTGGTGCTGCACCTAGTGCAGCACCACTTTTTTAGCACTCCTTAGAGCCTGTAATGCCACCATGGTAGCACCGTATTTAAAATAAGATGCACCATGGCAGTAGTTAGGGTGACTGGCTTCATCATTTTTTATGCTAGTACAGCACTTTGCAAGATTAGCGTAAACAATTATGACGCTAATGCTGCAAAGCACCCAGAGGACCATTGTAAGCAATGGGAGCCTCTTTTTCATGCCTGCGCTTAGCAGGCATTAAAAAAATGCAGATACAAAATGGTGCAAAGGACTCTTATAGATTTCTTTGTGCCATTTTTATGGCCCCCCTAAAACCGGAACACCCTTCTTGCATACATAATGCTTGGCATAGGCATAATGTGCTGCAAGGAGTTACAAAGAGGCACAATGCAAGCATTACGCCACTTTATTAATATGGCGCAATGTTTTTCCCCTTCCAATGCCACATTAGCATAAAGAAATGATGCTAATGTGGCGCTGGAACTGCGCAAGGTGACCATAAATCTGGCCATATGTGTGTGCAAAATTTGCAGAATTTGCTGTTGTGCAATTACATGAACTTCCACAAACATTATGTGAAATACAAAACTGACATTTCTCTTTTGAACACAGGGATGTATCTTGAGCGAAAAAATATGGGGCAAATACTATGTGTACATTGAACAACAGTGAGCTGCATTGAAGTCATTTGCACTGGACCCATCCGTCCATGCTAAAATTTTACCATGAATGTAGCATAATTATTCCAGGTGGCCTAATGGTATAATCTCAGGAACTTTGCATAAAAAGCATAATGTGAAATTCCCCAAAATATGCAATACTAAGCCAACATAATGGAAATTTGGCCAGGCTTAGAGGGAATCAGCAATATAGGTATACTAAAGTTGTCAGCAAGGAATGTGTGGAATTGATAAAGAGCTAAAGTGTTGTGTGAACGAAAGTGCAAAAGATGAGAGACGAGAAAATACAAACAAAGTCGAGAGGAATAAAAAAAGGAACAAGTAGACAGTGAAAGAGTGCTAAAGAATCAAGAGAGTAATAAGAGCCAACATTGAGTGTGAAATAAGGTAGGATAGGGTAGGATGGTAAGTGAGGATGGGGCCTAAGTAGGGTAAGGGCAAGAGTAGGGCAGACCTACAGGGATGGAAGGATAGGGGGAAACATGAAGGTGGAGAGAGAGCAGAAGGTGCGATAGGCAGTGGAGAGGATGAGCTGAGAGATATGTGGGATAGGAAAGGGGAGAGCATGGCCAGAAAAGTATGAATTAGAGAGGAAGGTGAAGTACCAAAAGCTAATTACATCAATGAGAATGACACAGAGGTAGTCTAACAGATGTTACATCAGAGGTTTTGAGATAGATGAGGCCTAAAAATATGAATCTTTAGATTTTGGCAGAATGATAGCATGGTGCTTTTGGTCTAAATTTTACTGGGAGTTGGCTTATGTAGAGGTAGACAGCTCTGGAAACTATAACTCCCACCCCCGCCATTCATAGTTTTCTAATTTTACTGCAAATGTTACATTGAAATTTGTAAATGAGGTTATCAAAGATGTCATGAGTGATGTAATATGTGGGGTAATTAGCAGTGCATGGCAAGGGTGTGAGTTATAGTTACCTTAGGCCACTAATAATACGTAACATTGGCATCCCTGTAATCTTTGTTTTTTCAAGTGACTTTCTGTTTTTTTAAATTCTATTTCCTAACTATAACATCCCTGCAAGCTTTGTGTTTTGCAGTGAATTTTTATGTTTTTTTGTATGTAAAGTTATTTCAATTACTATACATTAATCCAACCACTCTGCCCACTTGTCCCCCACCATTCACCTTAGTGGTATGCGGACGTCTTCCCCCATTTTGCCAGTATGATGGACAGGTTACCAAAGGGCACCGAGTGTGTTTGCTGATGATTTTGGTAGCCCGTTCTTGATGCCGAGGAATGTAAGGAAATCTCCACAAAGCAAAGAAGCGCTGACCTCATGTAGATAAAAGGAATGACCCTAGTTTGTTGGAGGATTGCATCTCTGTAGTCTAGTTGGCCTCTCTATAGTAGGATTCATGCTATCACAGAATTCTAGAGAAAGACACACCAGGTACAATCATGTTTCCAAACGCTCACACGGTCACTGGTGACATTTCCTTGTGCTCCATTACACAGCTGTAGTGTAGAATACATAATGGACATATATACTAGGAGGCAGAAAGAACTCCTCTTGGGTAGATATTTTGTGCAAAGCTGTGGACTCTTTTTGGGTAAAAGGGTAGGTGAGTTCCCTTTGTGGCTGAGTCACTCAAACAGCTAATGACACATCCACACAGACACTCAGACACCCACTCACAGACACACACAGACACTCACTCAGACTCTCATGCACCCACTCACAGGCCCACTCAAAGACTCATGCACCCACTCACAGACTCACTCAGGGACCCAGCACCCACTAACAAACCCACTGTGTTTCTCATACACACGCTCATGGCGGGGGCGGGAGTTAAAGTTACCTTAGGGCACAAGTAATAGTTACTTGAGCTAAGCATAGCTATAACTGCTGAATTTCTTTGGTCTTGGCTAGTAAATTCAGATCCTAACTCTAACGTCCCTGTAACCTTTATTTTATTAAGTGAACATATATATATGTGTGTATTTATATGTACATATATATATGAGATACATCATGATACAGTATATTTTTAAAAAGAATGTAAAGAATGATATCAACAATAACTCCTTCTCCTATGCCTAAGTGGGGAAGCACTAGCAGCAGATAGGCAAGCAAACAGCCAGGTACTTACCATATTGTTGCACACTTTTTGATATATGTAGCAAACCTAATTTGAGTAAGGATTTTAAATATAATCTACTCCACACAAACAGTTCTAGAGAGCAAGCAATAAGTCTCACTTCTTCAAATCAAAAATGATACAAGCAGCAGAGCTATGGACATACTAAAGTGATTACCCATTTGCAAGAGAAATATAAAACAACATTATTTATCCAGTAGGTCACACCAGCTGAACTGCTAAGACAGATCCAACTATTATAGATGGCATTTAGGTAGAGAAATGGTAATCTCCAGCTATTCAGCATTCAAGGCCACGGGTGTGGAGAAATGCACAATCAACACCAAAGGTTCCTCCTACTTTGACTACCCTTAAGGCTATATCTCGAATATTATGCATCATGAATCAATGCTGGACTAAAGAACCAAACTCATTCCTGTCAAAATGCTCAAACCAGCCCATCTCCATTCCTTTCTTACCTGTATCTGTTTCCACTCATTCATCCTTTTTCTCTTTCTCCCTCTCTCCTCTCAAACTCCTACCTTTCTGATTGCGTTCTCTTTACCTCCCTTTCTCCCTCCCTTCCTCTGGGTCTTTCTTTCTCTCTAGAAGCCCCCCTGTGAATGCTTCAATTAATCACAATGTGCCATTAGTTGCTCTGGGCGTTCAACACCGATCTCCAATAATGGCAGCCCACCAAGAAAATGCCTTATGTTATAAAAAGCCTGTCCCACACAGGGCATAGGCAGGCTTTTCAGGCCCAACAGCACCTAGTATCTTTAGGCCCTCAACTCAGGTGTCCCAGCCGGAAAATAAAGAGACAATGTCAGCACAATCCTCATTTATCCTTTTCTACCCACAGTTGACTATCAGCAAAAATAGCTAATCCTCTTTCAATGCAAGCTTTCTCTGTCTGTGTTGGCACCCTCAAAAATACTAGAAGAGCCAAAGAAGCAGTGATCACAACACCTGTCCTTAATTCTGAAAAAGGAGATAAATTGATAATATATAGTTATAGATCTAATATAAGTGTGAGTCCTCCCCACGAACAAGAAGCAAACCTAACACTGAAGAAATATTAGTCACTGGGAAGGACTTTGTGGAAAGCAGTTTACAAGAAGCCAAGGTAAGCAGTGTAATAGGGTGAGGGTTGCCAACACCACTTCAGTTTACTGCTTCATCGATGTGAAATACTTGTTAGACCCGGAGACGCCTTCTGAAATATGATCCGAAACTAAGGTGAACAAGCACAGTTTCTTGTAGGTTGTGTCATATACAAATAGTGTGAGGCACAGCCTCAGACACCTCAGAAAATGAGCAATTGTCCATCCTGAGAACAACACTTTTGAAAGTTTCTGTGAATATGAGGAGCATGAATCCCCCACATTATAGAATCAGATGGTCTTTGCTTCTGTCAAGTGGTCATGTAGAGCTAAATATCATGGTTTCATAGAAGCTATCTTTATATGTAGACCATGTGTGGAATGGTATGAGGTCCTGTTATTATAATTATGTTATTATGGAATGTGAAAACAAGGGTTGTCCTCAGCAGTTGATGTTCCTCTTGATGTTCCTCTCCCAACTTGACTTCTTGCACTGGATGTCCATCATGTTTCATGTATTTAATGTGGTAACATTCTGGTATATGCTGTACATGAATGCAATAATAAGGTTGGATTGCATAAAGTTTTGACTAATTATTCTCCCAGTAGATGAATTTAATTTGAGACAAGAAAAGTATGTTGCTAGGCAAGAATAAGAAGAGTGTTTATGCCATGAGATCTCAAGTGATGGTGTTTCACCACAACACTACTAAGGCCTTGACTACCAACCGCATGGTAGTGGCTGGGTCGAATGCTACACCAATAAATACTGGTACTGTTTGGTAACATCCGGCAGTACAATTACAAGTTAGATAATGCTGGTCAATAATTCTTTCAGGTTTTGCAAAGTAACAAAACTGTTACAGAAACGGAACTAGAAAGGTCCAAATTTTGAATTAAATGTTTAACTTAATTGATTGTACTTGTATCAGTTAATTAAAACCATACCAAAAGGGATAATATTTAATAATAAATATATCGGTTGGATAAAAGAGATTCCTCTGTGCACATTCCAGATCTTTCAACAATTAAAAACAGTGGGAGTGAGATTATAAACTGTAAAAATTGTCATGGGCAAATTTGCCTTGGTGTTTTGAAATGACTCTTAATTAGATGGGCCACTATTTGTTTAAAGCTTTTGAGGAATCTGCAGTTCAAGAAGGAATAGTCGGGGCTTGGGCATGCGATTATTGCCTGTCTGTAGGTTCTTATCCCTCTTGAGATAAGTGCTGTTCTCAACAGAGTTCTTCTTTGGTCCATTAAGACTGGACAAATACAAAGCAGGTCAGAAACATCCTCTTTCAGTGACCCACATAGGCAACAAGCAGAGCCTTCTTTTGCTTTCCATGATGGTTGCTCCGCCAGGGAGGAAAATACACCAAGGCGAAGGGTGAGAAATTTTTGCTTCATGTGAGCTGCATATGTTTGGCTGAAGTGCAAGGTCAATTTAAGGTGCTTCTAGCCATCAACTAGCATCCACGCATCGGTTAATTTTGTCAGGGCTAGCTTAAGCTCAATCAGAGATTTCCTTTTTATGCTTGTGTTTAGGGCCCTTTTGAAAGTCGGGTATGGCAGTAGCTGGTTTCATAATGTGTGCACTGGGAGAGCTACCAGGGAGCTGTCACAAAAGGATTTCAATGATGGCGTTGAAAGAGTGGATATCACAGACCATAGAATTTTGTTGAGTGATTTACCACAGGCACACCTCAGCCTAAAGTCCCTTAAGGAAGTCACTCTGCCTCACAATCATTTGCCAACGGATGCCAAATTCAAGGCAAGTCTTTGCTGGGGATGCATATTTTGGGATCTTGAAGACACTCTGTGAGCGTAAGGGGCATATTTAAGAGCCCCTAGCGCCACCGGAGCGTCAGTTTTAGTGACGCTTCGGTGGCGCTTTGCACTGCACCGTATTTATAAGGTGGTGTTAAGCCACTTTTTGTGGCTTAATGCCACCTTGTAAATACGGTCCCTTCACACGCAGCACTTTGGGTGGAAGGGGCATGAAATGGGTGTTGCAGTGGGCATGCCACAGCAACACCCATTGCATTTTGACCCTGCCCCAGGTTTATGAGTTTTTGTAAACCTGAGGCAGTGCCAAAATCTAATGCCACCCCAGGGGTGGCGTTAGCAAGGCGCAATGAGGAGTAATGATTTAATTTCTCCTCATTTTTTGCTCAGCACACACAGAAGGAGAAAATCACCATTTAAGACTGTTTTTGTGCAGGAATGTGTTCCTTCCTGCACAAAAACAATCTCCCCCTCAATGCAGCCATCCATGCACAATGGTGCAAGGGTTGCTTCGTTTGGAGCATGGCAGCAAATTCAGCACTCATGAAGGGGGAAAACACAGGGGTGTGCCGCATTTTATTAAATGATTAAATGATGGTGCACAACGCTGCCAAATTTGGTGCAGAAACGTTCACTGTAATTTTCCCTTAAATCTGGCCCTTAGTGAGCAACTTTTCTAGTGTTGTCACATCTCGTCTGAGAAGCACATCACCCCAAGAGGTGATTGATGGAAGAAGTTTTGCTTAGATTGGTTCAAAGAGCGCGGAAAGCTGCAATAAGCACATTTCCTGTTCTTATTTGTAACTGCCTTTGGGCCAGAATAATACCGTTTTCATATATCAAAACTCCAGGGTATTTATATGTCTCCACATTTCAGAGGGTGCTTGTTCAGGAACCATGTTCCCTTCTTTGTGATTATCGTAATGGTCATAGTTTGTGACTTACTTCTGTTAACTTCAAGAGTGTTTTCACAGTCGCAGTCATATAGTGCGTTTATCAGTCGCTGAAGGCCAATGTTTGTGGGGCTGCAGTGGAAAACATTATCTGCATAAAGGACTGTGACTGAGAGAAAATTGTAAAATTGTGTTATGAGGATCATTTAGGGATTTGCGCTACAAAAACAAGAATATGTAATATGTATTGGGGCAGACACAGATAAACAAGCTGAAAGGCTTATGAGAAATTATAGACAATGTTGAATCAGCGGATAAGACACAAAACACCATGACAGCTCATTCAATATCTACTGAGTGTCGCGGGTTACCATGGCAAAAAAATTGCTGTTGACTTTATCAGCCTGGTACAAGATAATGGAATTGTTAGGACAATTAATTATTTTAGTAAGGCAGGAGCAGGCAATAGAAGATGATGGTTTGGTTGAGGGCTTTAATTGAATGATGACAGATGTTTTCATTTTTCATCTAACTCCACTAATAGGATTAGTACCTTGAAAGGATGAAGTCAGACTCCCACCAATAGCGCATAATTTTCAAAATTCTTCATAACGAGGGTGAGAATGCCTAAATCAAAGGTCATCCCAATGTGAACGAAATCCGCAATATTAATGGTGTAGGACACATAGAAGACATATCGTTCCAATTAAATATAGAGTTCCAATTAAATAGGATTACTGAAGGAAGTGGTGGGCATGGCTTTTCGAGCAGTAGCACCCCTCCCCAGCACCTTGAGACCCTACCGGGTGAGTAGCGCGTTTGACAAATGATTGATTGATTGATTGGGCTGTGAAGGATGAAGTGGGAAAGTGTAGTGAAAATGGGAAAACTGATGAAGGAGTGTGGATGTTGGATAAGGAGGAAGAGCAAGTGTGGAAGATGTACAGCAGGAATGTGTAGGTTTGTGTGCGAAGAGGTTAGAGAGAAAGGAGGCAAGGATGGAGAGTGAAGTGGATCAGTCAAGGAAGCATGGAACTGAGGTTGAATTGGGAGTGGTTTGTTGTCTTAGGCCCCGAAAATTAGTTTGGCAGTCAAACCGTCAGACCGCCAATACGGCAGTCAGGAGGATGCTGCCAGGCCGGTGGCCTCCCGAGCTTCATATTATGACACTACCGCCAGGCTGGGAGTAGTGTTAGTGGCAGTGTCAGTGCGGCAGCATCCTTCGTCTCAGAAAGTGAGCCTAATGCACAGGCCGCCACAGTGCAGCGCTAGGTGCACCTTGGGCGCACTGTTGCCATGCACAGTGTTGTGCATGGCAACCGTGTTCACTGAAAGTGCAGGCATGCTGGGGCCACAACTTGTGCCTCCAGCCACACTGCCCACTGGGCAAAATCACCCAGGGGCTCTATTTGGGGCCTTCTCCCTGCCTTTCCGCCAAGCCTTTCATGGCAGGGTGCCTGCCATGAAAAGCTCAGTGGAAAGGCAAGTCGTGATCAGCACGGTGGTGCCGGCATCAGCACAGCTGCGATTAACCACGGTTTTCCCCACAGACACCGCCGCCGTGGGTTCAAAGATCCTGGTGGTTGTGGCGATCTTGTGGCAGTCTGACTGCCATTCTCGTAACCTGGCAGTCAGACAGTTAGGATGTAGTGGTCAGACCGTCACCTCAGGTACGGCAGTTCCAGGAACACTGTACTCATAATCAGGCCCTTAGTTGTTTTGTGCATATGTAAGAGTCATAGTGTTTGTGTCTGTGTGTGAGTTGTAATGTATAACCCACACTGTGGGGACTCAATGTTACTAAACTCTGACAAAACCAGACAAACACTATCTCTACGAGGACCATTGCACTACAGGGACCGGTTGTGAGCAAGTTCCCAAACAAATTAATTTGTTTTGGTCTACTGTACAACCAACTCCCATATTAAGGCAAACACAGAGTTAGAATGATAAATATATACACCATTACAGTCAAGGAGCGAACCTCATATATATCGGGGTGGCCGTTGGGGAAGGGGAGGAGAGAGAGAGAGTGTGTGTGTATGTGGGGGCGGGGGGCACTGGATGGACCACAACACAAAATATTTACACTTGTCAGCCATCTTTTATTCACATAATTTAAATAGAAGGTAGGTATCACTACCAAGTTTTACTCACTAGCCGATAAAGCTGTAAAAAAGTGACATACGTTCCAGTGAAAAAAAATGACTGGCTGATTTTGGGATTTTGTATTGTGGGCCAGTACGTGCTTTTAGTGTGGTGCTCTTTTGTATGGGATTCTGCTTGCAATGCTTTTTGTAAAATGCTAATCCAGGTTCAGCTATCTGGAGCCTGAGCTTGGACAGTGAGGGGCATATTTAAGAGCACCTAGCGCCATTGTTACTCCACATTAGTATAATTTTTTACGGTAATGCGGCGTTAGAAGGCCAAAAATACTGCGCCATATTTTTCAAGTGGGGCAGTGCATGCATTGCGCCACTTTGTAATCCATTGCACTACGTTATGCCTGTGCCAGGCATAACGTAAGGCATAACGTATGCAAACGGGGCATTCCCCCTTTAGGAGGGCACAAAAAAACGGCACAAGGAAACCTAACAGATCTCCTTGTGTCATGTTTTTTGACAGTTTTAACGCCTGCTGGGAGCAGGAGTTAAAAGGAGGCTTCCATTGGTTACAATGGGCCAGTGGGTGCTCTGCAAGATTAGTGTCGGACAAAAATAAAAAACTCTGACGCCAGTCCCCTAACTACCGACATGCTGTGCCGTATTTTAAATATGACGCACACGTGGTGGAGCTAAAGGGGCACTAAGGGGCGCAAGAAAAGTGCAGCGCCATTTTTCTTAAATATGCCCCTGAGTCAGTGCAGGAGTTTGTTCTCAAAGAAGTCTGTAAAGGGTCCTGCCAATACATACATGTTCACTCCTCTAAATGGAAACATGTTATTGTGAAAGGAGAGTATACTCCACATTGCAACCACTTTTTCAGAAAAGAGAAGGATGCACAATATGGGGTAGAAAAACAGTACCCTGATCAGGGACCACAGGAGGGTTAACTGGGACAGAAACCAGGCTCGGGGACCACAATAAAAGTTTTCCCTTTTGTGAATTAGATAGGTAAAAATGTGGCCCATATTTGCAAATTTGGTAAGTTTTGAACATGTATAAAGATGCTGTATAAGTCTGTATTGTTTTGTGGCAAAATTGCAATATGTATTTTTTTTAATTCTTGAGGGTATTTCTTGTCTTTCTTGCTAGCAGACTTTTAATAAATCTTCTGAATTTCACAGGGCACAGAAAATGCAGAGTACAAGTGGTGATTGATACATGGCCCAGAGAGGACAGGGTAAAGGCTGGGAGTCACACAGGGGCCCAGAAAGGGCAGGTTGCAGTCTGTGGCACACACTGGAACATTAAAAGACAGTGAGCAGACTGTAGCTTACACATTTCCACAAAATGGCAGGAAACAGACTTCAGCCCACACAGGTCTCAGAAGGAAGCAAGCCCACTTGCCTCCTACATCTACAAAGATAAAATAAAGAATACAATATCCATCCACCTGCTGACAAACACCATCACTTACCCTATGCCAAATCATAAAATTAAATTAATTGAAACACTCTTGTAAAGTGCAACTTCTAGCCAAAGGCATCTTTGCGTTGTAACAGAGCAAAGAACTAGTCAGCAGGAAAGAGACGTTCACATAGACAACAGCCAAGTCTTGATGAGTTTCCTTAATTCAGCAGGGGTGGCTCCTCCATAAGGGTGGACGAGTCGCCCCCCGCCAGCAGAGGCAGCTGCAAACCTTTTCCTGAAAAACAATAATAAACTGTGTTTATTATCGTTTCTGGGAAAAGGTGCGGGCCACGGGGTGAGAAGCAATGGGTTGGAGAGCCCAGTACTCCACCTCAGAGCGCATGTTTGTTTGGAAAGGCCATCTCGGGCTGGCCAAACGCACATGCGCACAGGGCTCTCGAGAGAGCCTGCACAGGCTCCCAGTCTGCCTGGGGGACCCCTGGCTGGGCACTTCCAGCCAATCCTAGCGCTGCCCTAAGCAGCGTCAGGAGTGACTCAGGGCAGGCTGGGAGCCTGTGCCTGCCTGCAGCAATGAGACAGAGGAGCGGAGTGACGAGCTGTCGTAAGGTGAGTGTAATTTAAAAATGTTTTTATTATTTTTAATTTAATTCCCCCCCGCGCGCCACCCCACCCTTACCGCTTCACGCAAGCTGCTGCTGTAGTTTATGATTTCCTGTAAGGTTAATAGCAATGGTCCGTGAGTTTCAAAGTTTAGTGGTGAGGTAGGAAAAGGATTTACCTCCTGATGAATTACATTAATCAGGCAGTGAAGCAGAAAAAGAAGCCAACAAGCAGACAGGGTCCACGGGCAAAGTATGCATCTCTTGGGAGTGTCTTGTCCTGCGGGAGTCAGTGTCTTGCTGAAGGTCCTCAGTTCTAAAGAGAACAGAAAATAAATCATGGGGGCCCACGTTGCCTTTAATACAGCATTATGTGCCCTCCCCTTCCTGTTGTACTTATCTTGTTGCCTGTCAATCACCAAGGGAAGGTTTTTTCTTGTTCCACCTTCTACCCTATGCACTATGCACGTGGACGAGGCAGAAACCATAACAACTATGAACACCATCCACTCAGGCTCCCCCACGGACCCCTGCCCCCATCATGTTTTCAACTCAGCCAACGCCACCATCGCCCCTGAACTCCGCAAGATCATCAACCTCTCCTTCACTTCTGCCACCTTCCCGGACAGCTGGAAACACGCAGAAATCCAACCCCTCCTCAAAAAACCCAAGGCCAACCCCAACGATCTCAAAAACTTCCGTCCGATCTCTCTCCTCCCTTTTCCAGCGAAAGTCATCGAGAAGATCGTCAACACTCAGCTCACCCACTTCCTCGAAGACAATTCCATCCTGGACCCCTCACAATCCGGATTCAGACGAAACCACAGCACTGAGACTGCTCTCCTCGCCGCCACAGATGACATCAGACATCAAATGGACAACGGCGAAACCTCAGCCCTCATCCTCCTCGACCTATCAGCCGCCTTTGACACCGTCTGCCACCGCACCCTACTGACCCGCCTCCAGGAAGCCGGCATCCAAGATAAAGCCCTCCACTGGATCTCATCCTTCCTCTCCGACAGAACGCAGAGAGTCCGTCTCTCTCCTTTCCGCTCCAAAGCCACCAACCTCATCTGCGGCGTCCCCCAAGGATCCTCCCTCAGCCCTACGTTGTTCAACGTCTACATGACCCCCCTCGCTCAACTGGCCCGCCAACATCATCTCAGCATCATCTCCTACGCCGACGACACCCAGCTCGTCCTCTCCCTGACCAAAGACCCGCTCACCGCCAAAACAAACCTCCACGAGGGACTAAAATCCATCGCCGATTGGATGAACAACAGTCGCCTGAAACTCAACTCCGACAAGACGGAAGTCCTCATCCTCGGGCGCACTCCCTCGGCCTGGAACGACTCATGGTGGCCCTCCGTCCTCGGACCCCCGCCCACCCCTGCCAGCCACGCAAGAAACCTCGGCTTCATCCTGGACTCCGCCCTCACCATGTCCAAACAGGTCAGCGCCGTCTCCTCCTCCTGTTTCAACACCCTTCGAATGCTCCGCAGAATCTTCAAGTGGATTCCAACAGAAACCAGAAAGACGGTGACCCAGGCCCTCGTCAGCAGCAGACTTGACTACGGCAACGCACTCTACACAGGCATCCCAACCAAAGATATCAAACGACTCCAACGTATCCAAAATGCCTCCGCCCGACTGATCCTCGACATACCCCGCCGAAGTCACATCTCCCCTCATCTAAAGGAACTCCACTGGCTCCCGGTAGACAAGAGGATCACCTTTAAACTCCTGACCCACGCTCACAAGGCACTTCACAACACCGGACCCTCCTACCTCAACACCAGACTTAACTTCTACACTCCAACACGTCAACTCCGATCCGCCAACCTCGCCCTCGCCATCGTACCCCGAATCCAGCGCAAGACATCCGGCGGCAGATCCTTCTCCTTCCTCGCCGCCAAGACCTGGAACTCTCTCCCCACATCTCTTCGCCAGACCCAGGACCTCCTCGCATTCAGAAGGCTCCTCAAGACCTGGCTATTCAACCGCTAAATCAGCAGCGCTCCCCCCCCCCCCTCAGCGCCTCGAAACCCTGACGGGTACATAGCGCGCTTTATAAATACTATGATTGATTGATTGATTGATTGATTGATTGATATTCTGATGGGTAAGGCAGAAAGAGCATAACTATAGAACTTGGTAGGGACCATAGGTTCCCTGACAAGTTCTACAAGACTCTTTTTGGCACGGGTAGGACACGGCCCAATTGAAGCACTGATGTGAGAATTGTGCTTGTGACACACAGATAGCACCTAGAGACTCTCAATGCTGCCTTCTGAAAGAGTTTGACAGGAAATGATTGCTTTCCTAAGTAGCCACCATCATTATATGGCATATCAAAGGTCCTTGGGTATAGAACCAGTAGGAGACTGGTTCGAGCAAAAACTATCTCTTCATAAGTGTTAGATTTGGCATCCTTGGTGTGGTCTTTCCTAAGTTTTTGTCTCTACTTCCCAAGCTGTTGATGTGTGCTGGACTCTGTTTTGTTGTTTGTGTTACTCTGGGCACTTTACCACCACTGACAAGTGCTAAAGTGCAAGTGCTCCCTATGTGAAATTGTATGTGTAATTGGCTTTTCCATGATTGCCGTATTTGAGTTACTAGGAAGTCCCTAGTAAAGTGCACTAGAGGTGCCTAGGGCCTGTAAATCAAATGCTACTAGTGGGCCTGCAGCAATGATTGTGCCACTCACATAAGTAGCCCTGTAAAAATGACACGACCTGCCACTGTAGTGTCTGTGTGTGCAGTTGTAAAGTGCCAATTCGACCTGGCAAGTGTACCCACTTGCCAATCCTAACCCTGCCCTTTTTATACATGTAAGGCACTTCTAAGGAGACCCTGGGTAGCCACATGAGCAGGGTGCATTGTAGGTTAAAGGTGGGACATGTACTAATGTGTTTTACATGATCTAACAGTGAAATACTGCCAAATTCGTTTTTCACTGTTGCAAGGTCTATCTCTCCCATAGGTTAACATGGGGTCTGCCTATAAATATTCTTAAAGTACAGTTTCCCTTTGAGAGCAGATAGAGATTTGGAGTTTGGGGTCTCTGAACTCACAAAATAAAAATACATCTTTTAGTGAAGGTGGTTTCTAGATTGTTAGTTTGAAAATGCCACTTTTAGGAAGTAGGCATTGTCTTGCTTAAACCATTCTGTGACACTGCCTGTTTTTGGATTTCTTGTCTGGGTCAGACTGACAGTTGGGCTGTTTGTGAATCTCCTCTAGACAGTGACACAAAGGAAGCTGGGGTGTAACCTGTATATCCTGATGAGCCATCTGGGTTAAAGTGGAGGGAAGAGTGGGCTGTGCCTGCACCCAAGGCAGTCTCCAACCCCCATGGTGTGGGTCTGGGGCCTAGCCTGGGCAAGGCTGGATCCTGTAAACAATAGAGATTTTTCTTTGAAGTTGGGCAACTTCAAAGGCAGAAAAGGGGTAAAAGTGTTAGACCCAAAACCCCAGACTTTAGATTTCTTCAAAATTTGCTTCTGGAACCAAGAGGAACCTCTGCCAAGGAGAAGAGCTGAGGAGAAGTGCTGCACCAGCATGAGACTGTGCTTTGTCAGGCTATCTTGCAGTTGTTGCTTCTGCATGTGAAAGGGGACAAAGACTGGACTTTGTGGTATATTCCTGCTAAAGAAGAATCTCCAAGGTCTTGTACTGAGCTTGGCCCCTGTTTTGAAGTCGCAGGGCCATCAAAGACTTCCTCTGTCAGCACCTGGACTTTCTGCTGACACTCCTGCCCTGCCAAGTGGTGCCTAATCCAGTCCCTGGGCCCTTGAAAGGAAAAGCTGGTGGAAAAAACAAAGAAAACCAAAGGAACCGACTTCGAACAACTCCGGACTGACACCGCTGCTGAATCCTGTGATGCCGCCTGCAAGCCCCACACCGCTGCAGCCTTGCTGAAGTCTGCGACTCTGTGGAAGTCGCCGCACTTCGGTGTGACCGCAGGACATCAACTTAGCCAGAACTGCGCAGACCCAACGTTTCACACTGAAGCGGCCTCACCTCCACCGCTCTGCCGCAAGGACCCGATGCTTCTTCGTGACGCCTCTGCTCCTTCGCTTTGCAGCACCGGAACCAACGCCGCCTCGGATACAGCAACGCCGCGATCCCCGACTCTGTGCACTGGCTTGTTTTCTCATTTTCACAAGGCACTTTACCTGGGGGTCCGTGTGACTCCGTGACTGGCGCAATTGGCATAGGATTGTTGGGAACAAATCTGCCACGATGCTGTGATATCACCTAATCAAAGCATTTGTGTTTCTAAGCACTATTTTGCTTTTTAATATTAAAAAATTCATAACTTGACTTGTTGTGACAGGTACGGTAATATGCAAGGATATATCGCCACTTGTACTCTGTACTCTAAATAACCTTCACACTGGTACTGGAAGATTCCGTGATATTTGGATTTTATTTTTGTGCCTCTGCATTGTCCCCTTATTCAATAAGAGTCTATAATGTCAATTGGCTTAATGATCTCGGGCTTTTGTGTCAGTAATCCTCTTTTCTTCTCCTTGTTTCTGGTTCCTTGTTTTATGTTGCTTCTTGTTTTTCTTCCCAGGTTGGTGGTCATAGTTTCCGGTATCCTCGTCCGAACCCAGAGAAAGAGCAAAAGAGATATGAAGCCTATCAGGTAAGTGGACAAGTTTGGTACTGTTGCTGTTTATATTCTCCCCTTTTTCCCTGTGGTTATTTAATTTCCTTCTTTTTTTCTATTTATTTTTGTGAGGATGAGAGTTAGTAGGTAGTAGTTCTTTTTCCTTCTTTGTACTTATTTCATTAGTAGTGCAATTCTTTTTATAATTTTTTTCTCTATCTTTTTACTGTGGTTTCTGCTTCACCTCCTTTTTCTTCCCTTCTCCCTGTGCTGTTCTTCTCATGCATGTGTGTGTTAACTTTTTGTTACTTAGTGCCCAGCATGCAGAATATCCCTCTCCAGTATTGTCCTTCTTCCTTCCTCCTCCCCTTGTATGTGTTCTCTCCTCCTCCCCTGCCCGCTTCCGTACCTGTATGAGCCACGCTCCTCCAGGAACGTGGCTGGCTTCCTCGCCCGTCTCTCCACTTCCCTCGCCTTCGCCGAGGTCGCTCTCTGCTGCGTGCTGTGTCCTGGGCTCACCGTCTTCTTCGAAGACGCTCTCCACTCTGTGCTCTATCTCAGCTCCTTCCTGAAAAACTTTCAGTCATCTCTCCTTGCCGGCCGCTTTGCGCCTCCCTGCACCATTCTTTGTTTCTTTCTTTACGTCCTCAGCTGCGTCGGGCCGTCCAGCCCGGAAGTGCAGTTCTCCGCTCTCTGGCGTGCCCCGGGGCATTCCCTGTCTGCCCCCTTCAAACCCCAGCCCTCGTGCCCCGTCACATTTGTGTATGTTGGATTTTTGTCATTTTGGTCTTGTTTTGTTTAAATAAATATTGGCTATTTTTCTAACCAGGTGCTGAGTAATTTTGTGGTGTTTTCACTGTATTACTGTGTGTGTTGGTACAAATACTTTACACATTGTCTCTGGGTTAAGCCTTGCTGCTCGTGCCAGGCCACCAAGGGGGTGAGCGGGGGTTAACCTGGTGTGTTTCTCCTTTGTCCTGACTAGAGTGAGGGACCTTACTTGGACAGGGGGTAACCTGACTGCCAACCAAAGACCCCATTTCTAACAATAAGCATAAATAACATATTACCGGGCCTTCTTTACTTACCGAGGAGATATATAATCGGCCTAAATCCAAAATCTCACATTGGCTACACAATGAATAAGGTTGTGCCCCCTAAAATACAGCCAGACTGGCCCACAATAACCAAAAACGATCATTACAGGCTGACTTAGACTCCAATCTGCAATGCAAATGTCGGAACCCCGTTTGTAAATCTACCCTCACCCCATGGATTAATGGAAGAAGGTGTGCTAAATCCACGCCCCTAACAGATCATAAATATCCTCAACCAGATACACACAAATACTGGAGCACTCTGTTTAGGGATATATGTTAGGAAGCAAGGCCTTTGTGCTGTGCAACAAACTCAAGGAAGCTTTGAGGGTTTTAAGCAGACATTAATAAATGGTAGTTCGGTTGAAAGGTCATATGTACTTACTCTCCTTTACCCTCCAGTTATTTATGAGAAATGTAATGATTGAAGGAAAACATAATTTGTACATGTTATTAGTAGCAAAATTAGGAAGAAACAAATGTGATCAATTCTGCACTTTCCCATCTATGAGATGTTATTTCTGGAAAAAATTAATGGCGTGTTAAGATGTTATTAATATCCTAAGGGTCTGGGTCGTAATGGCTGACATTATGACCATCTATATACTCCCAAATCACAACCGTATTTCTTAAAAAAAGGACCTGAAATAGCCAATTAATAATATTTGACTCCAGTGCCAATGATTATTAAGTGGGAGGGTTTGTCAAGAGCTGTAAAATAACACTTTTAAAAGGAGGATACTTTGTAGGTTTCAATAGTGCACAAAATGGAGTCCTGGGTGATTGGCAAGAGAACTGGGAGTGTGTAACTATTTCCATCAGTGTCTAAGGGTAACTGTCTTTAACAACGAAATTTGGAGTGGCTATGAGGATTTTTAGATGGACGGCCATTTACAGTGAAATGCTACCTAAATATACCAAAAATAAAAGATTTATGTCTACAGCAGGTTGATGGTGCATCTGTGTACTGGGGTAGTGAATTTTCATGTTGAAGAGTAACTCAATGGTATTGTGGCTCCTGAATATGAAGTTCAGAATACTGTTGGGCATTTATATTGTGGACAAAATATTGGGGGACACAATATCGAAAGGTAAGCATATATATATTTTCTATACCTAACTCCTACATATATGCACCTTGACTATATACATATATATTTCTATATATATATTAAGGGTGGGTGGTAAACTTCACTTCGCCTGCAGAGTTGGCTGAGTTTTGCCACTCCGCACTCCACTTGGAAAGCGGAGTTCGGTAAAAACTCAGCCATCCACGCATGGTGAAGCTTACTGGCACCCACCCCTAGGCATACGTTCCCCGGTGGGAGTCATGATGACTCCCCTAAGAAAAGTAATTCAGATGCACGGATGACTTCCAAGCGTGAGTACGTAAGCATGACGTTCTGGTAGGGAAAGAATAAAGGCCCTCATTACAACATTGGCGGTAAATGCCGCTTACCGCCGTGCAGAAGACCGTCAACACACCGCTGCGGCCGCAGAAATCCGCTACAGCTATTACGACCCACAGCTCGGAATCTGCCAAAATCCAGACAGCCACACAAGTCCGCCACACCAAAGGTCAGTGATAAACTGGCGATAACAAATGCTCCACCGTCACGCCAACAGGAATACACCCACACTATCACGATCCACGAATCCACGCCGCTGTCTTTCAACCGTGGTAAACCACTGGCAGAACACACCGCTGCGCTCAAAATACACACACATTTACAAAACATAACCACATTGGACAATTCAAAATACACACACCTGATACACATACACACACCACTCCCACACACCCAATACAACATAAAACACACACCCACATTACCCACAAACCCTTACAACGAAAAATTTGGAAGAAGCACAGAGACAGAAAAGCAAAGACCACACCAGCATACAGAGGCACACAACACCATCACTCATACACATCCACGCACAAAACACCACACACCCCAAAACATCACCCCACACATCACAACAGACACCACCTCACACATCACCCACACCACCCTTTGGCACCGCAAAGACACCCCAGGTTTTCTAAGGAGGAGCTCAGGGTCATGGTGGAGGAAATCATCCGGGTAGAGCCACATCTACTCGGATCACAGGTGCAGCACACCTCTATACCTAGGAAGATGGAGCTATGGTGCAGAATCGTGGACAGGGTCAACGCAGTGGGACAGCATCCAAGAACAAGGGATGACATCAGGAAGCGGTGGAACGACCTACGGGGGAAGGTGCGTTCCGTGGTCTCAAGACACCACATTGCAGTGGAGAGGACTGGCGGCGGACCCCCACCTCCTCCCCCACAACTAACAACATGGGAGGAGCAGGTCTTCGCTATACTGCATCCTGAGGGCCTCGCAGGAGTAGCAGGAGTAATGGACTATGGTAAGTCAAATCTTTAACTACCATATCCCCCACCCTACCTGCATGCCAACAAATACCCCGACCCTTGCCCTCACCCCCATCACTCCAACTCCTCACATATGTCCTATTATCACAAACCACACATCCCAACACCAAGCCCTGCATGCAAAAGCAAAGCATGGACACCAATCACCAAAGCATGTCCACTACACCTACCCACACAGACTCCAAAACAATTATCACACAAGGTCCCACACAAGAATGTAAGCACTGGGGTACAGGGTCACCCACCCATTGCATACCATGGCACACACAGATGCAATAATCATGCCTTTACACCCCTGCAGGACCCCTACCCAACGTCACCAGACAGGAGGTTCCAGACATGTCCACCCCCGCCACAGAAGAGGCCCACAGTGATGACAGCAGCTCTGTCCAACTGGATCTAGATGACCAGCCCGGCCCATCTGGGACCTCGGGACAGTCGGTTCCCCTGACACAGTCAATCAATCAATCAATCAATCACAACATTTGTAGAGCGCACTACGTACCCGTTAGGGTTTCAAGGCGCTGAAAGGGGGAGTGCTGCTACAGGTCGAAGAGCCAGGTATTAAGAAGTCTCCTGAAGGTGAGAAGGTCCTGGGTCTGTCACAGGGAGGTCAGGAGGGTGTTCCAGGTCTTGCCGGCAAGGTAGGAGAAGGATCTGCCACCGGAGGTCTTGCGCTGGAAGCGGGGAACGATGGGGCGAGGTTGGCAGAGCGGAGTTGGCGGGTGGGGGCGTATAAGTTGAGTCTGTTGTTCAGGTAGGCTGGTCCGGCGTTGTGGAGTGCCTTGTGAGTGTGGGTGAGGAGCTTGAAGGTGATCCTCTTGTCCAGGGGGAGCCAGTGGAGGTCTCTCAGGTGGTGGGAGATGTGGCAGCGGCGGGGTACGTCGAGGACCAGCCGGGCGGAGGCGTTTTGGATGCGTTGGAGGCGTCAGATGTCTTTTGCTGGGATGCCTGTGTAGAGTGCGTTGCCGTAGTCTAGTCTGCTGCTGACGAGGGCCTGGGTCACCGTTCTTCTGGTTTCCGTCGGGATCCATTTGTAGATTCTACGGAGCATGCAGAGAGTGTTGTAGCAGGAGGAGGAAACTGCGTTGACCTGCTTGGACATGGTGAGGGCGGAGTCGAGGACGAAACCCAGGTTGCGTGCGTAGTTGGCTGGCGTTGGCGGAGCTCCCAGCGAGGTGGGCCACCAGGAGTCGTCCCAGGCGGAGGGGGTGCGTCCGAGTATGAGGACCTCCGTCTTGTCGGAGTTCAACTTCAGGCAGCTGTATCTCATCCACTCGGCGATGGACTTCATTCCCTCATGGAGGTTGGCTTTGGCGGTGTGTGGGTCTTTGGTGAGGGAGAGGATGAGCTGGGTGTCGTCGGCGTTAAGAGAGAATGTTGAGGTTGTGCTGACGGGCCAGTTGTGCGAGGGGGGCCATGTAGATGTTGAACAGCGTCGGGCTCAGTGAGGAGCCTTGGGGTACGCCGCAGATGATGTTGGTGGCTTCGGAGCGGAAGGCTGGGAGGCGGACTCTCTGGGTTCTGCCGGAGAGGAATGAGGAGATCCAGTTGAGGGCTTTTTCTTGTATTCCGGCTTCGTGGAGGAATGTTAACAGGGTGCGATGGCAGACCGCGTCGAAGGCTGCGGATAGGTCCAGGAGGATGAGGGCTGCTGTTTCACCGTTGTCCATTTGCTGTCTGATGTCATCTGTGGCGGCGAGGAGTGCTGTCACAGGCCACCACAGAGCCTCCCCCTCAGGAAACACCAGCACAGCACCCACCCAGTGGGCCCATACCTCTGTCCCCAGGACACGTCAAGCTGCAGTGTGTCCACCACTACAGGGAACCCAGGCAAACCCACAAACCCAAGAACAGCAGGGACCTGGGGGCAGTGGGCACACGGTTCAGGGGACAGAGGCCCAGGAAAACCGGGGAACTGGGAGGTCTACTGTGTGACATGGGAGGACAGACCCAGGGAACCCACTCTCCACGAGTCCCTCTCCAACATCATGGGAGCGTACCATCATTCCCAGGAGACAATGGCAAAGGTACTGGCCAAGTTTCAGGAGACCCAGCGGCTGCAGGAGGAACAGTATTTGGGGTTCATGGAGGAACTCAAGTCCATCAATACCACCCTGGGCACCGTTATAGGGGTGCTGAAAAACCTTGTGAACACCAGGAGGGACACTGTGGCACAGTAAGGGGCCCCTGACACTAGCCTGGACGATGAACTGCCCACTACCTCCGCCGGCGCTAGTGGACACGAGGCACCGCCACAGGACCACGACACCAGCACCCCACCCCCTGCAGATGGAGAACCACCCCGCAAGCGGTCCCTAAGATCTAGGAAAAAGACAGAGACCAATGCCAAGACCCCTGCCAAGAAATGAGACCACCCTGAATGTCATCCTTCTGTCCCACTTTGTCACCCTGTCCATCCTTAAACTGTCCTAGCTCCACTTCCTATGCTCCTTTGGACAATGCACCTGTGAGACTAATAACTGGACTCTGCCATGGACATTCCTCCACCATCACTCCTGACCATTTTACAACCCCCTCCACTATTTAGCACTTCAATAAACACCCTTGAATCGCAAAACAATCTGGAGTCAGTCTGGCCCATATTTATACTTTTTGACGCTAAATTGCGCCAACGCAGTTTTGCGTAAAAAAAATTCGCGCCGGCTAACGCCATTCTGAAGCGCCATGCGGGCTCCGTATTTATTGAATGACATTAGCCGGCGTTAGCCGTCGGCGCTGTCTGGTGTGCGTTAAAAAAAACGACGTACACCAGGCAGCGCCGGCGTAGGGGGAAAATGGCGTATGGGCGTCCAGAAATGGTGCAAGTCAGGCTGAGGCAGAAAAATCGCCTCAACCCGATTTGCGCCATTTTTTTACGACGCCCATCCCCCATTGAAATGACTCCTGTCTTAGCAAAGACAGGAGTCATGGCCCCTTGCCCAATGGCCATGCCCAGGGGACTTCTGTCCCCTGGGCATGGTCATTGGGCATAGTGGCATGTAGGGGGGCACAAATCAGGCCCCCCAATGCCACACAAAAAAAATAAATAATACTTACCTGGACTTACCTTAATGTCCCTGGGGTGGGTCCCTCCATCCTTGGGTGGCCTCCTTGGGTGGGCAAGGGTGGCAGGGGGTGTCCCTGGGGGCAGGGGAGGGCACCTCTGGGCTCATTCTGAGCCCACAGGTCCCTTAACGCCTGCCCTTACCCAGGCGCTAAAATCCGGCGCAAATGCGGGTTTTTTAGACCCGCCCACTCCCGGGCGTCATTTTTGCCCGGGAGTATAAATCCGACGCAATACCATCGGAGTCATTTTTTAAGACGGGAACGCCTACCTTGCATATCATTAACGCAAGGAAGGTGTTCACGCAAAAAAATGACGCTAACTCCATGAACTTTGGCGCTAGACGCGTCTAACGCCAAAGTATAAATATGGAGTTAGTTTTGCGTCTAATTTGCGTCGAAACAAACGACGCAAATTTGGCGCAAACGGAGTATAAATATGCCCCTCTGTGCTTCACAAATGTGCATTTGCAATAACTGAGGAAAATAGCAATGTCCATTCTATTGTCAACATACCTATGTCACACAGCTCTAATCCATGAGGTAACATAGCAGAGGTCACACAGTGGGAGGCACATATGCGAAATGGAAAGGCATAGTGACAATTCAGGGTCCATACACTGGGTGAAAGTGACAGACGGATGATAGGTTTAACAATTTTATCAGATGTAGGAGACAGTGATGTCTTCTTACCTATGTCTCACTGGAAGTATTGCTGGATAACGTTGTTTCTGTTGTCTAGGTCCTCTTCTTCTGCCTCCTCTTCTTCACTATCCACAGACTCCACAGCTGCCACAAGACCTCCTTCTGGACCATCCTCCTGCAGAAAAGGCACCTTTCGTCGCAAAGCCAAGTTGTGCAGCATAGAGCAGGCCACGATGATCTTGCACACCTTCTTTGGTGAGTAGTACAGAAAACCACCTGTCATACTGAGGCACCGGAGCCTGGCCTTCAGGAGGCCGCAGGTTCTTTCAGTAATCCTCCTAGTTCGCCCATGTGCCTCATTGTAGCATTCCTCTGCCCTTGTTCGGGGATTTTTCACTGGGGTCAGTAGCCAGGACAGGTTGGGGTACCACAGTCACCTGCAAATGTCGAGGGACAACTGTGAGACACACACTAACCCGTAGGGACAACCCCAGACCCAAACAACTATTCACACGGTATAGGGTCCTTGTCCTCACTTATTAGCCACACACGGTGTCTCTGGAGTTGCCCCATCACATAAGGGATGCTGCTATTCCTCAAAATGTAAGTGTCATGCACTGAGCCAGGAAACTTGGCGTTCACATGGGAGATGTACTGGTCGGCCAAACACACCATCTGCACATTCATTGAATGGTAGCTCTTCCTGTTTCTGTATACCTGTTCACTCCTGCGGGGGGTACCAAGGCCACATGTGTCCCATCAGTGGCACCTATGATGTTGGGGATATGTCCCAGGGCATAGAAGTCACCTTTTACTGTAGGCAAATCCTCCACCTGAGGGAACACGATGTAGCTGCGCATGTGTTTCAGCAGGGCAGACAACACTCTGGACAACACGTTAGAGAACATAGGCTGGGACATCCCTGATGCTATCACCACTGTTGTTTGAAAAGACCCACTTGCCAGGAAATGGAGTACTGACAGGGCCTGCACTAGAGGGGGGATTCCTGTGGGATGGCGGATAGCTGACATCATGTCTGGCTCTAACTGGGCACACAGTTCATGGATTGTGGCACGATCAAGTCTGTAGGTGACTATTACATGTCTGTCTTCCATTGTCAAAAGGTCCACCAGTGGTCTGTACAACGGAGGATGCCACCATCTCCTCGCCTGACCCGGCGGACGTGCCCTATGAATGAGAACAGCGAGCACAGAGTCAGCCAATACTGAGGTAGTAAGACAATAATTTTATTGCACACATTTGTCAATATGCTATGTGCCTGCCTCTGTGTATATCCAAGGCCTATATATGTGTGACACTTTAAAAACTGATGCCATGTGGCCTGAAATGGCGGCTGCCTGACCTGTAATGTGGGACAAGGGGATATGAGGTAAGTGCGCTGGCGTTGTACACCGTCGCGGTAGGCGGTCGAAGACCGCAGCGTAATCCTGCATTGGTTAACATTGGGCCCTATGGGTTCCAGGAGCCAATGACGATGTACGCCGGCGGTGACGGTACGCACCGCTGTGGACGTGACCGTCATTTTCTCTCTGTTCACTCACTTGATACCTGATCTTCGACAGGAGAGGACCTACACTGCAAGTGCTGCTGTGACCTCAGTCTGGAAGTGATGATGGCTCACGTGTCTGGGGAAAGGGCCCCTGCCTTCACATCGGAGGAGTTGGAAAAACTAGTGGATGGGGTCCTCCCCCAGTACACACTACTCTACGGTCCTCCAGACAAACAGGTGAGTACACTGTGAGGATGCTGTATGGGCAATGCCTGTTTGGAGTGGTGTGGATGGATGATACGGGGGGAGATGAGGCCTGCATGATCGGATGGTGAGTGTATGTGCGTCAGGGCAAGGGTGGGAACTTGGGACAATGACTGTGATGGTCCGGACGGTAAAAGTTTAACATTTTCCCCTGTACTATTCCTCTAGGTCAGCGCCCACCAGAAGAAGGATATTTGGCGTGCCATCGCCAAGCACATCCAGGGCCTGGGGGTCCACTGCAGACGGAGCACCCACTGCCGAAAAAGATGGGAGGACCTTTGCCGCTGGACCAAGAAGACAGCGGAGGCCCAGCTGGGGATGGCCTCCCAACGTGGGAGAGGTGCCCGTCGCACCATGACCCCCCTGATGTTCCGGATCCAAGCGGTGGCGTATCCAGAGTTGGATGGGCGCTTGAGGGCATCACAGCAGCCACAAGGGGGTGAGTACACTCTCATTCAGCTGACTCTGCGCGTATTACGAGGTGTCTGGGCGGGGGAGGTGGGCAGTGGGTTCCCCTAGGCCAGGGCAATCTTGGTAGGCAAGGTCCCTTGTGAGGAAGGCTATGTGGCACCCCAACCCCACCAGTGGTAAGAGCCATCTACACCTAGTCAGGCTCCTGTGACTTCCATGTGTGCAGCAATCGGGCATAGGCCATGTACCCCATGTCCCTGTGATTAATTGGGGAACTCTAAGTGCATGGCATAGTGCAGAGGGCTGCTGTGTCTGTAGTGTCCACCGACGGTAGCGGTATTGTATGCACTGAACATGTCTTTCTTCTTTCTCCCCCCCCCCCTTTTTGTGGTCTCCCTGTTCTTGTGCACATTAGAATCATCAGGCGGAGGATCTGTGCCACCGGAGCAGGATGGAGTTGCATCCCACATGGCCCTGGAGGGCCACACAACGGAGTCTGAATTCACCAGTGGGACGGAGGGCGAGGAGAGCTCCACGGCGGGGACAGGAGCTGAGACCAGCGACACCGACTCCTTCTCTGATGGGAGCTCCCTTGCGGTGGCGGGCCCCTCTGTGCCCACCGCATCTACAGGTACAGCCGCCACCCCCCCTACCAGCACCGCCCTCCCAGCAGCCCCTCAGCCTGTGTCCCGTGGCCGCTCACCCAGGAGGGTGGGCATCTCCTTTGCCCCAGGCACCTCAGGCCCTGCCCCAGTCAGCCCTGCTGCCCTCAGTGAGGAGGCTTTTGACCTCCTGAGACCCCTCACTGTTGGGCAGTCTACCATTCTGAATGCCATCCAGGGTGTAAAGAGGCAGTTGCAACAGACAAATGCATACCTGGAGGGCATTCTTTCTGGCCAGGCAGCCCAACAGCGAGCATTTCAGGCTCTGGCCTCTGCCCTGATGGCAGCCATTGTCCCTGTGTCCAGCCTCCCCCCCTCCAACTTCTTCCAACCAGAACCAATCCCCAGTAACTCAGCCTATCCCAAGCACACCATCAGACCAGCCGGCACTCACCTCAACACACAAGGGTGGCTCTGGCAAACATAAGCACCCCACATCCCACAAGCACTCACGCAAGCATCATACCCATGCACTCATACCAGCATCCACTGCCTCCACTGTGTCCCCCTCCTCCACGACTCCCTCCTCCATCCCTGTAACGTCTCCACTCACACCTGCATGCACTACATCTTCAGCCACTACCTTCATCACCAGCACGCTCATCACCACACACCGCTCACGTGCACTCACCACCCCCACTACCATTCACACATCCCCTGTGTCCTCTACCAGTGTGTCTGTGAGCCCTCCTCCCAAAGTACACAAATGCAGTCACACACCCACCCAACAGCCATCCACCTCACAACAGCCTCCAGCCCATGCACCTTCACCCAAAGTTAGCAAACTAACACCTCCTATAACCACTACCCCTTCCTCCACTCCCAAACCCCCTCCATCTACCCGTCCCAGTGCGTCTAAAAATCGTTTCCTCTTAAATGTTGACCTCTTCCATACACCTCCCCCCCGTCTGTCCCCTAGGGCCCGCCTTTCCAGTTCCCAATCCAGCACCTCAGCCACCACATCACCGGGCACAGTGGTGCCAGCAATACCCAGATTTTGGAGTGCGCCAAGCAACAGGGCTGCCAGTGTCCCAAGGAGTGAGGCCAAGGACATTCCCCCACCTCCAAAACAGAAAAAGTTGCCCACATCCCAGAGGGAGAAGGCCAAAACACCTGCCACCAAGGGCTCAGGCAAGGCAATTGTGGGGAGTGGCAAGACAGCTGCGCCACCATCCAAGGTGGGGAAGGGCCTGAAGAATAAAGGATGAAGCACTCTGGGCACAAAGCCCCCTCCAGAACCAGTGGAGAATCTCATCCACTACCTCAGTCCTTGGCAGGATGAAGCACTCTGGGCACAAAGCCCCCTCCAGAACCAGTGGAGACTGTTAGCCACTTGAGAGACTGTGGCTTTGCACTCCCCAGGATAAAGCAGTGGGCAACCCACCCACTGGAGAGACTTGAGAGACTGTGGCTGTGCACTCCCCAGGATAAAGCAGTGGGCAAACCACCCACTGGAGATACTTGAGAGACTGTGGCTTTGCACTCCCCAGGATAAAGCAGTGGGCAAACCACCCACTGGAGAGACTTGAGAGACTTGAGAGACTGTGGCTTTGCACTCCCCAGGATACATCAATGGGCTTGGAGCCCTGTCGTGGAGCTGGCGTTGTGCACTGATCTGGCTGAGGTGCCCCCCTTCCCTTCCCCCTGAGGTGCCTGTTTTATTTCGATCTGATGCCCCTGCATTGTTCTCTCCGTTTCGATCGGGTATCTTGTGTGGGCCTCGCCCATGCATTTTGGGCCCAGTGGTCCACAGACTATATAAGTGCAGTACCTGGACTTGAATTCTTGGCGTACATATTTGTTCATAGTGTATATACATTTTGGACTAATGGATGTTTATTGATTACAACGGTTACAATCAATTGCTTTTGTCATTGCGTTCTTCCAGGGTGGGGTTGGGGGGTGTAAATGTAATGTTTCAGCATGTATTGGTGTGTGTGTTGTTGTGGGTGAGGCTGGGGGTGGGGGTGTTGCGTGTTGCATGTGTATGTCACCCTCTTTTCCCTCCCCCTCCCCTGTGTTTTAGGTGCAGTACTCACCGTGGTCTTTGCCGCCGTCGGTCGTGCTCCTGGTAGAGGAGCAGGAAGACTATCTCAGGGAGTATTTGGAGTTCAGGCTCCATGGCGTCCTGGTTCCTTGTGGGGTGTGTAGAGGTGAGTGTGTTCCCTTTCAAGTCCTGTTTCCGCTGTGTTTTTGTTCTCGTTGAATCCACCCCGGAAAAGGTGGCGGATTGGCCTGTCATAATAGTGTGGGTGGTACATTGTCTTCCGCCTGTCTGTTGGCGGTGACCGCCTTGCTGTTTGTTTGTACCGCCGTGGCAGTCGGAGTGTTAAAGTGGCTGTCTATGTTGGCGGTTTCCACCATGGTCATAATTCCATTTTTTTACCGCCGGCCTGGTGACGGTTTTACCGCTGCTTTACCACCGACCGACAGGGTTGTAATGAGGGCCAAAGTCTGTTATCAGTGTGCTCAGTGCGCAGCACTTGAAATAAATTGAGTTAAAGGAAAGTTAAAATGAAGGACTGCATGTCCCAGCATACCTCTTGTGATGTGAGGGAAGAGTCTGTGCCGCCCTGGCTGATTGCAAACAAGACTGATTTTACCCCATCAGAATCTAGGGTCCTGGAGGGAACGATGGTCGGATGGCTGTCCGACCACCAATCTTATAATGTGGCGGTCAGACCACCAAAGCCACGCTGGTCCGATTGCCACCGTGTGACCACCAGCCTCGTAATGAGGCCCTTAGTCTGTCACACTTTGAAACTGTATCTTTCCATCCACATATTGTGGCCTCACAGCTTGGACTCCCTTGCACTGTATGGCATTTTGGGCCTGATTAAGGGTTCGGCGGTCTGAAAACCCAACTGCCTGACCCATGGTGAGGAGACTTCCACAGACCTGGCGGTCTCCCCACCTGCCCTATTACGAGTTTTCCACTGGGCTGACCAGCAGAAACCAAGGTTTCCACCGGTCAGCCCAGTGGAAAACAAGTGGTGGTATTGGGCTTGGCTCCACATGGAAGCGAGTCCAATGTTGTCACACAGAGGGGCCGACAAGCAGCTTTGGGATGCGCATAATGTCATGGACAGTGCAGGAGCCTCCTCGTGGCCCCTACCACTTGTTCTCTGCCAGCCTATTCATTGAGATTGAATGGCCATGAAAAGGTTGGCTGAGAACATGGTTGTAATCAATAGGGGGGCACTGACTTCAGCACAGCACTGGCTGATCACAACCAAGACCCCTGTCAGCCCGTTGAGATTAGAGATCCTGGCAGAGATGGTGGTCTGATAGCCAGGGTCATATTGTGGCAGTCGGATCGCCACCGCCCCGGTGGTCCGACCTCCACCGCGAGTCTGGTGGTCTTGAGACCCCCAGACTTGTAATCAGGACCTTTCTTTACTTCGTTAATGGTACACTGACAACTACAGTCACTTAATTCCTAGAACTAGATAAGAGTGCCCGATGTAGGCCCTGAATTAAAAGTGCTCCAGTTACACACCGCATGGGTAACTGATGTGCACCTTGCCCTTTTCAGAGGTACTTAGGGAGAGAGATTCAAGCTCTTAGCAGCTCCATACCCGAATTAGTTTGGCCCCTTGAAGTGTCTTTGCAAATGCCTGTCTGCCTTCCTTCACCCTCTGTTTCTGTAAGCACTTTGCCATCAAAAAAATTTCTGATACTTCAGCGGGCTGAAATGAGGCTTTTTGGTAAATGGCAAACACAATTGTTAGGAAATTATCCTTCAGCAAGCTTTGTTTGAGAAGCCATAAAAGTGGAGAGCACCTGCGTGGAACTCCACAGAATTCCGGTGGAATTTGTATCTGACTACCCAGAATTTTGTGAAGTACAACTCCACTAATTCCACCCACTCCTAACATATATCTATATATGCATATTTATATATACACATCGGTCACCAGTTGGTATAGTTAGGACCTTGTTTCCATAGAATAAGCATTTTTTTCTTGCCTATATCTTTGGGACTGCTTGACGAATCTACACAAACAATTGCAAAAAAAGACCCTTGTAGATTTTTGTTGTGCATGGAGAGTTTTGGGGAGATCCTTTAAGCAGGGGCTGAGAAACAGAGCTGGTCAACCAAAGTGCATTTCCCATGTTAATTCCCATAGATTCTTTTGACATGACTGCAGTCCAAACTGCTAGACAGAATTCCACCAAATTTGGCAGAAAGGTATCGCTTGGTACGCATAGGAGCCTTTTGTTTATTTGGTGTACATCCATTCAGTGGCTTAGGAGAAATTAAAGAAAATCCAAATTTGTATGTATAAGGTCATGACGACTTCGTAAATACTGACTATCTCATGCAGAGATCTGATTGGCTGACAGCACTTCAACCAGGAAGACCATCGAGAACCATCACCTCCCTGGGGTGAAAGTTTATTCATTAATACGAGGGGGCCCGTGTGGCCTGCCCAAAGCCCCAGGGACCACCACCTCCCCGTGGCTAAACTAAATGATGAAGGGTCCACCCCTACGGGGAGCCATAGATTGCCTTGGGGGCCGCTATCCCCTAGGCTGGGATCCTGCTACTTCCCGAGGTGCAATGCTAATTTTACAGAAATGAAACCTCAGCAGCTGCTCAGATGTAATTTCTGTAAAATGATCTATAGAACAAGGCAGGTACCTACACTGAAACTCCACCTCTGTAAAGTACTAATCAGCCTAACTTTGTGATAATGGCCAAGACAAAGCAAGTGTGTTTTGTCTACATTTCCACCTTGAAAAGTTAACTGTAATCCTTGATTGAGGTGTTTGCATCCTTGTATTTTTCGAGTGCAACATCCCATGTAGTGACTGTGGTGAATGGGTTCTTTCTTGTCAAGTGCTGGTGAGAACCAATCCCATTATTGGCTGCATTCATGATCTTTATCCATATGCGCTGAAGGAGTAACTCATTGGCTGGGTAATTTTCCTTATCTGTATAAGTTGAAGTAGTAATTCAATAGGTAGATTCATATTCCTCATCCGCATGGATTGAACAAGTAACTCATGGGTTAGGTTCATCTTCCTCATTCTTATGGGTTGAGCAAGTATGGGTTGAGAGAGTAACGCTTTAGCTAGGTTCATACTCCTAATCTGCATAGGTCATCGGCTAGGTTGTTGTTCGTCATCTGTATGGGCTGAATGAGTAACTCATTGGCTAGGTTCAAATTCTTCATCCGTATGGGTTGAGTGGGTAACTCGGTGGCTAGGGTCATATTACTCAGTCATATCGGATATAAGCCAATGGAGCGTTGGTCGTGCCTTCTTTTAGCTCTGCTTAAAATAGTTAATTTGAAATCTCTCTCTCTTTTTACCATCAGGCCAGTGCTCCTTTGGGCAATGCCTACTGTGTAATAAAGACCTCCTAACTATATTTACGCTGTACAAATGGTTGTTAAGACAAAATATTCAAAACAAATACTTTGATATATAAATATTGTGTTAAGAATATCTGGATGACAAAAATATCTACAGGAATACAGTATCTAAGGTAAAAAATATTGTTCTAAATGTTGTTTTTAATATAGTTGTAAAATGTATTCATTTAGAATATATTGTATGCAATATTGTTTGTGTTACTTTGTTGTAATTTAATGTGTGTTTTATTGTATATGTTTATTAGTATTTAAATATTTATTTTTTAGTAAATATAAAACTGTTGAAATAAGTGTTTTAGCAGTTTTAATGTATTAAAAAACAGATTGACAATTTTTTTTACTGCAAGATATTGCTTTTCTGGGAGATATGTGTGAAGAGATGTTTAAAAAGTGGTTATTCTAAAGTAAATTTAATGTTACTTTTTAATATATAAAAATTACTGTTGTAAAATGTACAAGTTTATTTTGTGGCAATAATAACTTTTAAAAATATGTTTATAAATAATTAAAGCAAATATTTACTCTAAAATATAGTTATTAATTTATTGCACATATCCAAATTAAAAGTTTTTAAAACATTGATTTTTAAGTACATTTTATAAATATTTATTTAATTTTGTTAATAAAACATATACATGTTTCTAACTGTGTTTAAATAATATTTAAACTACATATTTTTTAAATGTTGATTATGATTTTTTTTAAATAAAAGTATTTATATTTCTAAATTTAAATTTGATATTAGTTTTTTAAAGAAAATATATGGTTGCTAATTTTAGGTTATGATTTGTTTATTTTCTGTTTCTAAGTAAGTTAAGTAATAGTAGCATGTAATTTAATAGTAATTTAATAGTACTTTTATAACAGAATGTTTGAATATCAATATATAGGTTTGTAGATCCGGTTAGTGGTGTTTATATGTGAACTGTAGTTTAGTATATTTCTGTTAAGATTTTTGTGTTACTACGGTGTTATTATTGTGTATACAAAATTCTAAATTTGTAGCATCTTGCATAAAATGTTTTAGAGTATAGTGTAAATAATACATTTTACTCTGTTAGTGTCCAGCACCTTCCAGAAATTGGAATAGTTGGGTTTAGTGTACCTTCCTAAAATGTATGTAGTTTGCAGTGGAAAAAATAAATGTCACTCCTTCAGTGTCCAACACCTTCCTCGAAATGGTATAGATTGGAGTGTGAATAGTAAATGCTACCCCTTTAGTGTCCAGCACTTTCCTCAAATTGGCATACATTTGAGTGTGAATAGTAAATGTAGGGCCAGATGTATCAAAGGATTTTACCCATTCTGTGTCTATGGGAAAATGCTTTAATGCATATGGCCCGTAATCTCTATTTAAAGGTATAATATTAGCTTGGAAAACTTTTTTAAATTATTTTTTAATGTAATAGAAATAGTTTATGTTATTTAATTAGTATTTTTGTTTTGTAGAAATGTAAGAAAATAATTGTTAGTTGTATGTTTATAATAAGTAATTTTAGTAATCACATATCTTTACAAAATATAGATAAGATATTTAAAAATATATTTATGTTTTTGAAATTTATTTTAATTATATTTTGACATTTTTGAATATAGATTTCAAATAAAAAATGTTTTTATATAGCTTAACAAAATAAATATTTTATATGGATTTTTATTATTACATAAAATGTAAATCATATTTAACTGTATTGTATGTTGTACACGTTCAATTTTTTTCCATTGATTGACATGTTTTTTAACTTTTCTTAAATTGCTTAATATATCAATTTTATCTATTTAACACTATTTTTTAATGTACACTTTACAAGTTTTGTACCTTTTTATAACAATATTTGGCTTGTACATGTATAATATAGTTTAACATTTGTAAATACATTTATGCAGCATTTTCCATTAATTTCTATGAGTAGATAATTGATTTTAGTTTAATTTAGCAGCCATTTTTTAATGCTACCTTCTATTTTGTATTCTATTTGTGTCATTGTTAGGCTACTTTCCAGGATCCAGGTCCAGGTAAGGTGATGCTGGTGGTTGGGTAGGAGGGATGTGGGGTTAGGATTAGAGGCCACTTATAGTGTTGTTTGTGGGATTTTTTTCCATTAGTTGAATGAGCAGTAATGTTTTAATAAATGTTTCAATTTGGGGTGCTCAGACACTGTTTTATGAATTTTTTTAAGTTATGTTATATGAAGATATGTTAAGTATTTTAAGATGATTCGGAGTAGTGTATATGTAGTTTGGGAAATGTAATGTTTTGCGGTGGGTTTTCTTGTTACAGATTTTTGTCAAACAATGTGCCCTATGGCCACTAGGAATATTTTTTTAAGACATCTCTTTTGGTTTGTATTAAACCAATATTTGTAGGGTTTCCAGGAGAGTTTCTCTTTTTAAACATTTTTTTGGGTTTTAATGGTTTCTTTGAACCATGGATTGCTCCATGGGATGTCTATTCTGCAGGACTACCTTTACTGACATGCCTTTGTTATGGACTCACTTCACAGGCCTACTTCAGGGTAGAACTGGTATTTAATTGGGTGACTATATGCCTGCAATTAATCTATTGAACTGCCTCGCATTTGGCCTGTGAGCAAGGACGGGGGAAGTCTGAAAATTCATTAGGCCCTTGAAAAGGAATTCTCTGTATGCTGCTGGCTTTGCTGCATTCCATAATAAATAATTTGAACCTGTTTGGGAGTGCCCCTTCGTTTGAGAACAAACTTTCCTGTGCATATTAAACGGCCACTCGAGCCATGAAGGCAGCACCACTGCATGAAGTAGCAGGACTGTGTGAATTTATATTATCTCACAATTGGAACAACAGGTTGGGGCACTTCCAGCAAACCTGGTAATATTACTTTGGATTTGCCCACTGGATGATGATGAACTGTGTTTTAATATTAAGTTTGGCTTCAGCAAACCCACTTGGGATAAAATGAAATGTGCAGGTCTACCTTTACCGACATGCACTTGTTATGAACTCACTTCAAAGGCCTACTTCAGGGTAGAACTAGTATTTAATTGGGTGACTATGTGCCTGCAATTAATCAACTGAACTGACAAACATTTGGCCTGAGAGCAAGGACTGGGGAAGTTTGAAATGTGTTTGGCCCTTGAAAAGGAATTCTCGTATGTTGCTGGCTTTGCTGCATTCCATAATAAATAATTCTAAGCTGTTTGTGAGTCTACCCAAGCAGAATGGCTGAAGGTTTAAGTTTTAATGCCTTGACGACACTTATGGATGAAATGCAAAAACAGTTAATCCTTACCCTAGATGAAATCAAAAACTTGAGAGAGGAATTAAAAAGATCCCATGTTGAGACCCAGCAGCTCATGGACAAATTAAATAACTTCACTTCTGAGACTACCGCAGTGACTAGTGGGGTTTCAGGTAAACCCTTCCCTACCTCTTCCTCAGAAATATCCACAGAAGGCATTCATTCCATCTCCCCTATTATTCCCCTGGCCCCACCTGAACGTTTTAGTGGCGATCCTTACAAGGCGCAGATATTTTTAACCCAGTGCTCCTTACACTTCCTTTGTCGTCCCGTTATTTTTAGAGAGGATCAGTCAAAAACATCGTTCATCTTCTCTTGTTTGAGTGGAGATGCAGCTTCATGGTCCATGCCTTTGATGTCACGAAATGACTCATATTATATGATTTTGAAGTCTTTAAAACTGAATTCCTCAGAATCTTTGACCGCAGAACAATTTCCCAAGCCACAGATAATGAATTACTAGACTTGAAACAAGGTAATAGGGATTTGATCTCTTATCTTGCCCAATTCAACAAATTAATTGTGGAGACTGGTTGGCCCGAGAGCAAAAGGGCTGCGTTTGTTTACCAAGGTTTACGAGAAGAACTAAAAGATGTGCTAGCCCAAATTCCAGATCGACCTACTGATGTGTCAAAATTAATTGATCTAGTTTTACAGATTGATCAGCATCTGTTTGAAAGAAAAGCTGAACGCAAGAGTGAATTTCGTCCTATCCCTCCACGTTTCGATAGGAGTAAAGTGGAAAGTATCAAGAACTTCGAGACACATTCTTCGGAAGAGCCAATGGAAATCGGCAGTGTTAGAGGTCCCCTTTTTAAAGAGGAAAAGGACAAGCAAAGATCTAAAAAATCTATGTCTCTATTGTGGGTTGTCTGGGCACAAGATAATTCTGGAAAAGAGAAAACTCATTCTACCAAGAGAGTAGCCCTGGCTGACTTACAACACCAACCAGCCCCTGAATCCCAATTAATGTCAAACACCTTACTGTCTAATTCCCCTTCTCTTACCATCTCTTTTGAGCTCATCTTCAGAAAAAAGAAGCTGCAGGAGGTTTCAGTGATGAATGACTCAGTAGCTACGGGAAATTTCTGTGACATCCAGAATGCCACAAAAATGTGAATACATTTTGTAAAAAAGAGAATAGCAGCGCCTGTTTGTGCGGTGGATGGAACAAACTTGTATTCAGATCCTATCCCAGATGAAACTGAACCTATAGTTCTGAAAGATCATCTAGGACACCAAGAAATGATATCTTTCAATCTCATAGATGCTCCTCAATTTCAGCTGATCTTGGGCTTACCGTGGTTTACGGAACACAACCTTGAAATTAACTGGGAAAAGAGGACTGTGTAATTAAATTCAATATACTGGTGGAAGCATTGTTATGGTCCTCAATAGATAAGTAGTGCACTATCTGACGCTCACGTTTTAGCTACTCAATCCAATGTCATTTGTGCTCTGGAAAAGGGTGTCATTCCTCAGAATATAAATATTCATCAACACTGTTTGGCCAAGTAGAGGCAGAGAAGCCACCTCCCCACAGATCTTATGATTGAAGGATCGAACTTGAGCCAGGTGCGAATTTACCTTGCAGTAGAATCTATGCCCTTACTGAAAAGGAGAACAAGTTCCTAACAGAATTTTTGGAAAAATATTTGGCAAACGGTTTTATTCAGCCCGCACAATCCCCAGCCTCCACCCCCCTTTCTTTCATCCCAAAGAAGAAGAATGAAGAGTTAAGAGCTTGTATTGATTATAGAGCTTTAAAACAAGTTACTGTGAAGAATCAATATCCCCTGCCCTTGATTTCAGTACTGCTAGATCAGGTAAAAGACGCAAAAATCTACACCACACTAGATCTTCGCTGAGCGTACCATTTAATTAGAGTTGCTAAAGGAGATGAATGGAAAATGGCCTTCCGCAGCCGGTTTGGTCTATACGAGTACCAAGTGATGCCTTATGGGCTATGTAACGCGCTGGCCGTTTTCCAGCACTTTGTGAACGATGTTCTGAGCGAGTTTTTAGATTAATTTGTAGTAATGTACATTGATGATATTTTATTCTTCTCCGAGAATTTGCGAGACCACGTAGATCACGTGAGAGCAGTTCTAAAGAAAGTGTTGGAAAATAACTTATATGTGAAGTTGGAAAAGTGTGCCTTTTATACAAAGGAAGTAAAATTCTTGGGATTCGTCCTATCGGAAAATTGAGTTTCCATGGATCCTGCTAAAATTCAAACAATCCTGGATTGGCCTTCTCCTAAAACTGTGAAGGAGGTGCAAATTTTTCTTGGCTTTGCCAATTTCTATTGCCAATTTATAAAAGAGTTTTCTAAAAAGATGGTCCCGATTACAACATTTTTGAGAAAAGGAGTACCCTTCCATTGGTCAACTGATGCTAAAGAATCTTTTGAGTTCCTCAAAAAAGCCTTTACGACAGCCCTGATCCTTCTCCATCCTAACCCTGAAGAGCCATTTTTTGTGGAAGCTGAAGCCTCCAACCAAGCGATTGGTGGTGTATTGTCTCAAAGGCACAAGGAAACAGGTCAACTTCACCAAGTGGCATTTCAATCCAGGAAATTAACTCCTCCTGAAAGAAATTATCCAATTTCTGACAAAGAGCTATTGGCAATGAAGGATGTCTTTCAGGAATTGCGGCATTATTTGTGAGGGGCTCGTCATGTAGTCACTGTGTTCACCGATCATAAAAATCTTCAGTTTTTAAAGTCTGCTAAGACATTAACTCCAAGGCAATTGAGATGGTCCTTGCACTTTGCAGATTTTAATCTTACCACTACTCATCGACCTGGTTCTGCCAATGGCAAGGCAGATGTGTTATCAAGAATGAATTATATATCTGGAACCGTAGAAGCTGAAAATATTCCAATTATTTCAACAGACAAGTTTGTTTGTACCTTACAATTTTCTGAAATAAAAAGGAAGGTTCGAGAATCCATGTCTGACCAAGAAATTTCAGATTGGGCTAACAAAAAAGAAGGAAGGAGGGCTTTAGAAAATCTTCCTTTTGTTAAAAATGCTTTATATTTGCCAACTCGTGAGTTGTAAGAACTACCTCTACAAGCGTGTCATGATGATCCTTTAGCTGGCCATAAAGGAATTTTGAAGACTACCGAATTAATTAAGAGGTATTTCTGGTGGACTTCCATGATCCCTAAAACAAGACAATACGTTCAAACCTATGATAAATGGATTCAAGGAAAGACAACAGGATTAGCTCCTGAAGGTGAACTTCAGCCTCTTCCCATTGCACCATATCCCAGGCACACCATTACTATGGATTTGATTGTAGATTTACCTTCAAGTCAAGGTTTTGACACAATCCTAGTTTTTGTAGACACCTTTCTAAAATGAGTCATTTCATCCCTCTGAAGAAGGTTCCTAGAGCCTCTCAGTTAGCACAGTTATTTTCACAGCACATAGTGAGAGCTCATGGCATTCTGGTGGTTGTAATCTCAGGTCGAGGTCCCCAATTTGTTTCCCAGTTCTTGAGGGCCTTTATGAAACAACTTGGAATAGACTCACTTTATTCTACCAGTTATCATCCGGAAACGGATGTACAGACAGAAAGCGTTAACAAGGAGATAGAGCAGTACCTACACTTATATCTCCTAGACCAAGATAATGATTGGCCAGATTTAATTTGGACAGCAGAATTTGCATACAAAAAGCTATTCATGCTGCCACTGGGTATTCTCCTTTCTATTTGAACTCTGGTAGGCACCCAAACATTATCTTAGGAAGGTTGGGAGGCTCAGTCCCAGCTGCGAATGAATTCAGTAAGAAAATTCAAAAGACCTACCAATCCGCTAGAGAACACTTGATCAAGGCAAAGGTCTCTTATAAAAAACATGCTGACAAAAAGAGGAGAGGCAACCCTCGTTATTGTGATGGTGAGATGGTCTGGCTATCCACTCGACATTTACATTTAAGGGGGAACAAAAAATTCTGGCCTAGATATATAGGACTCTTTAAAACATAGACAATTGTAAATTCAGTAACAGTCAAACTCGCCTTGCCCCCTCAGATTAAGCCCTCCCAATATTAAGACAACCACCCCTCCAGATCCCATCCAAGTAAATTCACATTTAGAATATGAAGTGAATAGAATTTTAGACTCCAAGTTTAAAAAAGGAACATTATATTATCTAATTGATTGGAAAGGTTTTGCTCCAGATGAAAGGTCCTGGGAAGCCTTCCAAAATGTGTATGCTCTAAGGTTGATGAAGCAATTCACAACACTTTCCCCAACAAACCTTCTGTGGGAGGAAGTTCTTTGGAGGGGGTACTGTCAGGAAAACGTTTGCCAGCGTTGTTAAGTTTTTCCATCAGCAAAAACAATTCCCATTTTCCGTGTACCCACGTTGGTTGCAGCTGCGTCCTCACTCCCAGTGGCTGTTGCGGAGGCTGTTCTTAGAACTGGCTTCTTCAGGTTTAACTGCCACTCAAGATCGTGGCCGCAAATCCTTGTGAGGTCAGCGCTCTAGTGTTTCTACCTTAGTCTCGTGGTGAAGCTTCCCTTCCCTCCAGCTGTTTCTCTCTGGGAGCCCTGCACTTCAACTGTCATCCTGAGGAGAATGAGCAGTGTTCCTGAGGCACTTCGTCTCATAGAGAATTCTTCCAGTTTTGAGTAATTCATTATTTTTTCCTGTTATGGTGTACACACCAGCTACTTTTTCCCTTTTGAAGAAGCTGAATTGTTTCCTTCTTCCAACAACTGGCTATCAGCTTTCTGAGGAGAATCTGTTTTGGCTTAACAGAACTTCAAGCAACTGCAGTAAGGAACCCTTTTTTATGATTTCCAGATTTGCCAATATATATATATATATATATATATATATATATATATATATATGTACATATATAATCAAGAACTCTTTGCTTTGCAGACTTGTCAGTCTTAGAGACAAACCTCAGTGTCCAGACTAATTCTTAGAGACTGTGATTGAGAAAACTGAACATTCCTTTGCTGTAAAAGACATTAGTAGTTTGTATGTTTGTGAATGTTTGAACTGTTCTCCAGATAAACTTAAAAACATTGGACTCCTGGAGAAGAGAAGATATTAAGTTAACATTGTTATCTTAGATCGAGGCTAGTCTCTCAAAAGATCCAGGTTAGGAGAACGATAGAATTGGGTGAATGTGAATGGCTGAACAGTTGAATGCGCAGTAGGAATGCACTTATCTATGCTCTTATCGCCCGACTGCAGGTCCTTCCTTTAAAGAACTCCCTATACGAAGAAAGGTGCAGGTTTTCAGAGACACACACTGAATATCCTATCTTCAAGTGGGAAACACAGGCTGGAACTGGATCTGGAGGTGGTCTCTATTTTTCTATTCCCATTCCCCTTTCCCCCTAGCGGATGCAGGGGTCAGGTACTCAGTTAAAGTCTGAGCACGCATCTGTTGGAGGGAGTTGGGTAAAAGGCATCTGCTCCTTTGGAAGTTTGATTTAATTGGTAATCTTCTGACACTGTAGTCATTTTGTGTGCTTACAGCCTGCCCAAGTGTTTGGATTTGCTTATGCTAACGTCTTTTAAAAAAAAAGTTGCTTCTAAATTGTTAGCGATTCCTGTTTGCCCCACCTTTTTCTCTATTGTTAACTCCGATGGAGTATCGCCGCAGGACTTGTAACCTTCCACTTGTCTCCTTGCATTTTGTGTCTTTGGAACTTTTTTTTTACTTTAGAAAGAGCACGTCTTATACGTGTTTGTGTTTTGTTATTCTGTCTCCGCACTGCGGCCGTTTCACAAGTGCCACGTTTTAGCTTTCCAACAACGTAATATTTGGTGTTGCTGTTTTTTAGGTGTTTGGGTGCTTTTACTGGTACTGTTTTATGTTTGTTCGCAGGAAACAGTACTTGCGTGTTTTTTTTTTTTACAGGAACGACTTCTGCTGCTTCACGTCCATTCTATTTTAGTTTTTAAAGATCTGGGTTCTCCTCCCCCTGCTCTCTCGGCCTTCATTGTACTGCCTCTCGCTCCCTCTCCTCGGGCTGCGGCTGCCTCCTCCTCCTCCTGCTTGTTGGGCTCTTTCTTCCCCTGCAGCCTGCACGGTGCTGCGATCGCTTTGGACACATGACATTTGCCTTCACACTGTTTCTGTGGAACCCTCTCACTCTTACTTCAGCACTCCATGTTGTTTTTTGTACTTTGTGTACTTATAATAATGGGTCTTGAACGTAAGTGATGTATTTTTTCAATCACATCAACATGGCGACAAGTGTATTTTATCCAGCAGTTCATTTAAGTCAGTCCTCTTTCCATGGCTTACACCAACATGGCAACCAAGTAGAACACCGATGGAGTACACAGCATCATTGAATATTCTGTGAGCATCCTTCTTTGCAGTTTTTACTTTTATTGTTTGACCGGGTTAGTTTTTTAAATACAGTTGCACTGATAGACGTGATTACATTTTACTTAACATGTGATTTTAGTGGATATATATGCATTTTCATTCCCTTTTTATGGGTGAGCACAAAGTGCTCTGTCCATTCTGTAATCTCTCTTTGGGCTTCAAACCATGCCCATGCCACGCCAGTCACCTACATTGGTTCGTGGGCCTGCCTTTTAAAATCCGCTTGCTTTCATTTGTGAAAGGCATGCATATGTCATACCTTTTCCTGTGTTTAGCCCACCTACACAGCACCGGTAAAGTACCAAAAACATACGAGGCTCGATGTTTTCAGCCTGGAGTCCGGACTACTTCATCTGTTTATTTCCACGCAGCGTGATCGCGCTGCGTTTGTTTTTGCTTTCCAACGCTAATACCTCTAACTCGAACAAATGCGAGACCCGTCGCATTGAAATGGATGTTCAGTTAGTGCTCCATTGATTTACAGCGATCACTATTTCTTTTCACTTTCGTGTGAAACAGAGCCGCATAGGAACATATGATTTGGACTTTTAAATAAACAAACAGCATGTTTTCCACGCACCTGCATTTCAATAATAAGGAAAGACATACATTGCATTAGTAGAGGTGGCCTGAAGCTCTCACTGAGAATTAAAACAACTTCCCAAACGTAAATGAAGTAGGAACATTTATAGTTTTGCACATCAGAGACAAGATGATATCATTGCTCAATTATATTTGAGGATTTTGTTTTGCCATACTGCAGACAATATCGAGTGATGCTCATTTTAACCATTAATTACATGCCCAATACTTTGTGAGCACTCTGACAGCCTTATGGCAGTCAAGAGAAACCAACGATTCACCCTGTGATTTTTCTTAATTCATGTGGTTTTAGCCACCAACAGACAGAGAGTACTCTCAATAGACATTGTGCATGATACTTTTACCTGAGTGTCAAGGAAGGAGAGTTTGCATACGTTCACAATGTTTAGCATTTCTGATATGTAGTGTTTTTCTATAATGCTCTATCAGGTTCATAGTACCACATGAATGTTTTTCAGAAACGCCTTAATATCATTATATTGATCATTTACACAGAGTTTGAATTCACTGAGTTCATTGTACCTCGCTGAGTGCACAAAGTATAGTTAACATGTCAAACACACAAGTGAATCCTATTCTTATCATGATTACAGCAGCAGGCGGTTTAGATTAATTGTTTTAGGATACATACTATATCGGTTACAACTGGATGAGATTTTTAAAACAGGGGAACCTCCTCTCAGCTTTCCTCCATCTACTCATCTCCAATTTCAGATACTTAGCTGACAACAATTGTGATGCGGGGGTGGGGTCTGGCCACGGAGCGCGATGGCCGCCTGATCTGTGTGCTTCGTGACGCGGCTGGGCCTGGGCTGGAGACGGGGGCACTGCAGGGGCACGAAAACTCTTCCCGGGGGCACAGAGGAGACTGGAGAGCGCCATGAGGGCGGGGCCGCTTCTCAAGAGCGCTGCAGACCAACGGCCCCGGAGTAATCAGCACCGCGTCAGAGCCGCCTGGGAAAGAGCCCAGAGCCACGTCCTTCAGCATTCTCAGAGCTTGCTGCTGTCGAGGACGACCGGGGGGTCCAGAAGCAGAGCAGGTGCTCCTGAATGCGGGATCTTCACTGATCCCCCCCCCCCCCCACTGTCACTCTCACCAGCTTTCCAGTTTGCTGCTGGTGCGCTTTCTACGGTGGGGGCTTGGGGCTCCGGGAATCCAGAGCCTCGGAACCGCGATATCCTGGGACCGGCTTTCTGCAGCGGGCCCGATGCCTCCCTCCCAGGGGGGACACCGGGTGCCGTGGAGAGACTCACATTGTGCCGGGGTCCCTGAGAGACCCTGCCCTCCTCCCCAATTAGGGGTCCATCTGCTCTGTGCCTGCCTGCCCCCCCATCCAGATGTCAAGGAGGGGGTGCTGCGCACCACTAGGGGCCACGACGGAGGACGGACGGGCAAGTTGGCCTCTTTCTCACTGCTGGATGCCCTGCAATGCCTGCTGGACCTAGTACGCCCGCCACACCCCACGTTACATTGCTTGCGAAGACTGAGAGCCCTGGAGGAGCCCTCAACTGGCTGGGCACAGCGCCGCGGACCCTGAGATAGCGTTTATCACCACGGTTTGAACGACACCCCCAGTGGGCTGCCATCGGGACTTCGTCCTTGCTCAGTTACCTTGGGCAAGACCTGGTGGACCCACTGTCGCAGGGACCTCCGGTAGACGACCCACACCACGACGATAAAGGAACCGGTGCTCCCTGCCTAGTGGAGCACCTTTACCCCTGCACGTTGAGTCAGTGGACCGCGCTCTGTCGTCACATTGTTATCGTGACGGACAGACACCTTCCTCCTCTGTACTGCGTCCTCCTTCATTACTAGATTAGGGACTGCGCCGTGCCCCCCGCTGGGACTGAGCCACCCACCGGCTGCACTACGGTAAAATCCACGGCCCTTCAGCCTATCCCCCCTCCCACCCACCTACCCGTCCACTCAGAGTGGGACTAACTGCAGCATCGGGAGGGGACCCCTGAGACCCCTGGTCCCCCCCCCCACGCAGCCGATACCAGGCTCTGCGACGGAGGCCGGAGATGCCAGGCGGCCGGTCGTCCCACAAGAACTCAGGCAAGCCGGCAAGACAGTTGCTCTTTTCTGAGGCCTTGCTCCAGGCGAAAGGAGCCCCTCCAATGTTGGCGGCACAGCCATCTGCCACACACCTTGATATGGTAGACTCAGCCCAGGAATCCACTATGGATCGTATCCTTCAGGAAATTTCGGCAGTTGGCCATAGATTGGAGGGGATGGAGAGTGCAATGGTCTCATTGACTGTGGAAACAAAATCTATCCGTATGGAAATTGCAAGCTTTCATACTTGCGTCGTGGGGTTGGAACAACGGGTGTCAAGAGTGGAGGCCCACGCCTCTTTTTTCCAGGACAGAGACCAGGAACCCCTCTTTCTTAGCAGCAAGCTGACGGACTTGGAAGACAGGAGCCGAAGGGACAATGTCCGCTTTATAGGATTTCCTGAAAATATTGAGGGAGAGGACCTCCACAGATTCCTGCGAGACACGCTGCCTCGGCTGACTGGTATTACCTTTGAGCCACCCTTGGAGTTCCAAAGAGCTCACGGGACGTCCGCCCCGACCGATTATAGCCTGCCTTCTTCACCATACACAAGCCTGCCAACTTATACAGAAAGCACGTACACAAGGTCCTTGCCAGCTGGATGGACACACAATTCGAATATCGGCAGACTTTTCCAAGGAAACAAGGGACCGACGAAGGGCATTCCTGGCCCTCCGCCCTCAACTACGACAGCTGGAGGTGAAATACAGCCTGTTCAATTCGGCGAGAATGTGGATAACAAAAAATGGCGCATCCAAAGACTTCTATAACCCGGAAGACCTACGCTCTTTCTTGGATGGTCTGTCACTTACGGACTCTTCCACCTCGACATCACACCAAGACACAACGGTTGCAGATCAGGACACTCCCTCTCACGACCTTGCCCCAGGAGGGATCAGGGTCTGACCGCCACCCTTCTCTCCCCTGCCCCGGGGACGGGACTTGGAGAGACTCCTCAACAGCCACGATGACAGAGGACAGGTGCTGCACGCGGTGGCGCTTCACACGCAGATGGCAGACAGAGACAAATCCCGCTCCCCTTTAAAGCCCCTAGCGGAGCCCACTTGAACCTGTTATATCCTCTTGGATCACAGGAACCGAGAACCTGGCGACCACGGCCCCTCCTTGGCAGACCCTTCATTGACCCATCGACTGGCTGAGTACAGTTCTTTTCATTCCTTCACAATGTTGGGTGTTTTGCTATACCTTTGTTATTCTTGTCAAGCAAAGTTTTCTCACATACATAAAGTTGGGGTCGAGTAGATTCATGAAGATCGCTCATACCCTGCTGGGACTGATGATACGTGGGACAATACATGCTCCTTAAGCCTAGTAGCCCTGCAATTGCTCTAATAATATAGCTGTTAATATACTGATAATTGATTGAGTGTTTTTCACTGTTGTATCTCCGTTTTGAGATTCTCGCATTGCTCTTTGTATCCTCTCTTCCTTATATTTACTTCCATTCCGCTTCGCCACCCCTTTTTTAATGTCTAGCGCCCCCACCCTCGGTGGGCTTGTTCTCCGGCTGTGTGACGCTGCACTGCCTTGCCCCCCTGTTAAGGGACACCTGATCAAATTACATTTTATCATGCGATGCCCCCCTGGGGAGAACCCGGCTCCAAGACCCTGGTAAGCTAGTATCAACGGACAATGGTGGCCCTGTGCTGCGCCCCCGTTCCTGGCCGTGGCCCTGCCGGCCTTGCCTTGTGCTAGGACTAGTAAGGTTCGGGTACAGACCTGCAGATTAAAGTTTAGGCTTCCTGGGGCTCTAGTTAGCTCAATTTTTTCTCCTCCTCCCCCTCTTCCCTCTCTCCCCTGCTTCCCTCCTTTCCTTTCCCCTCCTCGATTCTTCCCTTTCTTGATCCTCCTCCCTTCCTTTTCTTTTCTTTTGTTCTTTGCTATCCCTCCTCCCCTGATCCGGAGGGGCGATATATGTCTGCCAAACTGAAGCTAGGAGGCGCCTTGTTATGTGTGGGATCCGTCTATGCCCCAATAGATCCCAAAAGACAATTTTTTCTCCGCCATCAATCGTCTCTTGACAGAGATTGGAGCTTCCAGGTACATTATTGGCGGAGACTGGAATATGGCCTGTGATGCCATATTAGACAGGACTGGGCCTCTGGACAACATCAATAATGGAGACAGAGCCTTACAGTCTGACGTAATGCATGACAACGGTCTGGTGGACCTATGGAGACTGACTCACCCGGGCGATAGGGAATATACCTTATCCCCAGTCCATGGTACCCAATCCCGACTGGACTACTTTCTCATTTCACACAGCCTTGTGGCACAAGCGCAGGACTCTCACATACTGAGTGGGGGCTTGTCGGGCCATTCCCCGATTCTCTTAGTCCTTCATCTGGGTATGGTGTCCCCAGGCCGCAAACCATGGCGATTTGCTGTCCACCGTTACCGAACCCCTCAGGGGAAGGCGCAGCTGCAGGCACACTCATCCACATATGTCCGGGACAATCTCAGGTCAGTGACATCCAGGAGGATTACCTGGGCTGCGGCCAAATCAACGATACGGGGACACATGATGCATGACGCCACACTGGCAAATAAAGACAGGGCAGAGCGGCAAACGACCCTAGAAACTGACATCACACGCCTGATGCAGCAATACACAGCCCACCCCTCACTCTCCACCCGCAGGGACTTGGAGAAAGCCCATATGGCTTTGAATGAAGTCTTTACCTCCCAGGCTGAATATGCGCTGCAACGCCTGCATGGACGGCATTACAAACAATGGGAGAAGGTTAGCCGTCTATTGGCCGCACAACTTCGCCAAAGAGCGTCGACCCTAGCTATACCGGCCATCAATGCCCAATCGGAGGAGATCCTCACGCACCCTCAGAACATAGTGGATGAATTTGCGACCTTCTATCGCCGCCTTTATACCTCGGACTCACAGTCCTCTCCTGCCCAGATAGAGGCCTTTCTCAGTACTGTCACCTTGCCCTCCCTCTCCGATGAAAGCCGAGAACTGCTGTGGGGGGACATCACCCATCAGGAAATTCTGCAAGTCGTCTCTGGTCTCCCGTATCACAAGTCGTCTGGAGAAGTTGGATTCCCAGCGGAACTCTACGAATGGGCGGGGAGGAAACGTTTGCTGTTCTACATGGGGCGCTGGACGAAGCTTGTCAGACTAGTTCACTGGGTGCGATATCCAATGCTGCCGTAATCGCTGTCATACCAAAACCGGGCCGAGACCCTCTGCTTTGTGGCAGTTACCGACCCATATCTCTTTTGAACTGGGATATTAAGATATTGGCCAGCATCCTAGCGGCCCGTCTGCGCAGGGTCATACCGTCCCTTATACATCAATCGCAGGTTGGCTTTGTGCTGGCACGCAGCTCACTGAATGATCTTCGTACCCTATGCCACGCTCTTTGGAGGGTTCGGGCTACCCCTGAGGCCGCCTTAGCACTGTCCCTCGATGCCGAAAAAGCATTTGACTGCATAGAATGGCCATACCTTTCAGCCTGGGTGACCAATTTATTTCCAAAGTACGTCTGCCATACGACCATCCCACGGCACGGGTCAACTGTGGAGGCTTCCTCTCGGATCCTTTTCCTATCTGCAGAGGGACAAGGCAGGGCTGCCCTCTTTCCCCTCTTTTGTTTCTGCTGGTGCTAGAGACACTGGCAGCCGCGATTCGCACTTCCCCTGGGATAGCGGGCATTCCCCTGCTGGGCGGTGTCACATCTAAACTCTACTTGTATGCTGACGACGTCCTACTCACTCTAACTGACCTGGACTGCTCACTGCCTGCCCTTATGGCGATTATAGATGGCTTTGCCCCTCTCTCGGGATATCGGGTAAACTGGGACAAGAGCGAAGCCCTCCCTCTGTCACGGGGGACGACGAAGTCAGTGATCCTGGGCTTTCCATTCCGCTGGACCCCGAAGCGCCTTAAATACTTGGGGATCCTTGTTAACTGTGGCCTGGAACGAATGACGGTAGACAATCTAGATCCTCTCATTGCACGTATGAGACTCGACTTTGACAAATGGGCCCAACTTGGCCTCTCTGTGTGGGGAAGGTTGCAGGTGGTGCGCATGGCCACAGTACCATGCCTTCATATATGTACTGGGACTTCTCCCCCCTTCAGATACCCCTCTCCATGTTGAGGTCGGTGGATGCCACAATCAGGACCTTTGTGTGGGGATCCACACGCCCCCGTCTAGCATCGGCCAAGCTAATAGCACGCAGGTCACACAGCGGAATGGGACTCCCCTTGGTGGAACATTACGCTCTAGTCCTCCATCTGTCGCCATTGGCTGCCACATTGTCTAGCCCTGCAGAGTCACCACAGTGGGTGTCAGTGGAGAGGGAGTTGCTCTCCCATAGTGGAGGCCTTAATGGACTTTACCACATGACCTCTGTCCCCCCCTGGCGACCCGATTCTAAAGGCGACGTGTGTGGCATAGCAGGGGGCCCACCGCCTCCTAGGGATCCACCACTCCCTCTACACCCAGGCTACCTTGTGGCATAATGATAGCATACACATAGGGGGTATAGCCCTGAACTGGACGCAATGGAGGGATGCCGGTATAACTAGCCTAGATCAGGTGTTGGAGACCGACAGGCTCAAACCTTTCACTAGTCTGAGGGAGGAATTCCGTCTCCATCCTACACAGAAGTGGAAATACCTACAACTCCAGCATTGTATGCGTCAAAATCCTGATATTGTCCATCGGGGACTACACCCCTCACCTATAATAGCCTACCTGAAGACATGGGGGAAACACATGGGTGTTATGGCTGGCCTGTACGAAGTCCTTATCAGCCATCTATTCTCTCGACCGGGCTTGGATAAGCTGCGTTTGCAGTGGCAAACCTGCCTCCAGCTGACTTTTGAAGAGGAGGATTGGGCAGACACGGTAGAAGCGTTGGACACAGGGACATGCGAGGCTCGCTTAAAGTTCTGCCTCTTCAAGATACACCACGACTGGTACTGGAACCCGGTGAAGCTACATAAGATTGGCCTTCTTCCACACGTGTCGTGTTGGCACTGCGCAGAGACGCGCTGTGATCTACTTCATGTACTCAGTAGCTGCCTGTCGGTGCAGCCTCTATGGAAGGCGGTGAAGCATGCCCTGACGGACTCCATGCTGCTTCCAACCCCCTTCACTACTCATGCTGCATGACATGACCTCCCTCCCAGCTTTATCACAACTGCAAACAAGACTCTTGCATACAGCCTTGGCAACTGCGAAAATATGTATTTTACGACACTGGAGATCTGCAACTTCCCCTACACCCGATGAATGGATTGTGGCTATGATTAGCAAAGCCACACATGAGAGAGTCATTTACAACCTTCAGGACCAGGCTGACATTTTTGCTCAGGTATGGACTCCCTTCCTTCCTGACGTCTAGCCGGTATCATTGTCACTACTGCTACCCCCCAACCGACCTCATGCACCTTCTACTCTCCTCTTCTTCCCCTCTCTATAACTGTTGCCCGATTTCCCCTCCCTCTCCTTCCCCCCCTTTCTTGTCAGCTGTTTTTTTAAAGGTTTGCGTCCCCCACCCATCTCCCCCCTCCACCTCCCATTTCCCTCCCTTTCCCCCCTTAGTATTGATTAGTATTGCTTAATTCGTTACCTGTCGCTGATCGCCCCATCACTATTATTCACTATTATTCACTATTATTCACTATTATTCACTATTATTTTCTTTTGACCTCCTTTTCTCTCTTACCCCCACCACTGTTTTGTTCTACAGATATTGATGTGCGTGCCATGTTTTTACAGCTGCACCTCAGGCAACACGCATGCATTTCTTTTCTGGATCATATTGTGCACGAACTGATGTTTACTAGCCTTATTCATATGGATTATTCTCTTGCCCTGTGAGGCTGTGTTATACTGTAATTACATGGTATGTTACCGGCTGTTAAATGCAATAAAAAATTACAATACAAAAAACAATGGTGATGCAAGCTAAGGGAAGCTTTGTGGACAAGAGAACGTCTGCAGCGGTCAGCTTTTGACCCTCCTTCTGCACTGTTTGTTCATGCAAAGTTTGATACTGAAGGAGGATGAGATCAACATATTTAAAACCTAGTGCAATGCTCCATAACCATGAGTGTGTTTTCAGTGATAGTAATAACAGATTCTTCTTCTTCTTCTTCTTCTTCTTCTTATTATTATTATTATTATTAGTATTATTGCTGATTGATATTTACAGTCTGCAATTTACTACTACTAGATGGCAACATTTAAAAACAGAAAGGAGGGCATTTTTGAAAACTAAATTGTGGGAATGACCGGATCTTCCTAATGATCATACCCCATGATACAGACAGAGATCAGCACTGATATCCTCAGTCCAGGAACTTTTCACTTACATTGGTCACGTACCTGTAGGCTTGACACTCACCTATGTTAGTTCACAGAGACATGCACATTGGTCTACAAAGTAGGAACACACTGACAGCTATGTTACAGGTAGGTCACATACAACAGAAACCATTATGATGATGGAGGCTCTGGTACAACATTTTCACATGTCAGACACATATGGACACACACATGACACCATTTGACTACCTCCAGTGCCAAACTGGTCACCTTGGTTGGAAAACACACTTCCACCCCAGTGTCCTGACAGTCTGGCCATTTTAGTTACACTCCACATACTCATGCCAATCAGTACCTGGTTTCATCCTTGTCCACGTCTCATGTCTGCCTGCAATTCCCATCTGCCTCTGACACTGTCTGTGACTTGCCAATGATGAAGAGCCAAACAGAAACTCAGCAAATCTGTGATTGATAGAGATGAGGGATAGGACATAGCTGTAAATATACATCAATTCTGGCAAGTCATTTTCACAAGTGTGACTTTGCATGTGCAGTAACAAATCAGGACACTTTATACCACTCTGTTCTGTACACAATACCAAGTTACAAACTGCATGCACAACTGACTCATTGGCATTGAAGCTACCTAAACCTTATGGATGATTGTAAATAGAAGGTGCCATGCCAGCCATCAATTCTAGATTACAAAATAAAATCTCACCATTAAAAAGCCATCACATACCTTGAGTCAGTTGAAGTACTGATTGATGACATCTTCCCCGAAGTCTCCTGCTTCATCTTCATCTGGCTCATCTTCACTTGGCAAATCTGCATTTTCACACACAGGTTCTGCTGCCTCCCTCTCATCTTGTATTAAAGGTATCTGACACCTCAGGGCAAGGTTGCGGAGCATGCAGCAGGTAACAATTATTTGACATACCTTGCTGGGTGAGTAGAGGAGGGCTCCTCCAAATATGTGCAGGCACCAAAATCTTGCCTACAGGAGCCCAAAGTTCAACTCAGCAACACGCTTTGTCCTTCCATGGGCCACATTGTAGCAGACTTCCCCTGGCATGGTTGGGTACCTCACTGGTGTCAACAGCCAAGGACAGTTTGTATAGCCTGTAAGGAATAGGTATAACAACACAAACATATATCTAGGACATGCACAGTTGTGATAGCAAGAGAGATATTTAGCAAACACACATGTCAAATGTGATTTACCAACCAGCCAGGCTGTCTCTATGTAGAGTTGTGGCATCAGCAGTGGGTTATTGCTGTTGTGCATGATGAAGTACACATGGACTGATCCTGGATACTTCGTACAGACTTGTGAAATGTACTGGTCTGCCAAACACTTCACTTGGACGTTGATGGAGTAGTAGTGTTTCCTGTTCTCTTATACCTGTTCATTGGCACTGGGAGGAGCCAAGACAACATGGGTGCCATCTATGGCTCCAACCACATGTGGAATGTGTCCCATAGCACAAAACTCCGCCTTCACATTGGCCAAATCTGCAAGTTGGGGAAACCTGATGTAACTGTCCAGGTGTTTCAACAATGCACACAGTACATCCTTCAAAACTAGACTGAACATGGACTGAAACATCTGCAGTTAGGGCCACTGTATTCTGAAAGGACCCAGGGGTCAGGAAGTGTAGCATTGACATGACTTGAAAGATGAGAGGTATGCTATTGGGATTGCGAATGGCAGGCATTAGATCTGGCTCCAACTGTTCACAAAGGTCCATGATTGTCTGCCTATTCAGGCGATAGATCTGTATTACATGTCTGTCCTCCATGGTGTGCAGGTCTCATAGTGGGCGTACACTGAAGGTTGTCTACCTTTCCTGATGCCAGGGTAACTATGTGGAAAATCAAATAGATTGTAGGTGAGTTTTGCAGTATACACATAATAACTATGTTCATACATAAGTCGGACATATCTGCTGTCAATGTCAGAGACAACATATGACATCTGAAGTACAGCATCTTGCTATGCATCCTATGACACTCCTCTTGGTTCACATTCCCTGAATCCACTGATGTACTATACATGCATATTTATCTGTGACTGTCACTGTTTGATAGTCCACCTTAGTGTACATGTGAAACATATTTGTAGCACCTATGCTACATTACCAACGCACATAGGATGTTGAGAATAGGTGTACATTTCCATCATTCCCTCTGTCACACAGCTTTTACTACTGACATGCAATATTGGACCATTAAATATGAAGGCAGCAATCAGTGATATTTCGCACAATATAGGGAATTGATAATGATGCAGATTCCCATAATTTTCCATACATATAATTGCATCAAAATGGCAGCTGCCCTACCTATTGTACTGGACATGATGAAGTGACCTCACTCCGCCAGCGGATGTCGTCATGGCAGTAGGTGGTTACAACTGTGGTGTATATTGCCATTGGAAAACATTGCCGCCTTTGGCACACTTGGGCCAATGGTGATGTCCGCAGGCCGTGACAGACCTGTATGTGGCGGATGTGACTGCCATCTTCTGCAGTATTGCTCACTTGACTCTTGACACTCCTGCCAGCAAGACCTCCACTACCTGAGTTGGTGTGTACTGCCTCTGGGAGCTATCATGCCATGTCCTGCAGGTGATAGGGCCCCAGCCTTCACTCCATAAGAGCTGTACAACGTTGTGGAGGAGGTCCTACCCCTGTATGAATAGCTATATGGTGCACAAGAGAAGCAGGTGAGTCCAATGTGAAATTTGTGAAAGGTGGAGTATATGATGGTGTACATGAAATGTTTATTAGTGAAGGTTTCGCCGTTCATGTCTGGGTGTATGGAAATGTGTACATGTGCATAGGCAGACATATGTTTATGTTATGTTTATGTTGACAAATCATCTTGTGCAGGAATAGTTTGTGTTTTTGCTGTACTAATAGAATGGTGATGTAATGTTAAGATATTCTAACCCTAAATGGCATTTTTGTCATGTAGGGTTGTGGGAAGTATGTTGTTGTGAGATGATGTTGGCTCAAATTTCTATCTGAGGGTGTTTTACACATACATGTGATGTTACTGATTTGTATGGTGTAATGTATGTGTATGTAAAGAATGTGATGACCCTTGCTGTTTCTCAGCATCAGCATCGGCAGAAGAAGGTGAAGGTGCACAGCCGAGTGGGGAAGCTCCTTGCAATGGGGCCCGAAGTGCTGATACCACTGACACCGAGGGACCCAGTGGGCAAGGGGAGTGCCACGGGGGAAGACAAGATCCAGTTCTTCATCTTCAGAATCCTCCTCCAGTGGACACTCCCTGGTGGTGACGGACCCATCTGGGACCACCCCAGTACCATCTAAGTCCACCACCCTCATTACTACTACCACCCTCCATGTAGCTCCCCACCCGGTTGGCCGTGCCCTCTCACCCAAGTGGGTGGGCGTCTCATTTGCAGCAGGCTACTCTGCCCCTGTCAGCCCTGCTGCCCTCAATGTGGAGGCTATTGATCTCCTGAGGGCCATCTCTGTGGGTCAGTTGACCATTGTGAATCCCATCCAGGGACTAGCAACTCAGATCCAACAGAGTAATGTGTTCCTGGAGGGCATTCATGGTGCACTGACTGGCCTATAGAGACCCTTTCAGGCTTTGGTCTCCAATCTGATGGATGCCAGTCACCCTTTGTCTCCTGTCCCCCTCCGCCTTCCTCTTACCAATCCCAAACCCCTCTTCCTCAACCCATTCAAAGCACCAAAGCACACAGACAGACAAACATGCATCAACCGCAACATCCAAGGGTAGCTCGGACAAACACAAGCACCACAAGACATACCACCAGCATGCACATAAGCAACATTCAGATGCACACAAAGCAACAGTCACAACCTGCCCTGACATCCCCAACACCCCAGCATCACTGACAGCATACCTGACACATCTGCAGCCACTACACCAAAATTTACTGATCCAGCAACCACACCATTCCTACCCACAGACAGCACCACACCAGATTCTCAGACATCCACCCCAGTCACCACACCAGCTGACACTACAAACACTGACACACCTACATGCAGCACATCCACCATACCTGCAGTCACCACCCCAACAGTCACCCACCCACCACAGCATCCCCCTGCACCTCCAACCCCTCATCCCAAGACACATAAATGCAAGCACTCAACCTCCCAAGAGATACACACCACCCACAAACATACCTCAAACAAACATGCACCCACTACATAAAAAACTACACCTCAGACAACTACTCTCTCTCCTTACACACCCAGACTCTTTTGCTATGATCATACTCGTTTGTCTAAAAAAGCTTTCCTTTAAGAGTTTGCTCTTTGTCCTACTCCTCACCCACCCCATGATACCCCTAGATGTTCTGTGTTCCTCCACAAGTCCGGCTCTATGTCCTCCCCTACCCCACCTGCAAGTACCCATGCCCCTCCCCTGGCAAGAGGTCTACCCCTCCTAAAAAAAACAATCCTCCTCTAAACCTAAGATTAAGTCAAGACCCTCTCCCAAACCATATCCCAAAGGCCCCCCTCCAAAACCTACGCCCAAACCCTGGCTGACATAGTTGTGTGTCTATATGTGTGTGTTGCTTGGGCTACCTGTGTTGTTTATCCAGCATGTGAGGTTGTGTGCAGTGCTTTTGTCTGAAAATGGTAGGGTGTATGTTGTGTGATGGACAATTGTGTGTTCAAGATTTTCTGTAGTGTTGGTACTGAGTGTTGTTTGTGTTGGGATGTGTTGGTGTGTTATGTGGCTTTGTATGCTTTGACTGTGTGTGTATACATGTTTTGTGCAAGGTACGTTAGATACGATGCTTTGTGTAAGTCGATCAGTAAGTAATATGGTTTGTGTAGTTGTGCATATCTTTTGCCTGTTGGTGTTACATTGTGATGTATGTGTGATGTGTCCCCTGTGGGTCCCTGTCATGAGATTGGAAATGGTGAGGTTGTCTTGTGGTTGTGACATGTTGTGGTGTTGTGGGGTACTGTGAGAGTGTGGGCTTGTGCAGTGTTTCCGTGCGTACCTGTGTGTGTTTGTGACGTGTGTATGTATGTGGGGCAGTAGTGTAGTTGTTGTGTATATGCAAGTGTGTGTGTGGCTGTATGTGAGTGTGCGTGTTAGTGTGCGGTTATGTGTGAATGTCACCCTTGCGCCCACTTCCCAGATGTATGTTGTGTGAGCATACAAAATTGACAATCTACAACAGTACCAGGTAAGTGTGTGTATTTAGGGTTGCTGTTGTCATCATCGTTGCGGAAACCAGAGTAGTTGGGCGAGCAGGAGCAGCAGGAAGTCGTCTGGTTCAGGTTCCATGGTGGCTCCGGACAAGTATGGCTTCCTGAAGCTGAGTGTCTCCTTCTATGCAGTTGGTTTCCACCTGGATTTCCGTGGTATGACCACTGCGGAAACCTTGGCGGTGTGTAAGCTTGTAATCAGTCAGGTGGAAACATGGCCTCCTCTGGCCTGCAGGTGGCTACAGTCGTCCGTGGTGGCCAGACCGCAGTGGCGGTACCAGTCATGCTTTGGCTGTTTTCTGTACTGAGTGCCACCAATGTCATAATTTGGAGGTCTTCTCCGCCAGCCTGTTGGTGTCACGACCGCCACCACTAAGATGGTCCTGAGACCGCCAAACTCGTAATGGGGCTCTTAGTGAACATTGTTGAAGATGTCTCCATATGCTTTGATGGAAATTATAGCAACAGCCTTGGGTGGCTGTGTGGGTGTACATTTTTAAAACTGTGTGAATCATCACTTGTTTAAAGTTTTTTGTGGGTAATAATTTTTTGTCTTATGTTTAATGTGGTTTAAGAATTTGTGGTAAGTGCTGCTTTGTTTGTTTGGTAGTAGGCCATATATAAAAGGAATGTTTGTTTTTGATATTCACAATATGGGGTATATATGAGTGAATGGTTTGGGACACATTTAGAAGGTCCCATCCATCATCCAGGTGTGACAGTGGGTTAGATTTAGTATGTTATTTACTATAGCGAAAATATAAGGATTTGTTTATTCTTGTTTAGATTGTCATATGAAAGGAAAGTTTTGTCATTATGTGTCATTGTTCGATGTTCGGATATTTATATGTCTTTGTATCTTATAGGGGAAGGTGGAATGTCACTGGTAGCTTTTTTAGTTCTTGCAATTACACTATTTAAAGTGGGTATAAGAGGTGGTTGATCTGTGATGTGCACAGGGACTTTAAGCAATATGGGGGTCATTCTGACGCTGACGGGCGGCGGAGGCCACCCGCCAAAGTCCCGCCAGCAGAATACCGCTGCGCGGTCAAAAGACCGCCGCAGTAATTCTGAGTTTCCCGCTGGGCTGGCGGGCGACCGCCAGAAGGCCGCCCGCCAGCCCAGCGGGAAACCCCCTTCCATGAGGATGCCGGCTCCGAATGGAGCCGGAGGAGTGGAAGGGGTGCGACGGGTGCAGTTGCACCCGTCGCGATTTTCAGTGTCTGCTTAGCAGACACTGAAAATCTTGGTGGGGCCCTGTTAGGGGGCCCCTGCGGTGCCCATGCCATTGGCATGGGCACTGCAGGGGCCCCCAGGGGCCCCACGACACCCGTTACCGCCAGCCAGGTTCTGGCGGTCAAAACCGCCAGAACCAGGCTGGCGGTAAGGGGGTTGGAATCCCCATGCCGGCGCTGCTTGCAGCGCCGCCATGGAGGATTCCCTTGGGCAGCGGGAAACCGGCGGGACACCGCCGGTTTCCCGTTTCTGACCGCGGCTGTACCACCGCGGTCAGAATGCCCATGGGAGCACCGCCAGCCTGTTGGCGGTGCTCCCGCGGTCGTTGGCCCTGGCGGTCCATGACCGCCAGGGTCAGAATGACCCCCTATATCTTTTAGGACTTTGGTAGTGGGTTTCTGGGAGCTAGTGCTTGCCGCTCTTCTATCCTGTACTACCTCCCTTACTTCCATTTATGTCACATGGGGGGGTTGTGTTCTCTTACATGAATTACAAAATCATCTTTTGTAGTGGACTTACCATAGCATGCTTTGTAATAATATTTGATACATTTCCACTTATGCATTTTCTTGGTTATAGGTGTAACTCAAGTGACTTAGTAACTGCTTTGCTTTCTCAGATGTAATACAATTTGCTTGTTGTGTTATTGTATATGAAAGTAGTTTAACAGTAGAAATAATGTTTTTAAGGTTTTACTTTTGTTATTTACATATAAAATTATGCAACTACTTTTAAAACTGTGGTTTCATTTTAAATGTTTACTTGTTGATACTTTGCAGAGGTTAGGGTCATTAGGTATATTTTTACTCACTTTTGGATTGAGTTCCTAATTTTTAAATACATTTTGTATACCTACTATGTTAAATCTTATTGCTGGTTGGTAATAGGTGTTTTGTTCTGGCAGGTTATCACATTTCATAGTCCTCGTGTTTTCTTTTCAGAATGACATGTAAAGAGAAGAAGGTTTAACCCTTTAATCCCCATGGACGTAATGGTTACATCCGTGGCTGCGCCTCTCAGGTCCCACGGACGTAACCATTACGTCCAGCGACCGGCCCTCGGGGGAAGCGCACCCCCAGAGGGCCGTCCGCCCACCCACCCAGGTCAGGGTTGAAAGGGGAATTGCTTCCCCTTCCATCCTGACCCCCCACCAATGACGTCCGCACACGATTGCACGCTGACATTATCAAAGATTGCAAGACGTGCAGGAAGCCATTTGCTTCCAGCGCGTCACCCGATAACAGTTTGTTTCACCTTTTTGTTCTAATTCAAAGCTTTTGCTTCGATTGCTGTGACTTGTTGCGGTTTTGGCAATGGTTGTCCTGTGGTTTGCATAGTTGCATGTTTTAGGTAAGTAAATACATTTACTCCAAAGAAGTATTGTTGCCATGCATAAATGAAATGTTTGTAGGTGGTGTACTGAATGCAGGATTGTTGGTGAAATTGTTCTTAGATTAATGCACAATGATTATTGTGTTGTCTTATGTCTAATTTGCATTTTTTTTTCTTTTTAGTGGGATATCCTTGGCGATTGCTGTGGCTTTGCAGAGTAGTTGCTGGTGAGTCAAGCTTTTTCACGCAAATGAGCGTTATAGTTTTTGAGTTTAAAACTCTTAGTGATAAAGCTAGACTTTGTTTATTACTCATCTTGCACATTGCTGGTTGTTGGTGGTGCATTTGTCCAGTTCAGTTACTTTTTGTAAGAAGGATCATGGCGAGCCATAGGATGACCTCTCAGCAGTTTGTTGATGTGCTTTTTGAGACGTCTTCTGACCATGATTATGAGACTGACCCTGCATCTGAGGCAGAGGAGGAAGTGCAAGATTCTGGAAGTGAATTTCCTGTCAGAGAGGAATCATCGGATGATGAAGCCACTCTCAGTGCTGATGAAGGGCCTGTTTTAGAGGAGGACACTGATGTGCCAATGGTGCAGCAGTCAGCGGCTGAAAGGATTCCCTTTGGAAGACCTGACACGTGGGTTGCACCAAACATGGAGCAGCCACATCTGCCTGCGTTTACTGGTTTCCCAGGCTGTCGAGTAATAGGGAAAACTTTCTGCCTGTCAACTTCTTTGAGTTGTTTATGGATGATATACTTTTGGAAGAGATTGTTGAGCAGACTAATTTGTATGCAGAGCAGTGTTTGAGGGACAAGGCTGCCAGACTTAGGCCACACTCTAGAGCTAGCCGGTGGATTCCCACAAATCTGAAAGAGTTGAAAAAGTTCTTGGGTTCAACTTTATTGATGGGCTGAAAAGGAAGCCATCACTGTCTTCATATTGGTTTACTAGTCCCTTGATGGCAACTGCTATATTTCCTGCAATTATGAGTCGTAACCAGTATGAGCTTTTTCTTCGGATGTTGCATTTTGCAGCTAATGATTTAGACTTTACACGAGATCACCCTGACTCTGACCGCCTTTTTAAGATTACACCTGTCCTTGTTTATTTGGTAGATCGTTTTTCAGAGATCTATGGTCCAGGCAAAGAAATATCTGTAGATGAGTCTTTGGTCCTGTTCAAGGGTCGTTTGTTTTTTAGGCAGTACATTCCTGGCAAGAGGGCACGGTATGGAATTAAATTGTATATGCTGTCTGAAAGTAGTACAGGATATGTTTATAATTTCCGGATCTACACTGGTAGGGATTCCAGTTTTGTCCACCCACTTTTGGAGTTAGTGAGAAGATTGTGTGGGAACTTGGTAGACGACTGTTTAACAAAGGTCACCATATATATGTAAATAACTTCTACACTGGAGTTCAGTTGTTCAAGGAGTTGTTCAGAGTGGACACTATTGCTTGTGGCACAATCTGCTCTAATCGGAAAGTCTATCCAAGAGAGCTTGTCTGTAAAATCTTGAGAAGGGACAGTGCAGTGCCTTGCTGAATGATGAGCTGCTAGCTCTGAAATTTGTAGACAGGAAGGATGTGTACATGCTAACTACCATCCATGATGAGAGTACTTCACCTGTGGCTGTTTGGGGTCAAGTTGCTGAAGTGCGCAAACCTGTGTGCATTTTAGACTACAATAAGCACATGGGTGGTGTTGATAGAGTAGATCAGAGGTTGGAACCTTACACTGCTGCTCGTAAGTCTTATGTTTGGTATAAGAAATTAGCGGTTCACCTGTTCCACTTGGCAACTTTTAATGCTTTTGTTGTGTTCAAGGATAGTTCTCCAGAGTCAAGGATGACATTTGTGAAATTTCAGGAGTAAGCCTTGTTGTGCTCGAACAGGCAAAAGTTCCTAGAGCAGTGGTGAAGGATGTGGCTAGATTGAAAGATCATCACTTTGCTGAGCACATTCCTCCCATGGCAAAAAAAAACTTTCCTGCTAAGAAATGTAGAGTCTGTGCTCGAAGAGGTATCAGGAAGGAGACTAGGATGTACTGCCCTGATTGTCCTTCAAAGCCTGGGCTGTGTGTGGGTGGCTGTTTCAGGAGCTACCACACACAGAAGAATTATTGGGAAAATACTGTGGGCGTAAACTGCTGTTTTAAATTTTCATATGTTTAGTTTCACGGTTGGCATTACTGTCTTGTACTCAGTTAGAGCTTTTGTGTTTGTATTTTTGCACTTATTTATAATTAGTGGTTTCTTTGTGGTTTGAAAACAAAAAAAATGGTGATGCGGTGTGTGTGTGGTGGCGCTTGACTGGCAGTGTGTGTGGGGCGGCGCTTGGCTGGCGGTTTGTGTGGGGTGGTGCTTGACTGGCGGTGTGCATAGGGTGGTGCTTGGCTGGCAGTGTGAGTGGGGTGGCGCTGTGCGTAGGGTGGCGCTTGGCTGACAGTGTGAGTGGGGTGGCGCTTGGCTGGCAGTGTGAGTGGGGTGGTGCCTGGCTGGCAGTGTGCGTGGGGTGGTGCTTGGCTGGTGGTGTAAATATTGACTGTTGGCTATTGGTTACTGCAACACACTGCCACCCAAACACCAGACCACACACTCCCATCAGCTGGTGTGATTGCTGTATCAGGCATGAGGGCATTTGTAAGTGATGGGCCCTTGAGTGGCAGTGTCTGTCTATGCGAGTGTTGAAATGTGCTGGGCCCGTGGCTGGTGGTGTGAATGGTCTTGTGCATGTCATGTATGAAAGGTGTGTGAATGGACTGTAAAGTGGTTGGTGCCTTGTCGTGGCTTTACAGCTCACGATCTGTGAGTCACTGGTTCAGTTTTTTGGCTTTTCAGTTATTAGCAGTGCATTTCATTTTTGTGAAATCTCTTGTTAATAAAATTTGATCTCCTGAATCATCACTCACCCTGGTGCCAAATTCAACCAGCTGTGTGTTAAAAATAACAAAACCTGCTCCGCGGTAATCATCAAAATGATCTATTGCAAACCTATCTGTGTTTGGAGGGAGGGGGGCACCTATGTTTTTGGTCCTGGGTGCGGCCTTCATGTAGGGAAACCTATCAAACCCAGACATGTTTTAAAACTAGACACCCCAAGGAGTCCAGGGAGGTGTGGCTTGCCTAGATCCCCCAACATTTTCCTAACCAGACTCCTCTGCAAACCTCAAAGTTTGCTTAAAAAAGCATATTTTCCTCACTTTTCTTTGTAGGATCACTGCTCCGGCACAAATTTCCTACCACCCAGCGTTCCGCTAAATATCCCAAGTAAAACGATACCTCACTTGTGTGGGTCCCCAAAGCAGAGTCAGCCTAAAAGATGTATAAAATAAAAATATGTACTTATCAACTCGCTGTGCTAACCCCTCAATCTCTACAGGTTATTGGCATTTTTCTGTTGCAGGCACCTGGGCCACCCACACAAGTGAGGTATCATTTTTTATCAGGAGACTTGGGGGAACACTGGGTGGAAGGAAATTTGTGGCTCCTCTCAGATTCCAGAACTTTCTGTCACCGAAATTTGAGGAAAAAGTGTTTTTTTAGCCAAATTTTGAGGTTTGCAGAGGATTCTGGGTAAGAAAAAACTGGGGGATCCACGCAAGTCACACCTTCCTGGCCTCCCTCAGGTATCTAGTTTTCAGAAATGTTTGGGTTTGGTAGGTTTCCCTGTATGGCTGCGGAGCCCAGGACCAAAAACACAGGTGCCCCCTCGCAAAAAAACAGTTAGTTTTGTATTTGATAATTTTGATGTTTCCACATAGTGTTTTGGGGCATTTCCTGTCGCAGGCACTAGGCTTACCCACACAAGTGAAGTACCATTTTTATCGGGAGACTTGGGGGAAAGCTGGGTGGAATTAAATTTGTGGCTTCTCTCAGATTCCAGAACTTTCTGTCACCGAAATATGAGGAAAAAGTGTTTTTTTAGCCACAATTTGAGGTATGCAAGGGATTTTGGGTAACAGAACCTGGTGAGAGCCCCACAAGTCACCCCATCTTGGATTCCCCTAGGTGTCTAGTTTTTAAAAATGCACAGGGTTGGTAGGTTTCCCTACGTGCAGGCTGAGCTAGAGGCCAAAATCCACAGCTAGGCCCTTTGTAAAAAAAACAGCTCTGTTTTCTTTGGAAAATGTGATAGGTCCACATTGTGTTTTGGGGCATTTCCTGTCGCGGGCACTAGGCCTACCCACACAAGTAAGATACCATTTTTATCGGGAGGCTTGGGGGAACGCTGGGTGGAATTAAATTTGCGGCTTCTCTCAGATTCCAGAACTTCCTGTCACCGAAATGAGAGGAAAAAGTGTTTTTTTGGCCAAATTTTGAGGTTTCCAAAGGATTCTGGTGAGAGCCCCACAAGTTACCTCATATTGGATTCCCCTAGGTGTCTAGTTTTAAAAAATTGCACAGGTTTGGTAGATTTCCATAGGTGCCAGCTGAGCTAGAGGCCAAAATCCACAGCTAGGTACTTTGCAAAAAAACTGCTCTGTTTTCTTTGGGAAAATGTGATGTGTCCAGGTTGTGTCTTGGGGCATTTCCTGTTGCGGGCGCTAGGCCTACTCACACAAGTGAGATACCATTTTTATTGGGAGACTTGGGGGAACGCTGGGTGGAAGGAAATTTGTTGCTCCTCTCAGATTCCAGAACTTTCTGTCACCGAAATGTAGGGAAAAAGTGGTTTTGTTGCCCAAATTTTGAGGTTTGCAAAGGATTCTGGGTAACAGATCCTGGTGAGAGCCCCACAAGTCACCCCATCTTGGATTCCCCTAGGTGTCTAGTTTTCAAAAATGCGCAGGTTTGGTAGGTTTCCCTAGGTGCCTGAGCTAGAGGCCAAAATCTGCAGCTAGGCACTTTGCAAAAAATATGTCAGATTTCAATGTAAAAATGTGATGTGTCCATGTTGCGTTTCCTGTCACGAGCATTAGGCCTACCCTCGCAAGTGAGGTACCATTTTTATCAGGAGACTTAGGGGAACACAGAATAGCAAAACAAGTGTTATTGCCTCTTGTCTTTCTCTACATTTTTTTCTTCCAAATGTAAGACAGTGTGTAAAACAGAAGTCTGAGAAATGTCCTGTAATTCACATGCTGGTATGGGCACCACAGAATTCAGAGATGTGCAAATAACCACTGCTTCTCAACACCTTATCTTGTGCCCATTTTAGAAATACAAAGGTTTTCTTGATACCTATTTTTCACTCTTTATATTTCAGCAAATGAATTGCTGTATACCCGGTATGGAATGAAAACCCATTGCAAGGTGCAGCTCATTTATTGGTTATGGATACCTAGGGTTCTTGATGAACTTACAAGCCCTACATATCCCTGCAACCACAAGAGTCCAGCAGACATAACAGTATATTGCTTTAAAAAATCTGACATCACAGGAAAAAGTTACAGAGTAAAACGTGGAGAAAAATGGCTGTTTTTTCACCCCCAATTTCAATATTTTTTCATTTCATCTGTTATTTTCTGTAGGAAACCCTTGTAGGATCTACACAAATTACCCCTTGCTAAATTCAGAATTGTGTCTACTTTTCACAAATGTTTAGCTGTCCGGGATCCAGCATTGGTTTCGCACCCATTTCTGTCACTAACTGGAAGAAGGCTGAAGGCACAACAAATAGTAAAAAGGGGGTATGTCCCAGTAAACCCTTTGTTGATGCCATTTTCAGGGGAAAAACCACACGCCTTCTTCTGCAGCATTTTTTCCCATTTTTATTTTAAAAAATGAAATTTTTGCTGTAATTTGCCAAATTTCTTGGTCTCCTTCAGGGGAACCCACAAAGTCTGGGTACCTCTAGAATCCTTAGTATAAAAAGGACACAGATTTGGCATGGGTAGCGTATGTGGACAAAAAGTTAGACAAAAAGATAGAGCAAAAAGATATGTTATGTTTGTCCAATCAATATCTGGGTTATATTTCATAAGCCAAGGGATACCTAAGTTTGGTTGAAACTGAGGCGTCTGAATGAGGTCATTCTTAACAAATTCCACATGGGATTACTGCAAGATTAGACATAGGTTGGAAGTAAAATGGGTGATAGGACCTGACTTGATGATACTATCATCAATGAGTTTGACTTCGTTGATGCAGTCTTTTTAACATAGAGGAATACCCAGATCCTTAGCTAGCTGTTGATCCATAAAATTCCCCGTAGGACCAGAGTCTACTCTGATATGTATGTCTGTAGACTTATCCTCCCATAGAATAGAATGTGAGTATACACAAAGAGATGATGGGGAGGGGGCAGAGGAGAAATCAAAGCTAGGTTTTGTGAGACCATAAGACATGGACTACCCAAAACGCTCGCCACAACATGCTTCAGGAGCGCTAGTTTCCCTAATCCTCTCTTTTCTTTGGTTTCACAGGAGACTCTGGCAAGAAATGATCTGATTTTTCCTAATATTCACAAAGCCTTTTATTACAGTGTCTCTGTCACTCCTTAACACTTAAGGGTCCTCGAACACTATCTATTTGCATTGACTCTTGTTCCTCAGTTGGTTTCTCGGGTTCAGACTTTCTTTCTATATACAAGATTACTCTGTTATCTGAACACCCTTTCTCTCTGCATGGATCACTTAATCTGTGGTATAGTTTTCCCACTGGATCAATAAGATCATTGTAAGTTTCAGGAGGATACACGACTTGGGCCAGTAGGTCCTTTATCTAATTTTTCAGTCCCCTATAAAATATGGCACTAAGTTTGGTTTCTGGCCATCCTGCTTTTGTCACTAGTCTATTGAAGTTGGAGATATATGTCATGAGATCCTTAGAGACAGATTTACTTGCATGAAAATTGGCAGCGCCGCGCTGCGTCACTTTAGAAACACAGGGATGCACCGTATTTATTAGAATATGGGGCAGCTCTGCGTTTCCCTCTGCGTTTCCCCCTGCGCTGGCGCTAAATCTAGCTCCCAGCACCAATGCAGGCATCCTTGAACCATCGTGCAAGGATGTCTGCATTGAGGGGATTGATTGCTTATGTGTGGGAAGTTGTCCCTTCCTGCACATAATCAATCACCAATGGCGATTTGGCACTTCTGTGTGTGCTGCACAATGAAGCACACTCAGAAGTGCCAAAGCGTCATTTTGAAAGATTGTTTATGTGCAGGAAGGGACATCTTCCTGCACATAAACAATCATTTCTGGTATTTTGATCTTTCTAAGCATGGTGCAGAATGCAGCACACAGAGAAAAAGCAAAAAACAAGGAGGAATAAAAGTATTCCTCCTTGTTGCGCCTTGCTAATGCCATCCCTGGGGTGGCGTTAGATTTGGGTGCTGCGTCAGGTGTACAAAAATACGTAAATCTGGGGCAGCGTCAAAATGCAATGGCTGTTGCTGTGGCACGCTCACAGCAACACCCATTGTTCCCCCTTCCAAGCAAAGTGCTGCATGTGAAGGGGGCCGTATTTACAAGGTGGCGTAAGCCCAGAAAAAGTGGCTTAACGCCACCTTGTAAATATGACATAGGGAATAGCGCCAACAGAGCATCACATAAAGTGGTGCTAGGGGCTCATAAATATGCCCCTCAGTATCTTGCTTTAAATTTAACAACTCTAGTATCCACTGACTCGATGAAGAAATGTCAATCAAGAAGCCTCCGTAATTTAGTCTTAAAGTCATTATAATCATACCACAAGAGATTATTACTTCCCGCTAGCGGGATAGACCATTTGGCTGCTGTACCCCCTAGACACAACAAAACAAAGGCTCCTTTTGCTTGTTCTGTAAAACACAGGAAGCTTTGCACAAAAAGTGCAGATGGCACTGATTAGTGAATGTAACAAATTTAATGGGATCCCCTGTGAACCATTCAGGTGGAACTACAGGAATGATGGAGGAGTAGTAATGTGAATTACGAGAGTAATAGCTCTAAGTGGAGTGACCAGAGGAAAAAGTATTCCCAAAGGCCCTTTGACTAGTTCCAGGAGTAAAGTTAGGTGCCACCATGTTGTGATGCGTCTACCCTAAGAGTGAGTGCTTGTGTCGCTTTTTACACATTGCCTATCATGTTTGCCAGATCAGCTAAAGTGACATTGTGTTCCTATCACTCAGGCAGAAAGTTTAGGTGGGCTTGGAGTTCTATTAGATCTCATCTTGATTTCTTTTCTGCACCAGCGTTATGAAGTTCCCTCACCACTAGAACAGCCCAACAAGGTCAAAGCCAATCTGGGTAATTCGGGAAAGAGGGGATGGAAGAGAAAGAAACACAGGTCCCACGGAGTCAGTGCTGGTAAGTATGACTTACCCAATCATTTTTTGTATGCCTTCCTGGGTGAAAATAAAGGAAAAAGAAGGAATCTGTTAATCTACTGTAATGAAAAAGAAAGACATTGTGTACAGCTATTAGAACACCTGGGTGAATCCCCTCTTCCGTTTAGTATCATAAATGTTCCTTATGTACTCATTTAGGGTTATAACGTACTTTATAATATTCTGTTTGAGGCATAAAAAAAGCTCAATCATACGAATGAATAAGTGTCCTTAGAACAGTTCTTCGCACTTTTCTCTTTACAGTTCCAGAATAACTACTAATAGAGTAGAGGTGTTTGAATTCTGTTGCAACTCTGCATCATGGTGTACTCAGTTGTCCAGTGAGTCGCTGACCTGTGAGATTTGGTTGCATTGTGTCTGCGTCCAAAGATAGTGGACGAGAAGCCTCCCGACTTTGTTGTCCCCTGCATAGTATTTCTACTTGGTGCAGAGCACACGAGTTCCGCTGCATCCATATCTAATCTAATGCTATGAGTTGTTTCCTAGCCAGTGTGCTATGTGAATCTGTTTGTTTGTCTATGGGAGCTTTCAAAAAGTCCTCAGTTGGTATGCCCATGCTGAACGCTTCATCTGCCTATCCTTAATGACATTTGTAGCTACCGCTGTAAAGCCCCCTGTTACCTAGATGACTATCACAGGCAGAAGGTAATTGTCTTCATTTTATTTGATAATGAAAAGTCTAAAGATCCTGATAAATATCCCAGCCTCCGCTCGTTGCTAACGTCTCTCCCGCACTCCTCTATTCCACTCTGGAATCCAAGTCCTCCAGATTCCATTCCCTTAGCATTCTGCATCTATTTGAACAAATACAACACATCTCCCACCTCAAATGACATAAAGAAAAGATTTGCTCACAACCAACAAAGAAAAATATAGAATAAATACACATAGAGAAAGAAACTTTTGTTTCACTTTCACATCACATAAAGTCCTTAAAACGCGAGGGAAGCTTGACGTTTCTGCCCAATCTTCTCATGTCTGCATCATACATAGATTTCAATGTTTCTTTGTGGCGTGCACCAGCTCTTGCAAAAACATTAGCTCACCACTCTCTTCTAATTCCACATGCGGTTATAGTCAGTTTTCACCGCATTGGTGAAAAGTTTCACCACTCTCAATGGATATGATAACTTTCTCCCCCCACACTTAGCAGAAGGACTTTTTATCATGACCAAATCACCAACATTAACCACAGTCTTCTTTACAGAGTTCTTCCTATCAAAATATTGTATGCTCCTTAGAGCCTTTCCGTGTACTCTACTTTCCCAATCTACGTCCGTCACATCCTTGCTCTTATCCCCCAGGAGTCTATTCACCCAATTAGGTTCAAGAATAGTATTGCCACACCTGCCTCTGAATAAAACAAATGGAGTCTGACCTGTTGTTGAATGCGGAGTGTGCCTATGTACACCAACCTTTTTGATAACTTTCTGTTTCCAATTCAACTGACTACACTTTGCCATGGTGATGGTCTCTTTAATAACACGGTTAAATCTCTCTACCATACCATTGCATTCAGGATGATACAAGGCACACAATTTACATTTGATGCTGCACCCCTTCAGAAAATCTTCCATTTCCTTGGAAACCAGTTAAACACCATTATCAGTAAGAATTGTGAAAGGAAAGCCTTCCCTGGCTATCAAATCCTTAAGAAACCTTATGACCTTCTCGGTTTCAATGCTTTTGGCAAAACCAATCTCAGGCCATCTAGAAAACATGTCAACAACCACAATGATGTATTCAAGGGAACTCCCATTATAAACGGGTCCTAGAATGTTAAAAGCCACATCCTGCCAAGGCCCCTTTGGTTTATCCCTAATTACCATTGGTTGCACTCTGGGTTTCCTAGCTTTCTCACTAACGGCACACTGTATACAATCATGAACAACCCTTTCAGTTTGAGTATCCATCCCAGGCCACCAGTAAGATGATCGTAACCTTTCCTTAGTTTTGGAAATTCCCATATGACTAACATGAGCCTGATCAATCAGCTCTTTCCTTACACTAGTAGGATGAACTAATCTTGTTCCCCTTAGTAGCAAGTCACCATCCACTGCCAGTTGATCTCTTACATTCCAAAAAGCACCACACTCAGCACAACCCTGATTCTTATTCCACCAACCCACTTGGACTAACTTCATGACCTCAACTAAAACATTGTCAGACTTGGTTTCTTCACGCCACCTCTCTTCAGAAACTATTTCACAATCCACTTCACATACCCGTTCAAAATTCTCCAATTCATCACCTGAACAAACACCACCTTGATCATTAAGATTAGCTGACACCAGTCTGGATAAAACATCAGCCGTAACGTTGTCAGAATTAAGAGAGTTGAGGCTTTCCTGCTTGAGGCCCAGTATTGAGTTTGACTCACCCAGGGTGCGGACAGGGTGTGTCTCTTCCTGCCAATTGAACATAAGCCGGAATGTGTGACCTTATGTATATTTGACTCCTTTCCCCCTGAGAAAGGTGGTGGCTGGCTTCAGGGCTCTTTGTCTTCGAAGCCAGATGTAAGAGAGGTCTTGATAGAGCCATACCTTCGAGTCCTCGAAGGTGATTGATCCCTGACCTTGAATTGTGGCCATGATCATATCTATTTGTCAATAACTGTGGAGGTGGGTCAAAATGTCTGTGGTGACCCAGGGGCCCCTGACAGGCAGCCTACCCTGTGGTCCAATATGATTTCTTTGTCTGCCAGCGCTGGAAATATTTAGGAGTAACTCAGAGCACGTGGTCTGGTAACTTGCCAGAGTCTGCTTGCAGCGGTTCCCCTTTTATATGAATGTTGGCTTCACGGGACCTGTTCTCCAGGTCTTCTAGATGGTAGTTGAGGTTTACATTCTGACCCTGAAGTTCGTGTATTTGATGTCAACAAGGCTCCAGATTCTCCTCACTGGTGTTGCTACTTTGTTCAAGGGGGTCAACTCGTTGGCCCATGTTGCTTAGTTCGTGATGGATGTCTTTGATATCTCAAGCTACTTCGTGCTTCAGGGTCATGATGTTGTCGCGGAGGGTGAAGAAGAGTGGCTCCATGAAGTCTTGCGTGACTGGGACCACCTCCCCTTTCTGGTCTTCCTCGGAGGGAACAGGCTGGGTCCAGGTGGGAGAGCCCTGATCTCTGGAACAGTCAGTGTACTTAGAGGTGGATTTGGATAATAGGTCTTTGATGGTTTTATCTCTCTTAGCACGCTGAGACGCCATGACCACAAGGGGGTGGCTCACTCATAATGGTCACCCAGGGATCCACAGAAAACAAATATCCCTAGAGTTTTCTCACTATTCCTTACACTCCGTGGCTGACAGCTATCTGGCAGGGTCCCAAGCCGACCTGGTGGGAGAAGGGGGTGTGCAAGCAATGTTGCTTGGCTGCCAGGTGGGCCAGTTTCAGTATGTCCCAATAGTGTGGCATGTGGGGATGTGTGCTCTGTATCTCTAGGTTTGTAGTAGAAGGCAGAGTCACCAGATGGAGTCCTTCAAGGTGCCATTCAGTGTCATGAAGGGAGCGGGACAGAGAGGGGGATTGGCCTAATGTCCAATGCCACAGGTGGCTCTCCAGCAGAGCCGTCTGACTCCCTCAGTCAGACCAGATGTCAGGCCTCCTTGTGGTCCTCCCATATGCAGGCATCTGAGAGCAGCCACCACTAGAGGATGCGGATGCAGCAGGGGCAGCTGTCATGTGAGCAGGGGCCCAATTGTGCTTGTGCGGATTATAGATGTGGAGACAATGCTGAGCTGTGCAGGGGAGTCTTACCAGGCTCCTCAGGAATGGGCCTGTCCTAGATGCTGGCCCCAGTGGTGTCAGCAGGGCAGCTCCGCAGCATGTGGCACTCCCAACAGGTGAGATGTCCAATTTGTTCACTCTGGGAACTAGATCATAGGCACCACAGGCCACGATGCGCTCGCCCCAGGGACTGTCTCTGATGATGATGGAGGTGTTGCCACTCACTGATTAGCAGCCTGGGAAGCCATTGTATGGAGATGGGCACATCAATCACAAAATCCTTCCAGGCAGTCCAGTGAATGTAGGAGAGTAGACTCCATGACTTAGAGCCAGTCCCAGCTCCCTGGCTGCTGCTGAAGACAGTGCTCCCTATTGCCAGCCAGCCAGAGTAGAGGTGTATGAGGGCAATGGACAATCACTGGGGCCCCCTTTTGAAGCAGATGTGCAGGGTCAGGGACGGCAAGGTCCAGGAAGGAAGCCCTATATGTCCGGCATCTTGGTGTCTACAGGGCCTGTCTGTGTGGTTAAGTCAGGAGCCGGCACCACGTCCGGCAGCTCGATCTGGTCCCCAAACCACTAGGGTACTCCAAAGGTGGTGCAAGTTCTTGGGATCAGCGGTAGCAAGCTCTCGCATAAACTGTCATTCCAGTCCAATCCTTTGGCAGGCCCAGGGCCAGACAGCTGCTGTCTCCTCTGGCTAGACAGAATCAAGGGCCCCAAACCACTCACAGTTCAAAAGGCCGGTGGCACACACTACATTCACCGGAGACAGGCATGCAGTCAATGCTGGGCAGTCATCTTGGGGTATCTCTGTCCCTGCCACTGCACTCCCAGGGCAGTTGCAGGAATGGAAGCCCATGGGCTGATGTAGGCTTACTCAGCACCTTCCTGCCAGTCACAATGAGCGCCAGGTCGGAGGGTGCCGTTTCCCTTCACTTTGGTGTCTGGGACTAGGCAGAACATCCTACATCCACAGTCCAGGCATCAACTCAGTCACCACCTTCAGGCTCTGGGTGCATTCACAGGCCTCCATCCCACAGCTCCACTGCTTCTTCAGGGAGAGCCTGCCCATTCTCCTGGGCCGCTCCCTGTCTCTGCAGCACAGTCACCGACCAGGCACCTGGATGCAGAGCAGCTTCGGCTGTGCCTGCATCACTGATGCTGATGCCTCCCACCGTCCGCACCCTCCAGGGGCTGCTGGTCTCTCCTAGTGAGGAGCTACATGACCACTTGATACAGCCGCCATCTGATGGAGAGAGCCGCTGGGCTGTGGCTCGCAAAGTTGAGTTGTCTCCCATAAGTTTTCGGAGGGTCCTCAGTCACTGGTGTGGTCCAGTGGCCAATGGTGGCTGGTTCCAGGCTCTCTGGGCGGTGACGGGGACCTCCTGGCCCTTAGTGGCCTATCAGGTTCAACAGAGCGCCAAAAAATTGGCTCCTACACAGGTGCCATCTTGGACGTGCCCCTCTGCAAATATATTTAAAGAAGGTTTCAAGGCCCAAACCCCCCATGGAATCCACTGTAGAAAAGCCCACATGTGCATACCCCATCCCTGGGGCACTGCCATATATAAAATGGTACTCAGGGCACCCATGAAAGCCTAAGGGAATGGCGGGAGAGTCTCAAAGCCCCAGCGGTCCCAACCGGCTCAAGGCTCCTGTGGGAGCTGGCAGTGCTCCCAGGGCAAGCGGGACATGAGTGCAGCACAACGGATCATGGAAAGCAATAGGGAGGGGTTGCAGGGCCATGCACATGGACAACAGAGATCAGAGGGAAAAAAGGCAAGGGGTGCAAGCTGACCATCCTGGACAGACAGGCGGACAGTTGCAACACAACAGATCATGAAGAGCAGGAAGGAGGGGACAGGGGCACAACAACGGACCAAAGTAGACAGAAGGAAGGTGATAGGGGCCTGTACATGGAAAGGGGAGGGTAGAGGGCAAGGACGGGGCAGGAGCAGCACACTGGCCATGGTGGGCAAGTGGGATGTTCACTGGAAGCACAACACACCCTGAGGGGCAACAGTGGAACTATAATGGTATACACACAGACAACTGAGGGAAGGTGGGAGGGGCTGTGACAGCACAGAAAGACATGTAGCGCAAGCAGGAGGGTTCGTGGCAGCACAATGGCCATGGTGGACAAGAGGGAGGGGGCAAGGGCATGTACAAAGGACCATGGAGGTCAGAAGGGATGGGTAGGGGCTGGACACAGAGAAGAGAGGCCAGGGGAAGGGGCTTCACAACAGACCACATGAGGTAGGCAGGAGGAGCAGTTTAAGCACAACAGAGAATGGAGGGCAGAAAGAATGGCATGAGGAAGGAGAGTACGGGCAGCAAGCTAAGCACAGAAGCTCAGCAGGAGGGTAATGATGGGGCATAGAATTGGGCAAAGGAGGGCAGGAGGAGTGGGCAGAGACAATAAGGTAAATGGAGGGCAGTGCCAGCATATTGGACTATGCAGTGCATGATTGAGAAGGCTGTTGCATGGATTCGGACACCAGAGGGGAGGGAATAGGTGGATGGGGCAAGAAACTACCTGTTCAAGGCAAGTGGGTATGGCAGTGGCAGAACAACAGCCACACAGGGCTGTAATATGGGAGCAGGGGCATGGACTTGGAAAAAAGCATGAAGGAGAATGGGGCAGGAGCAGCAAGCTTGGGTGGGGACAGCTGAATGCCAGGCCAGGCTTTGAGCCCAACTCCCCTCCCACTGTGCATTGTGATGAGCATTTTACTTAACATTAAAAAAACGCAGATATTCACTGTAAAAACCAAAATTCACTGGTTGTTATAGTTAGGAAATAGAATTAAAAGAACCTTAGAAATTCACTAAAAACCCAAAGGTTACAGGTGAATCTTTAGGTTCAGATTTTACTTTCACAAAACCATATAATTTTAGCTATTATAGTTGGAGTTATTTCAAGTAACTATAACTTGTGCCCTAAGGTAACTCTAACTTGCGCCGTCACCTGGGGCTGCTTTAAAAAATATTTATAAGGCTGGACAACAAGGACCCCCACACCACTGGGCCCCCGGGACCACCCTATTCCCAGGGCCAAATACTCTTTTCAAAAGGGAGAGTTGCCACATGTACGACTCCCTAGGCCAATTATGGCCCAGGGGACCCCATCCCCGAGGCACCGGCATAAATAACATGGTGCCCAGGTCACCCATGAAAGCCTATGTGGATGGTGGGAGAGTCTCAAGGCTCCCGTGGTCCCAACGGGCTCCTGTCTCCTGTAGGAGCTGGCATTGCTTCTACAAGTAGAGCGCTGCTTTAAATAGCAGCTCCGTGCTTGCGGGAGCAATGTTTTCATCTCTTTTACTACACGCAGGTTTGTGTGCAAGGAAAGAGATGAAAACCCCACTTTCAGCAAGAGGGAGCTGTCCAACAGCTCCAGCTTTCTGAAACAGGAGTTCTGTTTGCTTTTGCTTGTTGGGAGCTGTCAGCTCCTGCCAGGCAAAAGCAAATTGCTACTTCCTGAAGGTGGGTGCCTTGGGAGGTAGCAGGAGCCGGCCCTGGGACGTGGCGGTCCCCACGGTCATAAATGGCTCCTTGAGGGGGGCTGTGCAGCCCCCCCTCTTTACTTTCAAATTGGCCCTGGGGAGGTGGTGGTCCCCAGGGCCTCAGTTCCACTACGGACCCCTTTCTGTAAATCTATTTGCAACCCCGGGGAGGTGGTGGTCCCCGGGGCACGGGGGTCATGTGGCACTCCTACATTTTTCCTTGTTTGTCCTGGGGGGGTGGCAATCCACGAGGTGCATGAGTGCCCTAATGGAACCCCCGCATTTTTCATTCATTGCCTCAGGGAGGTGGCAGTCCCCTGGGTGCGGGGGGCCACCTGGCACCCCGGGCTGTTCATTGATTGCCCCAGGGAGGTGGCAGTCCCTGAGACTCGGGAGCCCACGCAGCACCCCCTGCATTTTTTTTATCATAGCCCCGAGGAGGTGGTGGTCCCCAGGTCTACTAAAATCGCCCTTCCTTTCTTAACACCCTAATGCTCTCGGGACCAGGCCCAACCAGGGGGGGGCAAATAAATTTATAGTGCGCTTTTTTTAAAAAAAATCACACAAAAATCTGTTGATCCATTCACAGATTTTTCTGAGATTTTTTTAAAAAAGAAGGTGGCATCCCTGAGGGACCCCTGCATCAAGGTCAGGGGCTCAGGGTATCCCTATCCTGGCCTCTTTTCATTTTTATTTCTCTTTTTGTGGGAGTCGGCTGAAGCTGAGTCTCAAAATGGCTGCTAACACTTCCTTGTTGAAGTGTTGGCAGCCAATCAGATATCAGCACAGGCACAGTTGAATCTGCCGACGCCAAATCACAAAAAGCACAGTATGTGCACCCGGATCTAGCTTCCTGCCAAATTTGGTGCAATTCCGTTCAGCAGTTCGGCCTGTAAGCATTTCTAAAGATCCTATAGGAATTAACATGCCATTTATATATATGCAGAGTCAGGATTATTAAATGCTTACCACCCTCTGTGCAGTTACCTTTCAATATTTTGTCCCTCGATTGTGTATCATCCATATTCAGGATTCAATGTTTCTCACCACAATCCATAATGTAATATTTCTGCCTGATAGACATTTGACTTCCTAAACATATCACCTGATGCATAAACATCTTGCATTTCACACAGTTTAATTTTGGAGCATGAAATATAATTCAATAGTAATACTAAACTGAAGTGAATATGGATCCGCAACTCTTGGTCCGGAATGCTATTGCCTAAAAGAGAAGAGATCTCCTTAGACTGAAGTTTGGACAGATTTGGCAAGAGAGGGAGAGAGGACAGGTTTAGAAAGAACTCAAGGGCTGTGGTTTTGCAAATGGAATGTGAAGGTTACTTAGTGAACAATATGGTCTTACGTCCTCCTTATAACTCCGCGGTAAACGCTCATGAGTTAAAGGACTGAAGTTTGTACAGTCAAAGCATGTTCTTCTAAAAGGGTGACCAAAAGGATTTCTTCTAACAAAGACACATTTTATGCTTTTTTTAACTTAGAACACCAGGGAATTGGTATGGTAACTCTGCTTACATTGGAACCAGGTGATGTGCTGGCTTGACTGTTTTAAGATATGAAATAATAAAGGCTTTGAAATAATTTTGAGGTAGGGCATGGGCTGCAACTGAGACCCCATGCTTTCCCTTTCTCACTTCTGGCACTGACCCTGCTGCTCCCAGTCATCGAATTTCTGAAAATAGCGACAGAAATGACAAGTAAACAGGACCCCAACTGTCTAATTTTGAGTTTCATGGGCAGTTGGATGCTGGGTGCATATAGTGTATGTGTCTGATTTTGGATTCTGAGTTGTGCGATACTGCCACATTCCCGGATCCATTCCTTGCACAAATTCCTCCATGTATAGGAGCTGGTTCAGGTAAAACAGGGCAATAGTGGGGAAAACAGAGAATTTTTGAATGGTAAAACCAGCTCCACATGTTTTCCTCAAATTCAAATGGAGAACGCTCAAAATCGTGCAGTAAATTTAGCCCTCGTTAAGTCCACAAGGTACATTGACAGGAGTTCCTAAGTGTAAATTTACTGCATGGTATCCCTGGAGTATTCCTTTTTAGGTTCAAGTGCGCAAGCAGTATAGCAGGTTGTAATCTCTCTGTGGGCTATTAAGCACGCCCACCCTTGCTATTCATTCTTTGTTGTGCTTGTCTTATATGCTTCATTTTTATTGGTGCATTTTGTGAAATGTCCCTACTTTGAGTGCTGAGTTCCCTCCTCAGGCATTTTAACTAAGTGAACATTTCTGTTGACCATCACACTACTCACGCTTCGTCCTGTCACAGTGTGTGATGGCCCCTCCTCCAGTTTGGGTTTGCTTTTCATCCCAGCCACGATCCTTTTTAGACATTTGTGCGGGGTTCCAATAACTCTCACGCTCACGTGCAGTGGCGCTTTGAATCGGCTTGTTTATGGATCTGCAAAGTGTTGGCAGATTTCAAAACTATTACACATAGCAATAAAGTGCTGTGCAAAGAAACGTCGATATTTAGCAAACTGAGATTATAAGGTAGGTCTCTGAGATCTCCAGCCAGTAGACCAGTTCATTTGCATTTGCTTTCTCTTCTGAACGGAAAACGAATGCATTAACAGATACGGAAGTCCGCAGTCGGAGTACGTCAATAGCTCTAACTGGACAAAATGAGAGACCGATTGCATTGCACATGCTTGTAACTTCCGGTAGTCTCCACTAGCTGTACTTACATTCAGCAACATACAGGAAGCTGTTGAGGTGAGGCTAATGCTGGGACAATATCTCAGCCTTGCAATGTCATCAGAAGTCAATTTGTGTGCGATGTGGCCTCCACTCCCACCCGCCCTCGGATTTTGGTCAATCTGCATCTATGAATACAATGGTTTTGACTTAGAGTACGGAGGGTAGCCACGCATTGGCCAGTGGTGCGATGTAAAATGATGCCCCTGCTGCAGCAGTGCTTTAGATGGGCAGGTACCGTCCGGTACTGAGTACCCGCAGTTCTTTATTTTGAAAGGGACTGAAGTGCACTTCCCAGCACTGCTGGCACACATTTAATGGGGGAGTACAGGCACTTCCAAGGAGCAAACGGGTATTCTGGGTTAGTGAGTACCAGCACTTTTATATTTCCATTTAAAGCACTATGCTGCAGAATGTGATGAGAGGTACCAAACTCCCATATCTCAAAGATATTCAGTTGCTTTGGGTTGAATGAATACCCCAAAGGGTTGGGAGTCCGCTCGAGGGTTGGGCCCCCCTGCACTGCAAGGGATGTAGGGTCCTGCCTTATATCCCTGAACTTGGCCCCTTGGTTCAATGACCCCGCCTGGAGTTGAAAACCAGCTGGTTCTTACACGGGTCTATGAATGGCAATGCAGAAGCAGTCGAGCTTTTTACTTCCTGTAATATATATGTAAACCTACTCACACCTCCCCTCCTCCTTATGATGCTGAAATCAGTTTGGGCAGATCTCCAAGTACCCTGGGGCACAGGCTGTTGAACACTTTACAGCTTTCCTGATTTGAAAATAAAGAACACACTTAAACCTCGAAGTCGGATGTTAGGATGAATCTATTTAACGCCCACTCCGGCGGACCCCAGAGGTGTTTTATCGCTGTGAAGCGAGGTAGATAA